>NC_044594.1:2150654-2457891 GCF_901933205.1 Camarhynchus parvulus | reverse complement strand
GGTCCTTTTTAATTCGCCGTAAATTTCATCCCAGCCCAGTTTTACAGTACAAAACAGAAACAGACTCAAGGACAGGATCAAACATCAAAATGTTGACCCCAGAACAAGTCAGGACTGGCTTTATCATTACTCCATCCCACACCTGCAGCCTTACAGACCCAAATTCAAAAAGCGGGGAAGAAAAACCCAAGTTGAAATGCAAGGCAGCAATACCTGTACTCACAGCCCTAGCCTCTGAAAAGGAATAAATCCAATTTTTAATGTATTAAAACACACTTTTATTTTACCACTGCTTCAATGCAACAAAAAAACCACACAAATTTAGAGTTGCCAGTGTTTCCAGGTACTGTTAATAAGCAAAACACCAATTTTATGTCCCACAAAATTCACTTTATTTCTGACTCTGTCCTCCATGCAATATTAGAATAACCCACAGCCTTTTCCAGGCCTCTCCATCTCCCCTTGCCCTAAAGCCCAACACCAAGGGCACACACAGGGAGGAAAGGAAGGTTTCAAACCTTGCCAGGAAGTTTTATTGTTTAACTCCAATTTTATTGTTTAACTCCTGCATCTGCCCCTGGTTTGAGATTCCACAGCAGGAACACTCACACAGCTCACTGCCCCTCCTCTGAGGGGCCTGGCAGCTGATTCACCTGAATCTTTTATTAATTACTCATAATATATTTGTACTGTGCTGGACACGAGGTGCTTCCTGCTCCTCAGCAGGGCAGAAATCAGGGAAATTTTAACCCAGTGCCTGCTTGGCAGGTAACACTTGATCACCAAATACACGACATAAAGTGTTCCAAAATTTCTGTTTTAGCAGAGCAGGCACACAGGTCACCTACAGAAAGTTGAATTATCCATCAAACAGAAATCAGGGAAATTTTAACCCAGTGCCTGCTTTGCAGGTAACATTTGACCATCAAATAGACAACAAAAAGTGTTATAATTTCTGTTTTAGCAGAGCATGCACACAGCTCACCTACAGAAAGCTGAATTATCCGTCCAATAGATAACATGAAGTGTTATATTTTGTTTTAGCAGAGCTTGCAAACAGCTCAACTACAGAGAGCTGAATTATCCATCCAATAGATAACATGAAGTGTTATATTTTGTTTTAGCAGAGCTTGCAAACAGCTCAACTACAGAGAGCTGAATTATCCATCCAATAGACAACATTTAGTGTTATAATTTCAGTTTTAGCAGAGCAGGCACACAGCTCACCTACAGAAAGCTGAATTATGCTGGCTGTTAGCAGCTAGAGCAGAGTCACCCACACCTGAAAGAAACCACAACTCTCTCCCTGTTTGCTGTCCTGGCAAACTCTAAATGCCCAAACAGCCCTTAATTTCCAATTTCCTGTCTCAACCAGACACATTCATCACTCATCAGCTCTCCACATCTCACAGCACTAACAAAATGTTGTGCTAGCACCAGAACCAGCAGCTGAGCTTAAGGAACTGAGATGGTCCAAAAATCTTTTTGTCCAGGATTTTCTCGTGGGAAGCTGAGAAGCTTCAGAGAAAAATGAAAGTAATAATTATCTGATTTGCTTCTTCTGCTTTAGAATGTAGTTTGGGCATTGTTTACCAACAGGTGGTTGTTTCATTACTTTCTGCTGTGAATTGTTTTTGTTTAATGGCCAACTGGGGCCAAGCTGTGTTGGGACTCTGGAAAAAGTCACGAGTTTTCATTATTATCTTTTAGCCTTCTGCAAGTATCCTTTCTGTGTTGTTTTGTATAGTTTAGTATAGTATTCTTTATATAATATAATATCATAAAATAATAAATTAGCCTTCTGAGAACCTGCAGTCAGATTCATCATTCCTCCCTTCATCTGGGGTCTCTGAAAATCCCACAAAGCTGTAAATGTAAAAATGAAGCCCTGGTCAGCAGCAGAATGTCAGTGCTGAAGGCATTAAATTATTAAATATGTGAGGTCTTTAACACCCCTGTGCTGTGCCATTCGCAGCTGGACAAGATTCTAAGAAGTCACTGCAACAAGTTTTTGCATTTTGTCGAGCACCTCCAGCCAATGCAACTTGGATTTAATTTTCTGAAGCAAGTTATGCTGTTCTTTTTGGATAATAGCGTTCTGTGTGTGAAAAAGGCATTCAGGTGTTCACCAGAACCATTAAGGAACTGAGATGGTCCAAGCTAGCACATATGCAAGAAAGCTGTCAATGTAAAAATGAAGCCCTGGTCAGCAGCAGAATGAGTGCATTAAAGCAAAGGGAAATGCAGTTTTCTCTCAGTTCAGTAAGATAACTCCTGCCAAGGTATTTGCTGCAGCAGGGAAACCACCAGGATGCCAGAGCAGGGTTTTAATCTAAAGCAAACATCTCCACGTGACGGAACAGAGGGAGAGGGGGAGAGCCCAGGCAGCTCCTGATCCTGCAGACAAAATTCATTTCTGCTGGGCATTTCCTCCTGCACATTTTCATGGAACTGGGGAACAGATCCAGGGATGCTGCCACCAACCTCAGCTCAAACTGAGAGAGAATTCCCTAAAATCTCAGATATCTGAGAGGGCTCCTCACTGCCACACAGCTCCTCGGTGTATTTTACATTTATTCTAATTTACTGCCACAGCAAAGGGATCCAAATACAACTCAGAGGAGAAGATGAAGAGATTTTCACACTGAAATTTTACAATTTAAATAAACAAATCATAGCCCTTGTTTGAAGTGTCCAGAGTCCCTTTGTGCTCATCCCCAAAACCAATTACAAACTACCTTTTTTATTTAACGAAAAAAAAAAAGAACAACAAACCCCACCTCATTATTTGCATGTTCTTTGTTATTTTCCTCCTTCTTTGAAATGCTCTTTTGGGGCAAGCTTTTTGATCTAAAAGGCATTTAATTAAACAAAAAGGATAAAAGAAAGGAAAACCCTAAATCCCTATAGACACTATACAGCAGCATTTGTTTGGGGGAAATATATTCCACAAAATTATATATATATAATATTTTTTTATATATATATATATATTTTCCCAGGGATTGTGCCTGCATTACCAGGACCAGAACACAGCCAGATTCCCCAATAAAAAAACAGAGAAATCAACTTATTTCAAGTGTAACCTTTAAGTTCCTTGAGACCTTTGCTGATCAAATCCCATCAGCATCCCAAGTTTTAATCTGGAGATGTGAAGGAGCCATTTTCTCTGGATATGGAAAGCGACAGATGGAGCAAAAAAAATTCTCAGCAGATTTTTTTGAGTTGCTGTGATGTTCCTGTGAGGAGGCTCAGCTGAGCCACCTCCCAGGAACTGGGATGATGATAAAAACAGACATAGATTTAAAAAATTAAATGTAAAACTATACAATAATAGAAATAATAAAAATAGACAAATAAAAATTAAAAAATTAAAAAATAAAAATAGACAAATAAAAAAGAAAAATTAAAAATAAAAATAAAAATAAAAAAAAAAATTAAAACTAGAAATTTGAAATAATAACATAATAAAATTAAATAAGTACATAAAAATTAGTACAGTAAAAATAATAAATTAAAATTAAAAAATAAAAATAAAATAAAATATTAAAAAAAATTAAAAAATAAAATTTAAAAAGGGAGTTGGAAGAGACAGGTTCTTTTCATCTGGCTGAATTCCAGGGAGAGAATTTAGAGTTTTCCAGGCAGCCCAAAAGTGCTGCAAAGCTGTTTCCTCTCCCGCTCCCAGCAAAGTTGAATTCTCTGCTTCTGGGAGAGGAAGAGCAGCACCCAGGGCCTGTCCCCTCCTGCTGACCCCCAGGCAGGCAATGCCACCCACCCTGCCGGCACAAAAGGCTTTTCCTGCCCCAAACCTGGGGCTGTGCCTGCATGAGCAGGGCCGGGAGCCCCAGGGAGGCCAAGGTGAGGGCTGAGCAGGTGCAGACACCAAAAAGCAACCGCTGCATGTCCCTGGGAGTGTGAGAGCTGATAACGAGCTGCTGGAAGGGAAAGGGAGAGGAGGTCAGGCTTTGCTGGGCCATACGTTCAGCTGAAGCTGCACTGGTTAACATCCAAAGTAAACACCACTGCAGCATTTACAGCCAGCACCAACATTCCTGCAGCTTTCCAGACTGCAAAATACATGTGCTTGCCTTTTTTTCCCCCCTCACTATTTAATTCTCACAGCAGTTTCCATAATGTGAGTGACCCGAGTGTAAAACTTGGGGATTTTAGTTGTACTCATAGGGGCAAATAATATTTACCAATTCCCAGTATTATCAAACTCTTACACCAAATCACCCAGTAATGAAATATCTAAAGAGATCAAATATCTAGATATCAGAGAGATATACTGCAAGAAACACGTGCTTGCCTTTTCCCCCCTCACTATTTCATTCTCACAGCAGTTTCCATAATGTGAGTGACCAACTCGGGGCTTCCAGTTGTACTCAAAAGAGGCAAATAATATTTACCAATTCCCAGGTATTATCAAACTCTTACACCAAATCACCCAGCAATGAACTATCTAAAGAGATCAGATATCAGAAAGATATATTGCAAAATACACGTGCTTGCCTTTTTTTTCCCTTTTTTCCCCTCACTATTTCATTCTCACAGCAGTTTCCATAATGTGAGTGACCAACTTGGGGCTTTCAGTTGTACTCAAAGGGGCAAATAATATTTATCAATTCCCAGGAATATCAAACTCTTACACCAATGAAGTATCTAAAGGATATGAGATATCTAGGTATCAGATAGATATACTGCAAGAAACACGTGCTTGCCTTTTCCCCCCCTTTTTTCCTTCACTATTTAATTCTCACAGCAATTTCCATAATGTGAGTGACCTGAGTGTAAAACCTGGGGCTTCCAGTTGTACTCGAAAGGGAAAATAACATTTACCAATTCCCAGTAATCATATCAAATCCCCCAGCACTGAAGTATCTAAATCTAGAGATCAGATACCTAGACAGATAATCCAGATATTTCTAGGGAGTAATGATCTAGAAAACTCTGCTCTTTTAGATCATTATTTTTGAATTATTACAAGTTGTTTGCCTTTATTTCTGAATTATTGCAAGGTGTTTGCCTTTACATTATTTCTGAATTATTGCAGGATATTTTCCTTTACTGCTGATGGTTCAGGGCACAGCAGCACCTGCACAGGTGCTCCTTTGGGCACCCTCCAGCCTTTAACACATCCTCCCAGCAAAGCAAAGCCCACAAGAAGCGCAGAGGGCTCTGTGCAGGATCCCTGAGCACCTTCCCCAGCACAGCCACCGAGGCTGTCGGTTGGCTCAGATCACATCTGTGCCCACAGGAACCACTTCCACTCCCCAGACCACAGGACAAACCACAGCCTATCATCTGGTGCCTCCTGAGAGGCTGCAGAACAAACTGCCAGCTGCAGAGCTGCACCCCAGCACCAGGAGATCTCTTTTATCCTTGGCACACCAGGAGTCCCCCCCATCCTCACATTTAGGAAGCCCACATGGTATAAATGATATAAATTCACTCTCCTCTACTGCAGCTCCCCCCTGGATATTTGCCAGAGCTGATGCTGCTGCCTCAGTCAGGACAGAGGCTGCAGCAGCAGGGAAAATCCCTCTTTTAAATCCCCAGAACAGCCACTTGCTTTTGGCTGAGGTCACTGCCTCATTTAGGACACCATAATAATTATAATTAAATGGAAAAAAAAATCCTATTGACACAGAGCAGAAAGCAACGTTGTGCTCGTGCTTGTGAGCAGCAGCTTTGAAAGAAGAACAGGAATTGCTCCCAGAAGAACAGGAATCCTCAGGACACAGCTCAGACACTGCCACAGGGGAGCTGCTGCCACCCAGGGCAGCCTGCTCCAGAGCCAGAGGGGCACTCCCAGGCTCTGAAGGGGTTCCTCCAGTCCTGCCCAGCACCCTGAGCTGCAGCCCTGCCTTGTCAGAGCTTTCTGCCCTCCAGCAGCAGCTCCTGGCCCTGCGGCAGGCAGGAAACCTCTCTCCCATCTGGCAGCTGCCACCATTTCTCTCCCTCTCACTCACTTCCTATTGATTTCTCCTGTCTTGCACTGCAGCTTTTTCCTATTTCCTCTCTCTGCTGGCTCGTTATGGCTTCCCTCCTTGAATTCTCTGCCTTTCCACGTTTTCCAGCCCTTTTCTGGCAGCAGAACCCTGGTTTTGCATCTGGGCACAGCAGAAAGGCAGCGGTGCCACACTCAGAGGAGACGCCTTGTCTGAAGTGCTGCCAAGGAGCTGCATCAACAGCCACTATCATAACAGGCTAAAAAAGACTTTCAAGCAGCCATCAGATGCTTCAGGTGAGCCTGCAGGTTGAAGCTTGTATGTTTATGGGAGTGGTGGACTCCCAGTCCTCTGCCTGTCTCACATCAGTCTGGTGCTTTATTTAACACATGGGGCTTTTCCTCCACGCTGGGAAATGCTTGCTCAGGTTAATCCAGGTCCCTCCTAAGTTTTCCAGCCCCTCTCCAGCACTGCAGCTCAATCTAGAAAAGTGTTGAATTCTTCTTAGGTCACTGATTCTACCTGGGAAGTCACCCAGGGCTGCAGGTGATAGCACAAACCAGGATTCACTGCCTGCAAATAAACGCAGGAGCAGCTTCTCACACAGACCAGAATCAACTGCGCTGCTACTCACAGGTTCAATAAGGAACAGCACCTGAACAAAATTCAGATTCCCACCAATATCCCTGAAAATTTCCAAAACACATTGCAAGAGCTCAGGAGTAAAACCAGTTTGAGTTTTGCCCATGCAGCCACAGCTCTTGTGCCAACTGAGAGCAACCAAGAGCTGCCAGAACATGGAGATTCTCTCTTCGGTTTTGAACATTTCAACTTTGTAGCACCAAGAGAGGCCCTGCTGCTTGATTCACACAGCTCAACTTTTACCCAAGCCTGCTCCCTGCCATTAAAAGGTTCATTTTTTGGAAGAGCTGAGCCCCAGCACTACTTGTGACCAAGCCCATCCTGCCAGGACAGCTGACAGCATCCCAGGGATGGACAGGACAATGGAGAATCTCCTCCACACCACAGGAGAATTATTCCAAGTACAGAAAACCTGTGCTGTGATCTTTGCCAGTGCCACAGCAATTCCATGAAACGCTTTTGCCACCGAACATCCCAGCCCAGACCTTTCCACATTGTCAAAACAGAGCTTAAAATAACCCCAGAGGATCACACTGAAGTGTTTGCCAACAAATGTAAACAGCAATGTTTCTTATTTACCATCGGGCTGCAAGAAAGGGTTCCTGCCCATGGGCCTCAGAAGTCAAACAGACACAACACTGAAAATCCTCAAGGAAAGGATGCAGGGTGATAACAAAACATCCAGACCATTTGTGAATGTCACAGGCTGAATGCTGTTTGTTTGGCTTTTACTATTTATACTCATGCTTACATTTGAAACATAAGGCCGCTGTTTTTTCCTGTCATTTTAATGTATTTATTTTTACATGTTTTCTTTTCAAAGAAAAATGAGTAAACGTTGCTTCTTCCTGTCTTTTTCTAAGTGTGCTGTTACTATTTTGTATGTATCCTGTCTTGTATTTTATCCCTTTTGCATTCTTAATCAAACACTGCACGTTTTACATCCCTTTTCGTTTTACTGATTCCCTTGCTGCTGCTTCTCCTGTCCTTATTTTAAGCCCTCTCTTCTGATGTTGAGATATTACCAACATCCAGGCTCCTGACCCTTCCTTTAATCAAGCTGAGACATGAACTAAGACTTTTATTCTTTAAACCTAATAATTATCCAGAGCAGGGCCACAGAACACAGCATCGCCTACCTGAAAATATGGGTTTAAATCTATTTTCTCTTAGTGCTATTGACATCTCTTACACAGGAAAATCTGCTTATCTCAAAGCAGATAAAATATCAGAGGGAGTGCTTAGGCAGAGGAATATCTGGAACGCTACAAGAAGCATTTTTACAGCAATATATCCACTAGAAACACGAGGATAATACAAATGGGATTCATTAATAAATCTCCAACTGCTAATTTTCAGAGGGAAGGAAGAGGTTTTTAGGGAGAAACCTGGAGGATAAAGGCTCAAGGAAAAAAAAAAGCTTATCTTCCAAGCAGCACAGCCAACATATCTCCCTGGTGACCCCAAGGGCCACCTCGAGGAGGAGTGGAGAATTCAGTCTCCAGACCAAAGCAAACACTGAGACACTCTGCAGAACTGCACACAGGGCTGCCCAGGTGAGGCTGAGAATTTTAACCATGAGAGGTAAAGGATACTGCTCAAAATACTGCAGGAAAAATGGGACAGAAACAGTTCATGTCAAAATTCCTGTTGGTTATACTCTTGGGAAAACAGAAGCTGTCACTGAAGCTACTCAAATTCTTTAGGCACAAATTCACTGGGAGACCCCACTGCAGGAAAGAACCAAATAATCCTGGTGGCTCGCCATGAAATATAGAAAATAACAGGAATCCCGGTGGCTAGCCATGAAATATAGAAAATAACAGGAATCCCGGTGGCTAGCCATGAAATATAGAAAATAACTGCTACAGGTGTGTGTCCCACCATCCCCAGGCAAATTCACCAATGCTCTCCACAGCCTTAGGATGAATTGCAGAAATCTCCAGCGCCTAAATCACTATTTCTACAACAAAACACCACTTCTACGCTAACCACTACTTCTACAAAACCATCACTTGTACAGCAAGGTCCCGAGCAGTTGTGAGAGGGAACAGAGGACTCTTTGATTTCCAGCAGGACGACTGTGCTCACTGCTGTCACCCTCCAGGACCAAGGAACTCTCCTCCCACACAGGTCATGGAAGCCAAAGGACACCAGTGAACACCCACAAACCCCACCAGTGACCTCAGCAAACTCCAAGGGAAAGCTGCACTTTCCTTCTCAAGCTAGGACAGCAGTGAGTCTTTTTTTTTTTTTTTTGCTGCTAAATTCCTGTAGATGTGCACCAGAATTTTGAAAATCTAAAATAGAAGGAGCCGACATCCTGGTCTTTTCTACCCATCCTTAAATGTAAAATTTTTTTTTTTGCTAAATCCTGTAGATGTCCAATTTTGAAAAATTTAAATAGTGCCGACCGTCCCTTTTCTAATCAAATTGAAAGAAAGTTTTTTTTGCTGCTCAATTCCTGTAGATATGGAATTTTGAAAAATCTAAAACTGAAGGAGCCAACATCTCGGTCCCTTTCCCAATCCATCCATTTGAAATGTTAAAATGCTTTTTTTTTTTTGCTGCTAAATTCCTGTAGATGTGGACCAGAATTTTGAAAAATCTAAGACTGAAGGAGCCAACATCTTGGTCCCTTTCCTAACCCATCCATTTGAAATGTTAAAATGCTTTTTTTTTTTTTTTTTGCTGCTAAATTCTTGCAGGTGTGGACCAGAATTTTGAAAAATCTAAAATAGAAGGAGCCAACATCTTGGTCCCTTTCCTAATCCACGCATTTGAAATGTTAAAATGCCATTAACAGGAGTTCTGTGCACAGGGAGAATGATACAATTGGGCTCACAGATGAAACATCATTCCTGCCTCCACCCAAATAATCACAACGCCCACAGCTCTACTCAAAACTAGAAAATCAAGCTCACCTCAGCTCCTGTCTCCAGTAAAAGCCCTAATAAACTATGCAACATCAAGTGGTAGCATTTGTGTCCCAGGCAGCAGTAAACACCCCAGACAGCCCTCTCTTCTGCCAGCCTCAAGGACAGCAGAATAAAACAGGAATTTATGCACAGACTCTGTCAACTGCTAATTTCCAAACATAGCCAAGGCACAATGGTGAAAAGCCCCACTCAAAGACTATTATTCTTTCTAATCCTTAGATGCCATGCTGCAGCCCATTTTCCATAAATACTGGATTTTACTAACTCTACTAATTTAAAAAATGCATGACAATGACATCTAACTGAGGTGTGACTTTCTGTGCAGTTCTAACCCTGCTGGAAGAAATAAAACCCTTTTTTCCTTCCACCATACAGCCCAAGAATTCCCAATTACTACAGGGACTTCCAAAGAGCCAGAGACAGGGAAAGTGCATCTAAGGCAGATAAGAAACAATTAGAGTCTATTTTAATACCAAGTCAGGAGCAAATCACCAATTAAAACTTCTCAAGGGTAATTATGTGTAAATTCTACCTCTGCTGTTTTCCAATCATAGCAACAGAAACTACAGCAGGGTTATAAATAAAACTCATTTGCAAGCAACTGCAGAGAAGAGTCACCAGTTCCTCAGCGAGGTCCTGCAAAAAGCAAGAGCCTCCTTTCTTTTATTGGCCTTTAATAAACAGAAAGAAACATAAAGCAAGTCCTGCAGCCGTGCAATTGCTCAACCCTGAAGTGTGTTTGGAACGGTGACAGGAAGAAAAATACAGTTAACTGCGAGAGTGAAAAAAAATTAATGGCACACAAATGTTTCTTCAGTGTCATAACAGGATACAGCCGAGCTCGGGCCGGCCTTTGGTGGCCAAGCAGAGGCTGGAAATGGCTGAATTTCAGAATTCCAGCCTGGCCCCAGCGTGGCCTTGGGAAGAATAAAGGCCTTATCTCACTCGGCCATGCACAGCACACAGCAACGCCCAGAGCTGGCCAGGAGCGCTCCAGAGGCAGGGAATGTGGGCACAGTGCAGCAGAAACAGGAAAACTCCTCCAATAAACCCTGCCAACCCCTCAGCTGGTCACAGACGGACTCCAATCTGCAATCCCCCCACCAAAAACAGCGCCCAGCAACAAAAATCCAGCCCAGCACCAAATAGATTCTTTTTTTTTTCGGGTTAAAAGAGATGGGAAGTCTCACCTAAATGCAGAGCTGGATGAAGCTCAGTCACCTGACTGGTTTTAGATACCTTTAGGATAATAAAAGGTCCCCTGGATGTGAAGATTTCCTTCCACTAACGATCAAGTCGAGCCAGATGAGCAGCTCAGGGGTGTCTACCTCAAAGAGTTCCTAAGCTCAGCAAGATAAATGCCACCTTAGGAGGCCTCTGAACAAACACAGCACAGCTAAGGGAGGATTAAATGAAGAGGGTGTAAATGTTTACAAACATAAAGGAGCAGAGCAATAAGGCTGCAGATGAAGAGTTTGATATGCTCCAATGGGCATTTTTCCTTATAAAAAAAAAAAGCAGCTGACAAAGTAAAAGAACATCCCGAGGGAAAGAAGGGGAAGTTAAATCAAAGTTAAATCAGCGTTTAAGTCTCACAAATCACCAGCAGCCGTGCAAGGCACCACGGCTCTCCTGCAGAATGCTTGCTGATGTGTTCTTAAGCCTCAAGTGCTCTTTAGGAGATAATTTTCTGTCTTTCTGCACCCTTTAGGTGCTCCCCCAAACACTGCTGGGGAGCAGTGTGTGTCAGGAGCTCCTCCACCAACTCAGAACAGCCTTTAACATCTGCTCTGCCTTTTCTGTTTAATGCCTGATATCCCCCCACCCCCCCAGGCACAAACTTCCCTCCAGACTTGAAGAAAAAGACACCAGAAATCGATGCTGCTTTGGGAGTTCTGATAACAGAATCTGAGCATAACCACCACCAAAACTAGCTGGGTTAAGGTTTAGTCCACAGAGAGAATGAGTCCAGACACACTCAGATATGAGCTGGCCTGACTGTGGTTCAGCAGTGCCAGACACTAAAACCCATTCAACTTTCCTGGAAAAGAGAACAAAAATAAAATTTAAAAAAAACAAAAAGGAGTGGACTTAATAAAATCATCATTTATCATCCTGGCTGCAGAACAGCATTAGAAATGGCCATTCAAACACTCTTAATTTATATATAAATTTATATATAAATTTATATATAAATATGTATATAAATCTATATATAAATTTATATATAAATTTATATATAAATATGTATATAAATTTTTATATAATATATAAAAATTTGTATATAAATATATATATTTATATATTTAATGGTAATCATGACATCATCAAGAGATATAAAATATGTCAGGGATGACAAGTGCAGCCCGCACGAGGGAAATGTGACAGCTGTCAAATCACTGCCACCTTAAACTGCAGGGATAGCAAAGGAAATATCTGCTGTCTGTAATGTGGATTTAAGCAGCTCTATATATGCAAAATGCAAATATGTAAAGCTAATATGGACAAAAATCCAGGCCCAAGCTGCCCTATTATATTCCTAATGCCATCTGGCACGGATGCAAGCTGGGTTCTCCTGGTTTAAGGCAATTCCCATCTCAATCCCACCAAGGAAGGTGATTGACAAACACAAAGAGAATTGAACATGTCTGATGATTTATACCACGGAGGTCTAATGACAGTGGAAGCATCAATATTATCTCTATTGCACCTGCTTTGCATTCTGAGCTTTAGAGGCAGATTGAAAGAGGCAACAGAGACTCTCCCCAGGCCTGAAGGGAAATATTCTGCAGGGACAAGAGTGCTGAAAACACATCCTCTCCAACCCCTGTACAATGCTGGGGGGGAAGAGGGATGGCAGAGATGGGAACAAACACCAGCACCACGCCTGGGCTTCTGCTGAAAGGTTCAGCCAGGGAATGAATCAGAGAATCACCAGAGAATCCCAGAATGGATTGGGCTGGGAGGGACCTTAAATCCCACCTCATTCCCATCCCCTGCCATGGGCAGGCACCTCTCCCCTGTCCCAGGGTGCTCCAGCCTGGCCTTGGACACTTCCAGGGATCCAGGGGCAGCCACAGCTGCTCTGGGCACCCTGTCACCATCCTCACAGGCAACAATTTTGCCCTAATGACCAACCTAACCCTGCTCTGAGTTTGAAACCATTCCCCCTTGCCCTGTCACTCTAGGTCTATTAAAATAGTCTCTCTCCATCTTCCTTGTAGGCTCCTTCAGGTCCTGGCAGGCCACAATGAGGTCACCCCAAAGCTTCTCCTCTCCTGGCAGATCCAGGACCATGACTCTGAACCCCAGAGCTGGGGCTGCTTCAGGCCAGAGGTGAAAAACATTGACAAGAAAAGATCCAGTTCCTCCACATTCCCCCAGAAATCCCAGGGCTGTGGAGACGGCTCCTCACCTGACACTAAAAGCCTTTTGATCCAAAACCTTCATGGAACACCAAACAGAAACATCCTCCTGACATGACTGAGAGCAAAAGGAAATGAGACTTTTTTTTTTTATTATTTGGCTGCTCCAATTCAATAATGGAAAGTATTTTGTTTTACTAACAAGTAAATTAAATTCCCTGTTCTCGTGTTTTTCCTTTCCATGCATCACTCAGCTGCTCCCTGGGATGAAAATCCTGTCGTTCTTTTTGATATCATGCAACTGCCACAAGACATATGGCCTGAAGTACGTAATAAAATCCTCACAAATCCACAGAAATGCCTTTTTACTGTCACTGCCTTGCCTGCTACAGAGAAAAAAACACCCTGCAACTCAAGAATCATTCACGCCCTGCAAAAGAGAGAATTCTGCTAGGACAAACTACAAAATTAATTGCCAAGATTTAATACTGTGTGAAAAGTTGTAAACACAGATTGTACCCAAGTCTGAGCTGTCCCAGAGCCCTTTGGACTGTGCTGTGAGGACCTGTGGAGTCACAAAAAGCCTGGGTTTAAGTGGGAACCACACTCAGCCTCTCTCCTGCCCACACCTGGAGCCCAAAGTTGGTTGAGCTCAAGCACCCAAAGCATCATTGCCCCATCCCAGCCTCAGCTTCGCTGCTGCGCCACCACTGCTTGGTCATGAAAGGCTTTGACCACACACATTCACACCTTAACCACCAAACAGCCGCCACAAAGATACAATAAAATACATACAATGGTTTTCACAGCATACACTGTCAAAAAAAGGTATCTTTTCTTCTCCTCAAAAAAAAAAAAATCCGGAAGACACTCATTCCACTCACTCGCATGTTAAAATGTTTCCTACTTGACTTTTTCTTTTGTCACATTTTTTTTTCCCTTCCTCTGAACCACCCAAGCACAAACAAGAGGACTCCAGAGGTAAAGAAAGGCGCCTGCAGAGCAGCCCAGAGGCCTGAGCAGGTATCCAAAGGCAGGTTCCTGCTAAGGGAGACACCAGCAGACATTCCTGCTTGTCAACTATCCCTCCTGCCCTCACCTGGAGTGACCTCCCGGCAGTACTTGACCCAAGGAGACCCAAGCGCATCCTCAACAGGCTCTCTGAGCTCAGGTTTGAGCTGGAGACTGAATTCTGGTGGCTTCTGCTGCTCCATCCCCTGGCAGGAACCCTCGCTTTCGGTGTTCCCCGCAGCACCAGCCCATCCTGGGAGCTGAATTACCACCCTGGCTCCTACAGAGTCAGCCTGGCAGGCCTGAAAGCTGTTGGACTTGAAATACGCCAGTTTCAAAGTTAACCCAGTTGCTTTGACAGTCAGGACACCCTTGGTTCCCAGAACCTCTGATTAAATCCTGCTTTCCTGATCCCGTCTGTAACTGAAGCCAGAACACAAAGTACGTGAGCTCTGCGAATATTCATACTTCAAAAAAAGATTTAAAAAACCCACAAAAATCAAGAAATCTCGTTTTATACTGACCTGTCCGTGATTGTGGACTGTGTGCCACTCATTGGAGCCTTTGGCAAGAAGTCGTATTATCCAATTTACATTTTACTCTTATTGCAGGAATATGAACGAGGCTTTGCCCCTTACATGCACCGAGGTTCAGGATCCAGCCTTGCTCCAGAAGAGGCATGCACAGAGGACAAACTCAGTTCAAGGACAGGAGAAGGGAACAAAAAAAAAACCAAAAAACCAAACCCAATCCAAAACAACTCCAAAACTCTTCTTTGCAGTCACCCAGAATATCCAAACCACGGAAGTGGGGCGTGGGGGATAAAGGGAAAAAAAAATTAAAAAAAAAAAAAAAAAACTCCAGCAAGAAAAAACTCCAACAACAAGAAACAACAAAACAATCTCGGTGGACACGGGGGGGGTGGAAAAAAAGCTTTGCAGAAGCGGCCGATGGTGCCCGTGCCCGTCCGGCCGGGGCTCAGGGGCTGCGCTCGGGGGGCGGGCGGCGCTCCCCGCCCGCGGCCGGGCCCATCCCCGCTGCCCGCCCGCCCCGCCCCCGCCCGTGCAGCGCCCGCAGGTCGGGCAGGGCGGCCGCCTCTAGGCCCGGGGCTCCATCCCCCGCCGCTCCGCCTCTCGCTCCGGCCCGGGACCCAGCGGGGCGCTGCGGGCTGGCTCCGCTGCGCTCCGCTCCGCGCTCCGCTCCGGGCCGAGTCCCACCGCGCTGCGCTGCTCTCCCGGCCCGGTGCTGGCCCCGCTGCGCTGCTGGGAGAGGCGGGAGCGGCGCGTCCCGGGGAGCCTGCGCCGAGCCGAGCCGAGCCGGGCCGGGCCGAGCTCGCTCCTCCTCGGCGCCTCCGGGGGGCTCTCGTACCTCCGGCCGCTCCGCCCCGCCGCCGGATCCCTCCGCCGGCCGCCCTCCTCTTCCTCCTCTTCCTCCTCCCTCTCTTTCCCTTCTCCTCTTTCCCCTCCTTCTCCTCCTCCCCCGTCTCTTCCCCCGCTCCTCCTCCTCCCTCGCCGCCCTTCCCCCGGTCCCTGCCGAGGCCTTTCCCCTTCGGGAAGCGTTTTCCAGACCCGCGGGGTGTTTCCTTCCCTTCCCGTCTGCGCTCGGTCGCAGCCGCTCCTCCCTCACCCCGAGTCCCTGCCGAGAAGCTTTCCTTCCCCTGCGTCCCGAACCCGAGGAGATTTCCCTTTTTCCCTGTCCCTTTTTTCCCTTTTTCCCTTCCCCATTCCCCAGCCATCCGACACTTTGCCGTGTCACCAGCGCCCAGAGCGCCCGCGGCTCCATCTCCATGGAAAATATGACACAGGCGAAACTTGGAGCAGAAAGAAAATAAATAAGCAGCGAATGAAAAGAGTAGAAGTGCCAGGAGCTGTGCAGGGCTGTGCTGTTTGCTCCCAGGCCTTTCGTGGCTCTGTTGTCCAGTCCCGCATTTCCCACGCACGGAAATTTCATCGGGAATTTTTCTCACAGGTTAAGGTCAGCATAAATGCAAGAAACTGATCCCTCCCTGCAGATACATTTTGTAAACACTGCAGCCGAGGGCCTGTTCCTGCTCCCTTTCAAAAGTAGCAAAACATGAGCCGCACGGGTGTTTGGGCATTTCAATTTCAGCAGCTAAATTTCAGTGGATTTCCCTCTCCTCAGCCCATCCTGAAAACAAACACATAAGCCACACGGGGTGTTTGGGCATTTCAATTTCAGCTGGTACATTTCAATGGATTTCCCTCTCCTCAGCCCAGCCTGAACACAAACACAGCTTTACTGTAAATCCCTGCCGTCCATGCCGCGTACAACACGGTCCAAGAGTGAAATTCCTGCCTGGAATCTGCACAGAATCCCAGAATGGTTTGGGCTGGAAAGGACCTTAAAGATGATTTTGTTCCAACCTTCCACTATCCCATCTTGCTCCAACCTGCCCTTGGACACTTCCAGGGACCCACCACAGCTTCTCTGGGCTAAATAATTTTTTTTTTCCTAATATCCCACCTAAACCTACTCTCTGTCAGTGTGAAGCCATTCCCCCTTGTCCTGGCACTACAAGCCACTTGGAAATCACATCTATACCTGAGAACTTCAGGAAAACTTCCATGCTGCCCCTCCAGAAATTACAGCAATCTCTGGGCAACCTCATCATCCTCATAAAGAATTATTTTTTCCTAATATCCCAGTTAAACTACTCTTTGTCAGTGTGAAGCCATTCCCCCTTGTCCTGGCACTAAAAGCCACTTGGAAATCACATCTATACTAGAGAACTTCAGGAAACTTCCATTCTGCTCCTCCAGAAATTACAGCCCGTGAGCAGCACAGATGTGCAATGAAAAGCAGGATGTCTCCACTGCCAGCAATTCCTGCCCCCTCTGCGCAAAGGAACTTGTGGAACATCACTCTCCCCCAACAGCAAATGCCAGCAGACTAAAATAACCTTATTAGCTAATCCCAATCATCCAGGACACCACGCTTCTTCCCTTTAATTAATCTTGCCGGGATATACTTCAAAGCCGGGACGCTGGGCTTGGGGAGAGGTGGAGAACGGGCTCAGGGGAGTGGGAGCAGCTCCCAGGGTGGGCACACAGCACCATACCTTGCCCGAGGCTACGTCCAGGCTGCTCTGCACCACCGAGCTGTGTCCTGCTCATCAGGAAGCCAGCAGACTGTCTGAGCGCCCGAAGAATTTCTTGTTTTGCTGGAGTTCAGAGCAAAGAGGGGAAGCGTGGGATGAAATAATTTTTTTTTTTACATGATGCTTCACATGTATGCACAGGACATTTATGCTTCCTTTTTTGGTTTCCTTTTGGGGGAAAATAGAGGCTTGGGGAAAAAAATAAAATAAATAAATGAAGTGTGGGAGTGCAAGACGAGCAGCCACATCTGCCTGTCCTTCTGCAGCTGTGTGCAATACAGTCATCAGTGCTGATGAAGTGACTGAATGCCTCCATATATCTATATTTATTTATTATATATCTCTTTATTGCATCTTCTCTGCAATAAATCCCTCCCTGCTTTTAACTTTGGGAACATCGAGTACTGTGCCTGGAGAGGGGAAAGCTCCTGGGAGATCTGATTCCTGGCAGGCCCAGCATTTGCATATTAGGCCTCGATGCTGTTTTATTACTTTAATTATATTTTATTGTGCATGACAACATAACGAGAACAATTAGCTGGAGGAAATTCTAAGACAGATTCTGAAACCATAACTGCTTCTCTTTTCTGCAAATGCTGATTTTTTTTTTGGTGGGAGCTGGTTGCACACTTAGATTAAGATAGATATCTATTTATGATAATTCTGTTTCACAACCTGAAATGTGGGGTGGGGAAATCAATAAGCAATTACAGTGTGGCCATTAATTTAATTTTTTTTTTGTGCTCTGAAGTTGTGACTTTACACACAGAACCATCCCATTGCAGGAGGGTCGGAGCAAGATGATCTTTGAGGTATCTTCCAACACAAAACCATTTTGGGATTCTCTAATTAACCTCCTCAATTTGTTTTTTAGTCCACAACAGAGCTAAGCAGGACCCTGAATTGGAGGAGATTAATTCCTATAGAGTAATTTTTATTTTGCCTTAAAATAACGGTCAGATCCTTGGAGGTGCTTCAGAGGGGCTCCTGTAAAATCGAATTTATGAAGTGTTGAGCGAGGATCCTTTGGCCAAATCCCCTTTTTCCAGGCTCGCACCGAGGAGCTGTTGCCATCTGCTGGGAAAGCCTCGAATGGCTCCTCTAACCTGAGCCCCGGGCAGGTGAAAGGTAAAATTTGGGAAAAAGGAGCATTCCCAAGTGCTCTGGGATCGTGAATGCTCCCAGGGGGTTTGCACCGCTGTCAGCTCAGCATAAACAGAGATAAAAAATCAGCAAAAAGTGATGCTTTAAGGTTTTACGTGTGGATAAACAGTGCCTGGGAGCATTTCTCTTTCAGAAAAATTTCAGTTTGTGCTTCAGATGGGATGATCAGCTGAGTTTCACTGCGCTCCACCACAAAAATCAAGTGCATAAAGATGCTTTTGCTCCTTACAAGTAATCAATTTCAAGCCACTGAGACAATGCTCAGGTATTTTGAACTGTTATTTACTCTCAGTACAAATTGCTTTAAGGTTTTAAGTGTGGAAAAACAGTGCCTGGGAGCATTTCTCTTTCAGAAAAAAAATCAGTTTATGTTTCAGATGGGATAATCCAGTGAGTTTCACTGAGCTCCACCACAAAAATCAAGTGCTTTTGCTCCTTACAAGTAATCAATTTCAAGCCACGGAGAGAATGCTCAGGTATTTTGAGCTGTTATTTACTCTCACTACAAATTGTTCAGCCAGCTTCTGTTTTTCTGCTGTTTTTGGAAGCCAGCTGCCAAACCTTTACACCTTGGAGGGGAAAAGCACAGGGGAAACGATTCCCAAGCTCATTTCCCAAATATTCCCAGTAATTTGTGAACTCCTAGGGAACACAGGACCTAATCCAGGAAACACAAATAAATTTGTGCTGTGCTCCACATTTCTGTGCGTTTTCCAAGCCTTTTTTCATCTCCCACCTTAAAATGGGCACCAGATTTTTCTCCCTGCAATCCTGCACTCTGGAAATGCTGATTGTGGGACACAAGGCTTTGCTGATTTTGAGACACAGAGAGCCTAATCTAGCAAAGCTTCTGGAGTGACAGCTTATTACAGTTCCTAAACCTGGATAATCCACGGGGCAGTCAGCATTTTTATAGCACTGAGCTTTCATTCCACATCAGCATAAGGAAAGCAGGAAGGACAGAGGAATCTGCTGGAACATCCTGCCCTGAGTTTCCTTCTCTTTCTCCATCCTCTTGTCTGGGGTTAAAAAGAAAGAGGTAAAATCTAAAGAAATAGAGAATATAATTTGAGGATTGTGGCACTGGACAGATCTCATTCTGACACAAGACACAGTTCAAACAGCACAACACAAGCACTGCTGAAAATCTGTGTTTTGTAACATTTGAGAAGCTGCAGAAGCTGAAACTTCCTTTTTCCCATACAGAATTATCTAGCTGTAAACCTTCATTACTTTACAGAAGCTTTTCCATGTACTTTGATCTGTTATATTCCTTCTTTTAGTAATTTTCTAAGGATCTTTTACACTGTTGACTTATCAGCTGCCCCTGGAACTTGAGGGCATTGACTTCTTTGGACATGGCAAACCCCGTGGTATTAATGAATAGCAGATTTCAAAGACTTAAAATGCTGCTTTTACATCAGTTCCTGGACTACTGCTGCAAGGGAGTAAAGCTGTGAATATCAAAAAAATCAATTTTTTCAAGTACAAATGGGGAGTTCAGCTACAAAGAGAGGACAGAGGACTGACAGGGGAGGTTAATTTTACAAAGCTCGACTGCAGGGCCAGCAGGAGAAGCACAAGGCAGGCAGCAGGGTTGCCTGTGAAGAAAAAATGGGATGATAAAAAATGAAATTAATTGGGTGTAGAGGGGCAGATTTCACTTTCCACAGACAAAGCACATCTGACCACTGACAATGGCAGATTTTGTCATTTCTGACGACACCAGACCCGTGAGACACTTGCAGCTCTGAAGCAAAGCTCCATAACTCTGCTCTACTTTCTTCTCTGCTTCTGGAGCTTCCTCAGAGGTTCCACAAAATCCCAGCACAAATTCCTGGAGGCTCTGAGACCCCTCCACGCCCAGGCTGGGCTCTGTGCACAGAAAACATCTCCAGAGGGCTCAGTGCTGCTCAGCAGCTGCTCCCCAGCGCTGGAGGGTTTTAAGCTGGACTTAAGGGTTACATGCAAACAACTAAATTGGCTTAACTATTTATAGAAGCCAAGACTTTTGGTGTGCTGGATCTGTGGCCATCAGCAAGCAGAGAGGCTGTTTACCAACACACCAGCACAGGGCTTTCCTAGGCAATAATAGTAACTTATGATTGGGAAGAGCTCACAGTGTGGAAACACAGGAGAAGCTTCTCCTGTGCCATCCAGGACATGGAAAACAAAGAGAATATTTTCGCTCCATCCATCATTTTCGCACTGAACCACTGAATCTTTGAGGTTGAAAAAGATTCAAGTTGAAAAGATTTTCTGAAAAGCCCTCCAGAACCATCCAGTGCAACTTGTGACTTAAGAGTAGCACCCAAACAGAGAAAGCCAATTCCTCATATAATTAAATAAGCTTTATTTTTATAAAACATAATACAAAGCATCTACACCATTCACTGGTGGAACATTAGTTGCTATTACACAGTAATTCAGACACAAGTTATTATTTCACACTAGTTCTGCAGTTTCCTCTCTCAGTTTGCTCTAGCCGCTATGGACTAGCCTGAGGACAGGTCCCACCCTGTGCTCCACAGCTTGGAATTTGTACTTTTGGGTCTGTGATTCTATGCTGGAGCCCACTAAATGGGCTGTGAGGCCTTGCTGTGCCTCATAAAGCCATTTCTAATTGCCCTTTTGTTTCCTTGTTTACTCTCTAAAGCCTCAGAGCTGAGCAGTGCTCTCCGGCTTCCAACCAAGCTTCCCCCCTGTTCAGAAAAGGGGGGGAAACCTTTTCTGGTTTCCCAAACTCAAACCATTGTATTTCAAAATCTCTTCAAACCGGTGATTCACAGACACTGCAGTCACTGCCATCCTCACCCACCTGGGCAGGTAAGGGCTGGAACCCCAGAAAGCTGCACCCCAACCCTCAGCAAAGCTCAGAGCCCAAACCCCCAGGGCTGCTCTGAAAACTCTTTACAGTGGGCACCTCAGCAGCAAGGACCAGCCTGTTTTCACCTCCAGGACCTGCTTTCACCTCCAGGACCTGTTTTCACCTGCATTCCTGCAGGAGCTGCTGCTGCAAGCCCTCACTCCCTGCTCAGGCCAGTGGCTGAGACTCTTTTGGCTCCAGATTCCTGCACTGCTGACCAGGGAAAAGCCAGCAGAGACCTTTCCCTCAGCTTGGGGCTGGCTGGGAGGATGCAGCTGACCTTTATGAGCACGTCCAGCTCACTCCCTGCGACTCCTGCCCTTGAGCACCTTTGCAAGACACCTCACTCCTGCTTTTGGGACGTTGGGAAGTGCCCAGCTCAGGTGACAAAGCGCCGCTGATGGCTCACAGCAGGAAGTGCTGCACTCAAAGCAACTTTTAGACAGCACAGCCTGACACAAACCACCCAGAATCCATCAAAGGTGGCTTGGTGCTAAATGGAAACACCCTATGAGGTAGGTAAGACTGGACCCACTTCCCAGAGTGGGTTAATTTGAGGCAAAAAGGCTCCTGGATGTGCTCAACAGAACAGCAGAGCTGGGAAAAAGAACCAGCAAGCCCCAACCAGCCCTTCTGGTCTCCTTTCAAGGCTTGAGAGTGCTGGATGGGTCAGGTTTCCTCTCCAGGACCAGCTCATCAGTTGGCTCTGCTCATCTGAAGGGGTTTTTTGGGGTTTCTTCAGGTCTTTGGCTGCAGCAAGCAAGGCTCAAGCAAAAGGGGGCACCTGAGCTGCACTGGAGGCTCAAAGGAAATGCTCAAAATCGCAGCAAAAACAAAGGAGCAGCTTAAGGACATGCAATGAAATAAACTCCAGAAGCTGCCAGCTGGGCATTGTTTTTCCCTACAAATGGGACTTGGATAAGTATTGCTTATTTTTCTCCCAGTCAGGTTTATTTTTGCTTTAAAAAGACCAGATTCTGGGCCTCTCATTTCTTTAATGACTGAGCTGTAAAATAAATCTCTCTGACCCTCTAAATGTTCACTTTTCTGAAGTGACTCATACCCAGTCAGAGGGAAATCAAAGCCCAGGGGTCAAGGCATCAGTTCAGATGAAGGAGAGCCAAGGTCAGTCTGTGGCTTCCACGGGGCAGATTCTGGGCAACCAGAAATCCCAGTTTGGATTTGGGGCATAGAAGAGGGAATTTGGGTGTTCTGGAGACAAAATCAGGGCTTGGCTCATCAGCAAGAAAACCCCTTGGCAAATCCTGATGGGGCTTCTCAAAGTGGAGTGTGCTGGTTACCCAAGGAGCTAAAAGCAGCGTTTGTAGGGGAGTTTTAACAGTCAGGGAAGAAGAGGGAAAAATCTGGAAAAATTTTCCCTTCTGGGTCTGTGTCTTTGGGTGTATTCACAGAGCACCTAGTCCTGTAATTAGGCAGTGCTGATTAGAGCTAGGTTCTGGACACTACAGAAAATAAGTTATCAATATGTTAATGAATAAGTTATTAAAAGGAGTTAGAAAGGGTAGGAAACAACAACCTACCTAAAATACTGCTTTTTCTAGAGTCTCGCTCTAGCTCGACCACCAAAGTCGTTTCTCCCAAGGGAAACACAGGAATGATGAACCAAGTGCAGATAACAACCATCACTTTTTTTCATATAGCACCTCTCAAGTAAAAATCTGAAAGTGCATAACAGATGGAGCAGCTCCACCTCCCCCAAGTCACAGAGGGGGAATGAGGCACAGAGTTCCAGTTGTGAGACTTGCCCAAGGTCACACAACGAGGTGGTGGAAGAGCCAGGAATCCCAGCTTGGATGCAACGCTAGAACACTTCTTCCACCAGCATGGAGAGCCACTTTAGCTGCCTAGACTGCACAGAGACCTAGCATCACCTCCTCCTCTCTTCTAAGATCCTGAAGGAGCTGGCTACACATCACTATTTACACCTGCACTGCTGGACTAGCCATGGTTAGTCTATAAAATTAGCCCTTCTTTCCTTCCACATCACTATTTACACCTGCACTGCTGGACTAGCCATGGTTAGTCTATAAAATTAGCCCTTCTTTCCCTCCTCGTTCAGGCTGTGCACACCATGCCAGCCTCTGCCCAGTGAATCCATGGCATAGCTCCATGGCTTTCAGTGGAGTTAGGCCAGGGATAAATTTGGCTCCAGATCTGCTAACGTGCGTTGGCTCCTCTCCCTCCAGCAGCATTTCAGGCACCATCCCCTCCTTGCCAGCCCATGAACTCGAGGAATTCTGCTCATCCTCCATCAGTGGCCTTTGAGGTGCCCGTTGGTTTTGCAGCCCAGCTCGCGGCTCCTGCGGCTCCTCCAGGCCTGGTACTTGCTGATGCTCTTCCTCCTGGCGAAGCGGCAGATGCTGACCATGAACACCCAGGACACCACGTACATGACCACCCCTCCCAGCTTGATGTACCAGCGGGGCCTGGGCGAGGCCAGCTCGCAGTACATCAGCCAGGCCCCCACGCCGATGCGCACGCCCGTGAAGAGCACCACGAAGAGGAAATCCACCAGGTCGCCCGTGAAGGTGTGGTAGCGACCCAGCTCCTTGAGGAACCAGCGGGCCTGCAGCAGGGGGTTGGTGATCTCGCTGCCGAAGATGACGGCATTGACGTCGCCGGCCGACTCGCCCAGCGCCAAGGAGGCGGCGATGCCCACGATGCTGACCAGGTGGTGGGCCAGCATCAGGGCACCCTCCGTCTGGAAGTACACGCACCAGCACAGGTCAAAAATGAAGTAGCCCAAGCTAAGGCACAGCCCGTGCACCTGAAGGGTTGTGTTGGGTGACCCTGAAAGGTAAAAATAGAGATTTAAAGTGTGGAGGTGTGTCGCAGACATCTTTTATGGAAAATCCTTTCCTTAGGATTTTTCTTCCTGAGAAGCTGAGACGCCTCAGGAACAAATTGTAAACAATGGTTATCTGCTGCTGTGGAATGCAACAGGTGCATCTGCGATTGGCCCATGTTGGATGCTTGTAATTAATGGCCAATCACAGTCTGGCTGTCTCAGACTCTCTGGTCAGTCACAAGATTTTATTATCATTCCATTCCTTTCCTTGCTGGCCTTCTGATGTCTCCTTTCTTTTTTCTTTTAATATACTCTTAGTATATAATTTTCTTTTAACATAATATATATCATAAAATAATAAATCAGCCTTCTGAAACATGGAGTCAGATTCTCATCTCTTCCCTTGTTGGGGTTGCCTGCAAATTCCACATTTGGTGACCCCGAGTGAGGAACATTACCACAGCAAAACACAGTACCAGGCTCTCCATTCCTCTCCATTCCTCTGGGGCTGTCCACCACAAAGCAGCTGAGATATCACTGCAGGCACCATCCCTCAAGTGGGCTGGCGACTGAGGAGAAGCCCAGGGGAGGTGGGATCGTGGATTTCCTCACTCACCTGGGTGGCTCAGGGGCCAGGGGCCGTCGATGAAGCCGATGTAGGCAGACAGACAGGTGGCCAGGATGCCGTGGGTCAGGGTGACCAGCCTGCAGCTCCACTCGAGGTTCCGGTGCCGGTAGCGGTGGCAGAACCACTTGTAGAGGCAGAACCAGGCCAGCAGGCTGCAGGCTGCACGCAGGGGCAGTGGGAACAGCATCCTGGCCTGGGAAGAGCAGGACACGAGGGATCAGATGGACAAAGTGAGAGGAGGTCGAGCCTGTGGCAGTGTCAGCTTTGCTCCCTAACCATCCCGGCCCCGAGTGTGCAGAGCTGCTCCTGATGGGGCTGCTTGCTCCTGGCACATTTTCTATGTGTGAAAACCACTTTATTCTCCTCACTGCAAGCCTCATGTCATCCTTACTGGCACCAAAACCTCCAAATCTTTTTGGACGCAAAAGAATAAGAATCTATGCCTATAAAGATGTCTTTTTTCAGCAGGATTTCTTTTATACATCTTCCCTCCCACACACTGTGCAATAATCTCTCAAACAAGCAAAAGACAAATTGCCAGAACAAAACTACAGCACATAAACACTTGTGGATGCTGCTGAAACCCTCCAAACACACATTACTCTATTCTACACCTTGTTCATACAATGCCTTCCCATGGCATGTGTTCATATAATGCCTTCCCATGAAATGAGCATTGCAGCTGAGTCAGGCTTTGGGACACAGGAGTTTCCAGTTGTGCCAAAGCTGCCCTGGTACTGCTGCCCAGCTCTGGGGAGCACCAGAGGGACTGCACGGGATGAGGAGTCAGAGCTGCAAAGCCCAACCTTCCTGTCTGGCCTGTTGGAGCATTCCCAGGCATGACTGGAGGCTGGCTAAACAAAACCATCGTGTTTTAATGGGCCTTGGGAACATGGGGAGATGAAACAGGGATGGGATTAACTGCTCTGAGCAGGCATTTCCATTCACATCCCTGCTGCTCCAGGTCCAGACTCAGAGCAGATGAGGAAGGGAGAATTCTGATGTGACAAAAGGGATTGACACTAGGAAGGCCAATATGATTTAAAAAGCAGCAATAATTACAGAACAATAAATAACAAATAATCCTATATAATAAATAACAAATAATTCTATATAATATACATATACACCATAAATTAACAAACAACATGCAATCACATATAAAATTATGTATTTTCCTATAAATTATTTTGTATTATATATTATTATGTATCTATACATAATATATATGATAATATCTATAATATCTGTTATGTTATAATATATACTATACCTATTATAATATATCTATATTATCTATGTATCCAATATCTATTATCTATCTATAATATATAATATAGATAGATATATAATTATAATTATACTATATATTACATAATATCTATAATATCTATGTATCTATGTATCCAATATCTATGTATCTATCAATATTATAATTTATAATATAAATAGATATATAATTTTTAGATATAATTATAATTATACTATATCTATTATATAATAACTATATTATCTATGTATCTATGTATCTAATATCTATTATCTATTATCTATATTATATTATAATATTATAATATATCTATACTATAATTATAAATTATAATATAGATATATATAAACATATATAATTTTATAAATATATATTTATAAAATATATATCTATAAATATATATTTTATATATTATATATTTATAATATATATAATTTATATATTTTTTATAAATATATATAATAGATATAAATATATATAATTTTATATTTATATACTATATAATTATAATTATACTATACTATATCTATTATATAATACCTATATTATCTGTGTGTATAATATCTATTATCTATGTATCTCTCTATATTATAATTTCTATCACCGGTAGCAATAAGGCCCTGAATGAAAGCAGCCTCTACAATAAACACACATGCCTAAAAACCCGGTGTGCAGAACACGCCGAAAACGATTCAAACCCGTACGGGCACCTCCGGCACAGCACCGTTATCCCGTTATCCACATTTTTTTTAGTCCAGGCGGGAAGATGGAGGAGCTCACGGACCGTACCGAGAGCAGAACCGCAGCCCCGGGGCGCCGCCTGCGCACACCCGGCCCGTCCTCCGCACCCCGCGGGATGCAGCGGCCCCGGCCCCATCGCACCGGGACGGGGACAGGGACGGGGACAAGGACAGGGACAGGGACAGGACCCTTCCCCAGCACCCACCTGCCGGGCCGCGCTGCCGGAGCCGCCCCGGATCACGGAGCGAGCGGCGGCGGCCGAGGGGCACCTGGCGGCCGGGAGGAGGGACCGCAGGGATGGGGATGGGGAGGAGGAGGAGGAGGAGGAGGGACGGCAGGGATGGGGATGGGGAGGAGGAGGAGGAGGGACGGGAGGAGGGAATAGGGGAGGCAGGATGGCAGGAAAGGCGATCCGCGGCACCACAGAGCATCCCTGGGAAGGGACACATTCCTGAGAAGGGTCACATCCCTGGGAATGCGGACATCTCTGGGAAGGGGGACATCCCTGGGAAGGGAACATCCCTGGGAAGGGGAACAGCCCTGGGAAGGGGAACAGCCCTGGGAAGGGGAACAGCCCTGGGAAGGGGAACAGCCCTGCCTTCCCTGCTGCGTCCTGGGATGCCCTGCGCTGGAAGGGATCCACCAGGATCGCGAGCTCAGCTCCTGCTCCTGCACCCCGACAATCCCACCCTGTACCTCAGAGAGGTGTCCCAAAGCTCCTGAGGCTCTTGGGGCCGTGCCCAGCACCCTCTATTCCCGATATCCAACCCAAATCTCCGCTGGCACAGCTCCAGCCTGTCCCTGATCCCAGAGATCAGCGCTCCCCCTGTGAGGAGGCTGCAGAACCCAAATTGTCCCCTCCAGGTGAAACCAGCCAGCTGCCATCAGCTTCTCCTCCTGTGTCCCCTCCTGCCACACCAGGTCGTGTCCCCACGGGGCAGCCCGGGGACACAGAAATCGGCGCCACACCCGCTGCAATCACCCGTGTGTGGCACAGAGATACAGCACAGAGCACACCCAGCCTTTGCTCTCCTCACTCCTGATGGGAACAGAACTTCTGCAGAGCTCCCTGGCAGGGCAGGCATCTCCATTCACATCCTGGTGCTTCTTCTCACTTGCAGACATTCAGCACTGCTCGTTCTCTCTGCTGCCTTCCACATCCCAAATTCCCATATTCCAGGTTTAAGCACGACACTAAAGCAGCTACAAAAGTTCCTCCACCTTTCATGAGTTACAGTCCAAACAACCTCTCACACCCAAAAAACGCAGGGTTGGTTTTTTCCTTCATCCCGTCAAGTTTTACCTTTCGAAACGCACAGGGTGGGAGTGGCTTGACCTGCCTTTTACAGCGCTCATAATTAGTGCTTTCAGCTGGGTATTCACCAAGATACAGATCTTACTTTTCCAGTTCAGGCCAGGTGCAGGTTCCTACTGCTCCAAAACGCTCATCCTCCTGCTATTTCAGCACTTCCTGGTGAGCATTTGTAGTGCATTTGTCTCTCTGACAAATCTGAGGTCTCATCTTGCCTCCCTCCACCTTTGCTGGGCCTCCAGTAGCCTCAGTAACACCTGAGCTGGAGCTGCTTTAATATTTAGCTTAGGACAAAGAAAAGCATGGACAGACAAGAGATTATGGGGCTGATGTTTTCACACTGGGAGCATGGGCAGGTGGAATATTAGGAAAATAAAATTCTTGGCTGTGAGGGTGATGGGGAGCTGGGATGGGATTCCCAGAGAAGCTGTGCCTGCCCTGGAAGTGCCCAAGGGTGTGGATGGGAGCACCCTGGGATGGAAGCAGGGGATTTTTGGGATGAGATGAGATGATCTTTAAGGTCCCATCCAACACAAACCATTCTGGGATTCTGTGAGCAGCCAGGAAGAAAACCAGAGATGTTCACAGTGGAGCACTCAGAGTCCTGACAAGGCACAGATCATTTCATGTGGGACACACAGAAGCTGTGGAGGTTTTTTGTAAACTTTGCATGGTGAGGTGCAAGGCAGCAAGTGAAACCATCTCCCCGTGGATTGTACCAGAAGTGAGGTGCAGCTTCCTACACCAATTTTCCTGTTTGCTTTGTGCAGAGTCAGCCATTTCAATGGGCTGCACTGGCTCGTTTGGCCTGCAGATGAACAGAGTTCAGCAAAACAGCTCAGGGCAGGAGCCTCTGCAGACAGTTGTTTGCACACTGCTGCCTCATTTAGTGCAGCCACAGCCCCCCTCTGCTCTCCTGGAGCTGTTCTAACCAGAGCTCACAGCACTGAAAAGCATCACAGGATGTATTTATTATCTTATCCACACTGGGTACAATTAAACAGGGAACAAACAAGAGCTGGAAGCCTCGGAGTTCAACAGAATGTTAGTAAAACTCAGCTTTTGTGGCTGTGAAAGCCCTCAGGGATATTTGACAGAAGAAAAGCAGGCGCCTCCATGAAAAAATCACATTGTTTGAAATAAGAAATACAATGGGCTAGTGGAGCTGGGTGATTTTCTAGCATCACATTAGAGGGTTCAGCACTAAACTTATCCTCAGGTGAGATTTGGCAGATGAGAACCTGAGGGCACTTATTTGACACCGAACCTCCCCACGTAACTCTGGTTGCACAAAAGCAGTCTGGGTGCCCTGGGATACTCTCCAGTACTGTCCTTCAGCTGAAAGAAGAGGTTTTTTCTCATTGAAAGCCAATCCACGCTCTCCTCAACTCCACACAGCAGATCCCTGGCCCAGCAGTAGCAGAAACAAGCAGAACCAGCCACTCAGTGGTGACTTAGGACATCTTCTAACCCCCAAGATGTTCTCATGCTTTTGATTTCTTCTCCAAAAACAACCACAGACAAGCTACCCTGCAATTCTTATGAACTGGGCATTGCCCCAGTGAAACCAGAGAGGCAGAGAAAAAACCACCCTGGGATGGAGGAGGCCACAGCCAGAATTTAATTATTCTTGTGTCCAGCAGGAGCAAACCCCTCAGTCTGGGGGCTCCTAATCCCTCTGCAGCACTGAATCCTTGGCAGAGCAGGTTGTGGGTGCCTTGCTCACAAACCTGAGCCTCACAGCTCCAGCCTGGGCTCATTTCCTCCACAGCCCTCTCCTTCCTGAGCTGCACAAAGGGAATGCTCCAGCGCCTTTGGCATCCTCAGCCTTCCCCTCAAGCCCCTTGGCCTCAGCTGCCTCCGCAAGACCAGAACAAAAGAACATCACAGCCATCGGTTCTTTTTCAAAGGAGAACATGTTTTTATTAGGAGTTCCATGACTCAGAGGAGTTTTTGGAAGGAACACAGAGAGCCTGGCAGGTGCCCACACCTCAGGAGGCCACTCTGGCTCCTGCTTTCCCAAAAATATTGGCCCAGGGACTTGCCTGGGTTCACAGCTGCAATGCCTTCAGTGGATGTGCCCAGAGTGAGGTTATTTCAGGTTATTTTTTAATCTCTCCAGACACCTTGAGGAGCCCCAGCCACAGGCTGATATCTGCCCTGAACAGAGCCAAATTCAGTGAGATAAAGGCAGTGGAGGAGCTGCATCCCCACTGCTCCCCTCCCTCACCTCTGCATTTGCTTCTCAGCTCTCAGCGAGGCTTTTGGAGGAGGCTAAATCTGAACTGTGTCCTTGAACAGAGGGAAATTCACATTAAAACCCCAGGGAAAAGGTCAGAACACGATTCTGAGAGGTAAAGAAAACGAGAGAACTGTTCCATGCTCTGAGACCTGCTGGAAATAATCACATTTTTGACTCATTAGCCATGAATTCAGTTTACAAATGAGCCAACCCCAGAACAGAAAGAGCATCCAGGGTGACTCTTCACCATCCTCCCTCTCCCACAAAAACCCTGATTATTCTTCTTAACCAATCCCAGCCTAGGCCAGCACCTGCTGATGGAGTTTATTGGCACAATCTAATTCCTGACTCTTGTTTGTGAGGGCCTGAGTCAGTCCCAGAGAAATCACTCTGCTCTGAGATCAGCACCCAATGGAAGTGTTAAAAAAAGGAGTAAAGGAAATGTGTCATTAAAAACAAGGAGGTAAAACACTGCCTCACCTTGAGTACCATCACTTCACACTCAAAGGACAACTCCACTACACCCCTGCAAGCACTTCAGTCTTGCTCAGAGTCTTTCACTCGAGTGTTTAGCCAAGCACATTGTCCAAATCCAGGATTATTAAGGAGGGTGAGGATCAGGAAATCTTTGCCAGGTCATGCCCCTTACCCAGTCCCACTGGCAGGAAAATGGGATTTTTTCTCTATTCTGCATCGGAAATGAGGACAGAACATACAGACTGTGCAATAATTGGTTGCAGACTGATCATATCTGGCGTTGCTGGAGAACTCAGGGAATCAGTGCCAGGCTCCTCCGTCTCCACTCAAATCCTTCTTCTCTCAGCTGTTCCATGTTCCTAGCACCGATCCATCTCCCCCAGGGGCAGCAGAAAGTCAATTCCATGTCATTTTAGGAGTTCTTTTCACGGGAACAAGCTCCAGCAGCCAGGGGATCATCCTCTACAACCCATTAACGAGCAGCCAAGAAGTTTCCACAGGTGCACTCCTACTCCTGAAGGGATCGTGCGTCCACTGAAGGGGCTTTTCTCCGCAATTTCCTCCTCACAAAGCGACAAATTTCAACCATGAACCCCAAGGACACCACGTACATGGCCAGGCCCCCAGCCTTGAGGAGCCAGTTGGGTTCTGGGGACGTCACCATGCCATACATGATCCACGCTCCCGCCCCGATCCGCAGCGCCAGGAAGAGCAGCACGAAGAGGAAATCCACCAGTTTGCCCAGGGGAGTGTGGTAGGAGCCCATTTCCCTGAGGAACCAGCGGGTCTGCAGCAGGGGGTTGGTGATTTCACTGACAAACACCACGGCGTTCACCTCCGTGGCGGATTTGCCCAGCCCCAGCACCAGGATCATGCCGCAGATGCTCAGGGTGTGGTGGAGCAGCATCAGGTCCCCCTCGGTCTGGAAGTACAGGCACCAGCCCAGGTCAAAGATGAAGTAGCCCAAGGTCAGGGACAGCACGTGGATCTGGAGGGGGGTGTTTGGTGAACCTGGAATGGAAGGTGTGCGTAAGCTTGGGGTTTTATTTAAGATTTTTCTATTTTAAGATTTTCTATTTTTCTGCTTTATAGATCAGTACAGGTCGATTGTGCTTCTCTGCTCCTGAATTTCCAGCCTTATCCAAGTGCCAGGAATCAGGTGGCACTATTAGGTGGCAATATTTGGTTCTGCTTCCCCTTCACACCCATCCCATCCTGCCCCATCGCTGCTTCCCTTCTCCTTCCAGCCTTTTAGGAAAGCCAAACCTCCATCAGCAGCACTATCTGAGATTTAACGCCAGAAACCAGCCAGCAAAACCTTACAGCTGAATTTCAGGAGTTATTACACCCTTCAAGATGTGAAAGCACTTTGTTCTCCATGCTTTGCTACACCTGATGCTGCAATAAACTCAAGCTGCCAACCTGGAAACTTCCAATTCCTACATGGACAAGCCAAAAAAAAAAAATAAAATAATAAAAGGATGAACAGTGAGAAGTGGTGGGAAAAGAAACAGTGGAATTAGACAAAATTTGGCCCCTAACACGCAGCTGTGAGAGGAGAGGAAATCAGCCCCTACGTCCACCTGTGACAGGGTGAGGGTGAGATTCCAAACATACCTGCGTGGGTCAGGGGCCAGGGGCCATCCAGGAACATGACATAGCCGGAGAGGCAGGTGACAATGAGCCCGTGCAGGAGGGTCACCAGGCGACAGCTCCACTTGCAGGAACGCTGCCTGTTCCAGCGGCAGAGGCAGCTGTAGAGACACAGCCAGGCGACAAAGCTGCAGCTCACCTCCAGGACGATGGGAACCATCCTGCTGGACACGGAGGGACAGCGTGAGCAGGGCAGAAAGCCGTGCTCACCCCGACCACCCAGCACATCCCTGGAAATCCCGGATAGGGTGGAGAAAAACCCTACAAAAAGCAGAATAAACCCGGTCCCCCTGCCGTGAGCGCCGTCTCCAAATTTCCCCAACGGGAAAACAAACTACAACTGCAACCCTCCCGCTGCCTGAGGGTGCTTTGGCAGCGGGAGGGAGCAGACCCCATCCCCATCCCGGCACGGGGGTACCCGAGATCCGCAAATCCTCACCCCGCTCCGGCCCTGCGCTCCCGGGACCTGCGCCCGGCTGGGGCTGCCCGGGCGGGGAGGCGGTGCTGGCGCTCCCGGAGCTTTTTATCGTCCCTGCCCAGCCTTTTCCAGCCCTGCCCAGCCCAGCTCTGCCCGGCCCTGCCCGGCCCGGCCCCCTCCGCATCCCCCGAGGATGCTCCGCCGCATCCCCGCGGGCTCAGCCCCGCTGTCCCTGGCCCGGGGCTCGCAGCTCCTCTCCGAGCATCCCTTTCCGCCCCCGGGGCAGGACCAGGGCCGGGCAGGGCGGGCAGGGAAGGGGAACGGGGCGGGGGAAGCGGGAACAAGCGCTCGGTACCTCCGCCCAGCCTCGGCTCGCCCGGCTGGAGCCGTCCCGGAGAGCGCCCAGACTTTATTTTGGCTGGGCGTTTTCCTCTCTGGTGGTGGAGAATAAAGCTGGATCAGGCTGGATGGGAGGTGCTGGTGCTCTTTACCTTCTTTTCTTCCTTTTTTTTTTTTTTAATTTTATTATTTTGCCGAGTGTCCTGGAGTCTTCTTTCAATCTTTCTCTCAGATGGGAGTACAGGGAGCACCTTTGTGCAGATTGCAGGGAGGGGAGGATGAGGAGGGACTCAGAGGTGATGGAGAATAAAGCTGGATCAGGCTGGATGGGTGGTGCTGGTGCTCTTTATCTTTTCTCCCTTTTATTTTTATTTTCTATTGTTTTGCCGAGTGTCCTGGAGTCTTCTTCCAGCCTCTCTCCCAGGGAGCGCCTTTGTGCGGAGTGCAGGGAGGGGAGGATGAGGAGGGACTCGGAGGGTTCGGGGCGGGCTGGGAGTGGTGCCGGACACTCGGTGCTCAGGGAGATGTGACACACAACGTGCAGAACAGGATGAGTGAGCCAGTTAATTCCTGAATTAACTTCAAGAGCTGAGCCGGGGCCAGGTTCATGGCTGGGAGTGAGTAACCAGGACACGGCTGTGCTTCTCCCAAGCCCTGCCAGCCACGGTGTCAGCACTGTGTCATCCCTGACTCAGTTTGCTTTAAAATCTGATACTGTGTCCCCCAAACAACCCAAATTTCCCCTGCAGCCGGAGCTCTGCGCTGGGAGTGAATCCACTGAGAGCACAAGAGCCTTTCCAGGTGAGATCTGCCATGTGTGCTGCACTCCAGGGATGCTCCTGTGAGTTATTCACTCAAATATCCTTTTAATTGTATTGTAGATTATAGGTTGCTCTTATATTTGAGCTAAAACTTGCTGATTTTTGTCTCCTTTTCTGGCATTTTGAAGCATTTCTCCCCCTTCCCAGTGAGATCTGCCATGTGTGCTGCACTCCATGGGATGCTCCTGTGAGTTATTCACTCCAATATCCTTTTAATTGGATCATAGATTATAGGTTGCTCTTATATTTGAGCTAAAACTTGCTGATTTTTGTCTCCTTTTCCAGCACAGAGAAAAGGGGGTCCCACTGCAGTTTGAACATCCATAAAGCTGAGCCTGAATTTAAGCTAAAATGTTTTATTGGACGGTTAAGATCCATTCCAATTCTACCAGAGCTGGAAATCCCGAGGCTGTGAGCATCAGGAATGATGAGAGACCTTGGTGGCATCATTCAGGCGCTGAGAAATGCTCAAAATGTCCCTTCAGACCACAAGGAAACCTGGGCATGACAAGGAATATTCTCCCACCTTTCTTCACAGGTGGAAATCAGAGGAGGAAAGAAATGAATGAACAATAAAAAAAAATTAAATACCAACAAAAATTCGTCCATTTTCCAATTCACCCCAGCCTTGCTTGAAGTTGGGCAGTGCTAATGTCAATTTATGAGGTAGCCCAGCCACAGCAGCTCTCCTTGGAGAGGAGCAGGCACAGGGAGCACAGAGATGCTCCAGGCACATTCCCTGGGGAATATTCCCCCAGCTTCCACTCCCTCTCCTCCCAGGTGGAAATCAGAGGAGGAAAGAAATAAATGAAAATTAAAAAAAAATTAAATAACAACAAAAATTCGTTCATTTTCCAGTTCTCCCCAGCCTTGCTTGAAGTTGGGAAGTGCAAAATGTCGATTGATGAGGTAGCCCAGGCACAGCAGCTCTCCTTGGAGAGGGGAAGATGCTCCAGGCACAGCTCAGGAGGTCACCGAGTTCCCACAGGGAGCAGTTGCTCCCTGCATTGTTCCTTGTGGCCGTGGGAGGTGACTCCTGCTCCTGGAAAGCTGGAATTTCCTGCTCTGTTGATCTGGAATCCCTCAGATGCTCCCCTGCGAGGCTGGAAGCGTTCCTGGGCGCCAGGGGAACGAAGCTCCTTCCCCTTCCAGCTGGAGCTTTTTGTGGAGCAAACAAACTGCTGGTGTTTGTTTTCCCACTCGGGGCCAGTTTATCAATAAATCCCAGGGATTTGTCGTTGTGTTTATAAACTTTGGGGAGGAGATGAACCCTCAGGATGTTTTTGCACAACGCCTGGCACAGCTTGGCCTTGATCTCAGCGGAAATATTCACGTGCAGGTGCTGTTATTCAGCTTTTAACACATTGGTGGTTTCACTCCCAGTTTTGTTTTTGTTTTTGTTTTTGGTTTTTTTTTTTGGAATATTATTCCAAAATTCGTGCAGGTGGGAGAAAATGACTTGGAGGAATTCCTGAGAACCAAATGGAATGGTTTGGAACAGAAGCCAAATTTGGATTTTAATGTATCTTCTCAAGGCTCTAAGAGCATGGGGATGTACAGTAAATTGTAAACAGATTATTGGAAATAGCTGATTTAATTTTATTTTTGATCCCTTTTGATCAAGGGGCTCACAAACCTCTGCAAGCCTGGACCAAGTCACTTGACTCTGAAGGCAAAATACAAATTACAGCTCAGCTCCCAGGAGTTAATTCAGGAATTCCTGGGTGAAACATGCAGGCCGAGGTTATGAAGACAATCAGAGCTCACTGTTGAATGGATTGCTGATAATCTATGAAATAATTTGAGATTTTCACAGTGGAAACAAGCTGGAAACTACAGCAGTGCTGAGGTTTGGGTTAATAAATGTCCTGGGTGATGGGCGGCAGGAGAATCAGCTGTGATGTTCATCATGCCCCAAATTCTGCTGTTTGGCACAAATTGAGCACTGGGAGAAGGAAATTGGATTTTCATTACCATTGCCTATCAGGGATCAAGTCCTTTCTCCAAGGTCATGCAGGAAGTGAAATAAGACAGAGTGGCCCAAAGGTTCAGATGGGTGTTTGAATTTGTCCTTATCTGCTAATCTTAAATACCCATATCAGCCAAAATTAATTAAAAATAAAGGAGACATAGGAGTGGAATTGTAACCATAATTTTCCTGGTGGCAGGCTGTGAAAATTGACTTTTCCTTTGGAATCTCGTGGAATTCCCAAGCACTTGCACACACCAACCTCAAGCAATACTACATGAACACAAAAACAGAGAACAGAAAATAAATTCCTTACAGCTCAAAGACCAGAGGGCATCTCAATAATAGCTTGTTATTAAAAACAAAAAAAAAGAGAAAATAAATAAAAAAGAAAAGGTCAAGACTCATTTTCATCCCATTCATTTGTGTAAATCAACACAAATCACAGTTTCCCCCAGGGTTTCCAGCAATAACAAGACCTGGACACAAGTTTTGCAAAAGACAATTTTTTTTTTGGTTGTTTGTTGTTTTTTTTTTTTTTTAAAGGAAAAAATAAGAAGGCTCTAAAATACTTAATTAAAAAAAAAGGAAGAAAAAAAACAAAACAAAACAAAAAGCACCTTTAGAAAGGGAGCAGGAGCAAAGCAAGTGGATGGGGAGCCTGGGGGCAAGCCAAGGCTCCCACCCAGCCACGGGGCTGCGGTGAAATGAACTCAAACCTCGGCTCAGTTTGGGGGCTGTGCGTGACAGGAACAGCAGGAGGGACCCTCCTTCCTTTTGGGGACCTCTAGGACGGGATGGGGACAGAGGAAAGAGAGAGACAGAGAGAGAGGAGAGCCCTGCACGGGAGCCCTGCCCGGGAGGATGCGGAGCTGCAAGCGGAGGAGCCATGCGAGGACAGCTGCAGGGACAGTGCCACCGTGGGGGCTTGGCCAAGGGGACAGTGCCGCTGTGGGGGCTGGGGGAAGGGGGACAGTGTCCCTGTGGGCGCTGGGGAAGGGCTGGGCTGCAGTTTGAGTCCCTGCACAGCCCCGCTGCTGGGGGTTCCTGGCGCAGCCGGCCGCGGAAGGCACTGGAAGGCCCCGAGCATCACCGTGGGTGCTGCACGGCCTGGAGGCAGAGCTGCTCTTGCCCTCGCGGCACGAGGTCTCAGTGGAGGTAGGTGGGCTGGTTCCATCGGTACCAGGAGCTGTTGGCGGCACAGAACAACAAAAAGCTTCAACGCGGAGTAAAAATCACCCTGATTCTCCACCTCGTCACTGACGTGTTTTATGAAAAATCCTTTCATTAGGATCTTTTCTCCTGAGAAGCTGAGGAGCTTCTCCATGTTTTGCTGCTTTGGAATGTGATTTGGAGAATTGTTTACCCAGCATGTGAAATTGTTTTTACTTGATGGCCAATGACAGCCACCTGTGTCGAGGCTGTGAGCAGCCACAAGGTTTTATTATCATTCCTCTCTATTCCTTTCAAGCCTTTCTCATGAAATCCTTTCTTCTATTCTTTTAGTAAGTTCTGATAAAATGAAATTATATATTTCATTTTCTTTTAATATAATATATATCACAAAAAATAAATCAGCCTTCTGAAACATGGAGTCAAGATTCTCATCTCTTCCCTCGTCCTGGGACCCTCAAACACCACGACACAACCTGACCTTGGTCAGCATGTCCTGCAGAAATCACATCCTGCCACTCCTGAGAATCCCAGAATATCCTCAGCTGGAAGGGACCCATGCTTTTTGTTTTTTGGTTTTTTTACAAAAAAACTTTCAAACCTTTGGTACATTTAAACCCGGCATTGCATTTTGCACAGAACCTAATTTATAACATGTTGGATCAAATTCTGAAGCCTGACCACTTGGGTCAGACTCTGATAGCTTTCACAAGAAGCAGTTTTGGTTTTTTTTTTTCCTCTAAGAGCCACAAATTAATAGATTTTGTATGAAGGCAGGAATGGGGACACTTCCTAGCATTTAAAATCTGGATTCAAATCCATATTTCACAGGTTGGGTCTAGCCCACAATCCAACTCATTTGGCAAAGCTTTCTCTTCTAATTGAGATATCTAGTTCAAATTCAAATATCTAGTTCAGATATCACCAAATCCAACTTCTGTCCCCCAACAATCCCACCCTGTCCCTGGGAGGTCACACAGGAGCACTCCACACTGCTGGAATCCCTAAGGGTGTTTCTGTTTTTTCCTGGAGATCCCAGGGTTTTCCCCAATGCCCTGTGTTGGTTTGGGGTTTTTTGTGGGTTTTTTTCTGCCTTACCCTGAAGAGTTGAAGCCAGAGGAGTTCATGGCAGCTTTGGAGTTGCTCTGGGCTGTGCCGGGGCTGCTGGCATGGAGGGCACTGCCAGGGGACGAGGGCCTGCTGGAGTTCCCTGGGGAGCACGAGGATGTCACTGCGTGGGACAGAGCACGGTGAGCCTGGCATCTCCTCCTCCTGCCCCAACAGTCCCACCCCATCCCTGTGCCCACCCTGCAGCTCCTCAATCCCTGCCCTGGGGAACCCCAGGAATGCCCCCTGTTCCTATAGCTGGGAATCTCAGGTCTTCACAGAGATCTGACACCAACCCATCTTTTATCTGGCTCTGATTCCCTGCCCTGGGGAACATGGGGGGACCACAGGAATGTCCCCTATTCCTGTATCTGGGAATTTCTGGTTTCCACAGAAATCTCACTCTAACCCATCCTTTTATTTGGTTCCTCTGATTCCCTGCCCTGGGGAGCCCCAGGAATGTCCCCTGTTCCTCTATCTGGGAATCTCAGCTCTCCCAGGAGATCTGTCTCTAACCCACCCTTTATTTGGCTGCAGTTGTGCCTGGCTCCCAAACCTGACCACCCCAGCCCAGGGTTATGTGGAAATGTTCTTTTGCCCAGTGTTTTCCATATTTTCACCCCACCCTGCAGCACAGCTGGGCTGTTCTATCCCAGCTCTGTGGGGACCCTTTCCCTGGCCACAGCCAAGGCTCTGACTGAGATTAACCTGCAAACGTGACCCAGAAATGGAGGAGTCAGGGAATAGAGGAGGGAAGGGAGGTTCCCCAAGGCTCACCAGTCCCAGGCATGGTGCTGTGCACTGGATTGACGGAGAGGGGCCCCAAGGAGCCTGAGGTAGAGACCTGGGCAGGAACAGAGGCACTGAGAGGGGAGAAATCACATCCTGCACTCCCTTCACAGCTCCCTGGGGTGTGCTGCCTCCCAGGGACACACCACCCACAGCTGGGGCTCTGCTGGGCATTTCCAGTCATGTGCCAGGGTAGAAACACCAGTCCCATATCCAAGGGAATTTATTATTATTATTATACTATCATTATTATTAATGTTATTATTACCACCATTATAATTTTATTTTTAAATATAATTATATTATATATAAATGTTGTTTATCTATATAATTATATATAGCTATTATTATATTTATATGTATTGTTATATTAGATAAAAATATTTTATGTCTATATATCATTATATATTTTCATCATATTATCTAAAATATATATATGTGTATATATACATATATATACATATATACATATATGTATATATATATACACATATATATACACATATACATACATACATACATACATATATACATATATATATATATATATATATATATATATATAAAACCTCAAGGCCATGGGAAGAAGTCAGAATTAGTGTTCCATGTGCCTGACACACTCCACATCCATCTAAATTCATGGATCAGCTGTGCCAAAGCCTGAAATTATCTCATTTTCTATAAGGCTCAGGATTAAAACTTGTAGGAGCCACCGTCTTTGTCTCAGCCTGGGCACTCTCAGCCTGAAAGTTCCCAGCTCCCTCTGGTTTTGGGCACCAAAAAATCCCAATCTCCTTCAGGGAGCTTAATTCTCAGGTGACACAGGCAATTTGGGAGCTGCCATCCAAATTAGCATTTATTCCTGAAGGCAGCACTGTGTTCAGGGACAGCAGTCACAGGGGAATAATTCACCCAAGCTCCTGCTCTGGGAATCCAGAATTTTTTTGGGACACCAAACTTCCCCTGATGTTTTTCTGCCTTCTGATGGAAGATTCCAAAAGCCAGGAGATTTCAAGAGAAAATTCAGTTTCTGCCTCCCAGTCCTGTGGGAGAATCTGAATTTTGTCTTGAATTTCTGAAATTTTATCTCTTATCCACTGAGGAGGCTCCTGCCACTTTTAAATGGCAAAGTCACCAAGCAACTCTGAAATGAAGCAGCAGAAAAGCAGCTAAATTGATATCAATGCATGCAATCCTCATCCCCCATTAATTTGGGAAAGATTTCCTTCATCAACCTCAAAGGGAAAAGCTTTGGGATGGCATCATGATTTGACTAAATTATCTTACAATTAAACTCATCAATTCCTCCTAGGAAACTTGTCTTTTCTTTCTAGTGTTTTCAATAAACAGAATTATCGCTTAATGAATTGTTCTAATTTAGCTGATTGCTTTTCAATGGATGGAATAATAAAAAATGTTCTGGGTGAGATTCCACTCAAGTGGCTGAATCCCAAGCCCCTCACCCTCCCTTTCTTGGGAAAGATTTTTCTTCATCAATCTCAAGGGGAAAAGCTTTGGGATGGCGTCATGATTTGACTAAATTATCCTAATCAATTCCTCCTAGGAAATGTTTCTTTCTAGTGTTTTCAATAAACAGAATTATCATCACTTAATGAATTGTTCTAATTTAGCTGATTGTTTTCAATGGATGGAATAATAATAAATTATATATATATATATATATAAATAATAAGGTACATATGTTATATATAATATAAATAATTTTTTATATATCAAAATAATAAATTCTGGGTGAGATTCCACTCAGGTGGCTGAATCCCAAGCCCCTCATCCTCCCTTTCTTTCTTCATCAATCTCAAGGGGAAAACTTTTGGGATGGTATTAGGATGGTATTAGGATAATTTGACTAAATTATCCTAATCAATTCCTCCTAGGAAATGTTTCTTTCTAGTGTTTTCAATAAACAGAATTATCGCTTAACGAATTGTTCTAATTTAACTGATTGTTTTCAATGGATGGAATAATAATAAATTATATATATATAATAAATTATATATATATAGGGATAGCATCATGATTTGACTAAATTAATTATCCTACAATTAAACTAATCAATTCCTCCTAGGAAACTTTTCTTTCTAGTGTTTTCAATAAACAGAATTATCCCTTAATTTCTTTTCGTTCCACTGTTTTCAATAAACAGAATTATCGCTTAACGAATCGTTCTAATTTAGCTGATTGTTTTCAACGGATGGAATAATAATAATAAATGTTCTGGGTGGGATTCCAGTCAGGTGGCTGCATCCCAGGCGCCTCACCAGTCTGGAGTTGTAGATGGGTGATTTGATGGGGGATGGCATGGGGCAGCTGATCCGCTTCTCCTTCTGGCGCCGGTTGCAGAACCAGACCCGAACCACTTCCTTCTCCATGGAGAGCTGCTCTGCTATCAAGGAGATCTCCTCTGAGCTGGGCTTGGGGTTCTGCTGGGAGAGGCAAAAGGTTAAAAAAGCCCCCAAAAAAACCCCAATAAATCTGCTCTGAACTGGGCTTGGAGTTCTGCTGGGAGAGGCAAAATGTTAAAAAAGCCCCAATAAAACCAATAAATCTGCTCTGAATTGGGCTTGGGGTTCTATTTAGAGAGGTAACAGGTTAAAAAAACTCCAAAATCACAAGGAGATCTCCTCTGAGCTGGGCTTGGGGTTCTGCTGAGAGAGGCAAAAGATTTAAAAGCCCCAAAGAACACAAGGAGATTTCTGAACTGAGATTTCTGAACTGGGATGTCTGGGCTTGGGGTTCTGCTGAGAGAGCCAAGAGGGTAAAAAAAAAAAAAAAAAAAAAAAAAAAAAATCTTCGAAGGGGGGTGGGGTCCGAGAGAGGTAAAAGATTTAAAAAGCCCCAAAGAACAAAAGAACTCTGAACTGAATTTCGACTGGGATGTCTGGGCTTGGGGTTCTGCTGAGAGAGCCAAGAGGGAAAAAAAAAGAACAACCCAAAAAGCATAAGGAAATCTCCTCTGAACTGGGCTTGGGGTTCTGCTGAGAGAGGCAAAAGATTTAAAAGCTCCAAAGAACACAAAGAAATCTCTGAACTGTGATCTCCGGGCTTGAGGTTCTGCTGAGAGAGGCAGGAAGTTAAAAGCCCCAAAAAGCACAAGGAAATTTCTGAACTGGGATCTCTGGTCTTGGGCTCTGCTGAGAGGGACAGCAGGTTAAAAAAGCCCCAAAGAACACAATGAAATCTCCTCTGAACTGGGACCTCTGGGTTTGGGGTTCTGCTGAGAGGCAGGAGGTTTAAAAGCCCCAAAGAACACAAGGAGATCTCTGAAGTGGGCTTGAGGCTCTGCTGAGAGAGGCAGGAGATTAAAAAAGCCCCCAAAATCACAAGGAGATCCCCTCTGAACTGGGCTTGGGGTTCTGCTGAGAGGAGCAGGAGGTTAAAAAGCCCCAAAGGCCATCAGGGGCTGCTGGGAGGACAAGGGTGGGGTTGGCTGTAAGCTGGGAGGGGACAAAAGCTCTGTCTGAGCCTGAGGGCAAATATTTGGGTGAGAGATTATGTTCTGTGATGCACAAAGTGCCTCTGGCTCCCCATCAGCCCTCCCAGAGTCAGGGGGGCTGAGTCACAGCTCCTGCCCCTCTTATTGCACAAACCTGTTCCCTCTTTGACCTTGACAGCACCAAAATCAGAGCTGGGCTCGCCTCAACCTGGTGGCCCTGCCGCCATCCAGGGGACGGGAGCTCAGAAAAGTCACTGCCTCTCTCTCCCCTTTCTCATTTAGAAAGGGAAATAACAGAGCCCACCCTGCCCTCTGAGTCATTTATTTTCATTCCTGTTGGCTCTGTGGGGTTTGCTCAGAGCTGAAGCTCAGAAATGTCAAAGCTGCCTGGCACAGAGGTAGATAATATAATCTACCAAGATAATATCCCAGTGCAGAAACCTTCTACCAGCTAGAAATGAGCTGCTAAAATGATCTGATGATGACTTTGATATGAGGGAGAAACCACGGAAAAACAAGCTCAGGAAAATCAGTTTTGATTTGAGAAATTTCCAAGGCACAGTTTAGTCCTGTTGATTAAAGCTCTATTTGATGCCTGTAGTGATTTTTCTTGAAGTTCTTGGAGCTTAAAAAATAGAAGGGTTCAACTTTTGAATGGGTTCAGGAAAAATAATTGGAGCAACAAGTTCTGGGGTCTCACAAGAGCTGCTCAATGGGGCATTGTGGCCACAGAGCTCCTGTGACACTTCTGCAACTCACAAAGAAAGGACCTGGGTGCAGAGATCAGCTTTGGCCCCAGTGATAATGGGGACATGTGGTGCTAAAATTACAATTCCCTTAGAATAACATTCAACAGGGAAATAATTGGGAATTTCTTTGGGTTTAACTCTTTACCTGTTAACTCTTTTAAGCATTTTCTAACCTACTGTCAAATAATAGGGAACTCCTTTGGGTTTAACACTTTTCTTTTTGCTTCTTCAAGCATTTTCTAACCTTCTACCAAAAAATATTCCCCCCCCCCCACCAAAAAAAAAACCCCTCTTTTCTTGAGAGGACTCAGTGCCCCGGGCTTGCAAATGCCAGGCTCAGGGAGAGAAAGATTTTCCCCTCACATCTTGGAATCTCTTCTCCAGCGTGGAGCGGATGTTGGTCTCAATGCTGGTCCTCTTCTTCCTTTTCCGCCCAAACATCTCATTCACTGAGGGGTAGGAGTTGGGGGTGCTCATGGAGGAATCCAAAGGAGCAGATTCTGGGGGAGGAGGGAGGGAAAAATGAGATATCCACGGAGATAACGAGTTATTTTCATTCCCAGATACTTCCTGTGAAACAAAGGTGCCTTCTAAGATTAATTAAATTAATTTAAAGGTGTCTTCTAAAATAGATTAATTGTGGATTGTGGATCCTCCCTCTGATGATGATAAAAATTGCTCCAAATCCAGCAACGAGCTTGTCCAAATCAAAGAAGAAAAATGTTTAAACCCACACACTTTTTTCCTTTGTGAGCCTGATTTCCAGCCTGCTCTGGGGTGTTCCAATAAATTCATTTCCCAGAGAAAAGGATGTGACCAAAGCCTTTGGCTCAGGCTGGCTGAGATGTGACCGATGGCTCAGACATCCTGAAGGGTTGGGTGAAGCACGAGGCCGACGTGAGGTCAGCACAGGACACCACCCCAAACCCTGCTGCCCCTGGGAATTCCCCTCTCAGGGAAATCCTTCCTTTTCCAGCTGCTCCTCCAGGGCTGATCCCTCAGCACCTCAGTAGCTGCTCCCCTTCTTCTCCAGCTCGCACAGGGAGGGGCTGAAGGGGTTTGAGGTTCCTGGATGGATCCTCTCCTGCGGCTGGTGATGCCTCAGGTTTCAGATTTTCTATTTTTCAGGTTCTGTGCTGCTTTAGTGTGTGGGTCTGGGTTCACATCAGGGGATGCTGAGCTCTGTGCACAGAGCAGGGAGACAAAACAATTCCTGCTCCAGCTGGGCACCAAGGACAAATGATCCAAATCTCAGCCCAAGAGCACAAACACCGTGGGCTGGAGAGAGAAAAACAAGCAGGGTGGGACTGCCTGGGCTAAAGCTGGAATGGGACAATGAACTGCAAGGTGCAAATGGAGCAGAACTGATCCCAGGGACAGACCCCGGGAGCGGTCGGGGATTTTGGGACCATTTTGGGTCATCTTGGGTTCATTTTGGGACCATTTGGGTTCATCTTGGGTTCATTTTGGGACCATTTGGGTTCACCTTGGGTTCATTTTGGGACCATTTGGGTTCATGTTGTGACCATTTTGGGTTCATTTTGTGACCATTTTGGTTCATCTTGGGTGCAGTCCTGGCTGGGCTCTTGTGCTGCCCAAGGTGCATCCATGGAGGAGATCCTTTCAATAAATCCCTGCTTTATTCTTTAGCTCTGCCTAATCTCTGTTCTAGGGCAGCCATCCCAAGGCATGAGTGGCATTTCTGCCTTGCTGTCACCCACCTGCATCACTGAGCCACTTCTCCAGCAGGGGCTTGAGCTTGCACATGTTCTTGAAGCTCAGGTTGAGAGCCTCGAAGCGGGAGATCGTGGTCTGGCTGAAGTCATTCCCGTAGAGCTTCCCCATGGCCAGGCCAACGTCCCCCTGCCAGGGGACACCCAGATCCCACAGTGAGCACAGGGCAACCCCTCCCAGCTGTCCCAGCCCCAGAAAGAATCACAGAGGCACAGAATTAACCAGCCTGGAAAGGACTTCTCAAGCTGCACAAAGGGAAATTCAGGTTGGATATCAGGGAAAAGATTTTACAGAAAGGGGGATAAAGTTCTGGAATGTTCTGCCTGGGGAGGTGGTGGAGTCCCCATCCCTGGGTGTGTTTAACAAAGCCTGGATGTGGCACTGGGGGCCAGGGTTGAGTTGAGGTGTTGGGGCTGGGTTGGATTTGATGATCTTTGAGGTCTCTTCCAACTCAGTGATTCTGTGAGTTTTCTGAATTCTGTGACTTCTGTGAATTTGGGGGAATTTTGGGAATTCCCAGGGACCGGGGAGGTGGTGGAGTCCCTATCCCTGGATCTGTTTAACAAAGCCTGGATGTGACAGGGCTTAGGTGAGGTGTTGGGGCTGGGTTGGACTTGATGATCTTGAAGGTCTCAACCAATGTGGTCATTCTGTGACCTTTGAGATAATCCAGTCCAACCTATGACCCAACACCTCCTCATCAAATAAACCGTGGCACTAAATACCACATCCAGTGACTCCACCACCTCCTTGGGCACATGATTCCAGAGCCCAATCACTCTTTCCGTGAAGGATTTATTCCTCTTGCAGCCTAAACTTCCCCTCAGGCTGCTTCCAGGATAGCTTCAGCCTTGTTTCCATGACCTGCCTGCCAGGGAAAGGGGATTTTTCCCCCCAGGAATCTGCCCCCACCCCTGAATACTGGAGAAGGTGCAGATATCAAGGGTTTGGTGATGAGGTGCTACGAAAGGTTTGTCTCTTCGTGGATTTGGAAGGGAATGCTGCAAAATAACCCCAATTTACCTACCCCAGCCTTTCCCTCGCCCACAGCTCTGCCCCAAATTCCCCCTCCCCTCTCACCTGTGTGAACCCCAGCTTGATCCTCCTTTGCTTGAAAGTCTTTGCAAACTTTTCCAGCTCCTCCAGGTCGCTGGGCTCCTCGGAGGCCCCGGCTGGGGTCAGGTGCTTTGCCACTTGCAGGTGCTGGGGGACGTCCAGGTGCGGCTCAACCGAGGAGCCAGGCAGGCCAGAGCGACCCACAGCCTGCGCAAAACACCCCAAAAAACACGCTCAGAGCCACAAAAATAGAAAACCAGCCCGTTTCCTGGGCTATCTGCCCTCCCTGAAGCAGCAGGGGGAGTTTGGCACGCCCTCAGGTGTGTTCTTACCTGGGAGGCCAGGCTGGGTCCGGGCTGCGAGAGGAGGAGGCTGCCCTGCTGCTGAGGGAAGGAGAGGAGGTTTGGCTGCAAAGCTGAGGAGATAAAAAAGAGACACATCTGGTCAGTGAACACCCCCAGGAAAGCTCGGAGTGGTGGGGAGCTCCATTTGTTATTTCTTGCCCAAAATACAAGAATTTCAGCCCTTAGGAACGTGTCTGGCTCTGAGTGGATTATGAGAAATAAGATGTTCTTCCCGTGGCTTTTTATCCTGCAAGGGATCATTACAATAATGGTAGAAGTGAAATATCTCATTTGCTGATCCCTGCGTGTCGCTCATCACACTCAGGCATTTTAGAGACCTCTAATCTTGATTTTAGGTGCCAAGCAGCAGAGAATTTTCTACATCCTTCCTGGGGATTTCTCTCAGTTCTTAATTATTGTAACTCTTAGAAAAATGGACATCTTATTTCCAGTATAAGCCCTTGTGACTCCAACTTTCAGCCACTTGATCTTGCTAAAAAAAACCCTGATCCTCCAGTTAATCTCGTGTGCCCTCCCACTCTGCTCTCAATGCTACATTTCATTCTCAAATGTCATTTGGAAGCCTTCTGACCCCTTCTTTCCTACCCTACTGTATTTCAAATAAATTGAATTTCTTTCAGAACGCTGGAGCTGACACGAAATGATGAAAGGAAGATAGAAGGGAAATCCATAAACCCAACAAAAAACTGGGATTTATGGAGAGTGTGTAATTGTTTCGTTGACAAACTGCCAAGTACAAGCCTATATCTCTTAGAGGGAATGTCCTACAGGATTAGGTTGTGTAGTTCCCTGGAAATTTAGTTGGTTTCAAGTCCATTGTGAGTGAAACCTATAGAATTTAGTGAGGATTTATAACCTTGCTCAGAGCAGTCAATATATTTAATTGATTATAACTGACAATTACAGGGAGATCCATAGAAATTTATGAACTTCTGCTAATAAAAAGGAAAACAGATAATCTCCAGAATCAATCACTGCCCCCCTCTCTCTGCCTTTTCTTATTTAATTTAGATCTGATGTGCACAATCCCATTTATTTACTTAGGCTGGGGTTGGAATAAACCTTCCCAGACGCTGGAACAACTTCAAATTTCAAATCCAGGCTGGTAATGAGGTGCACATTTTTAGCAGTGCAGGTAATTAATCACTGCAATGGCTTTGCCTTGGGACATGGCAGATGCTCTGTCATTTGGAGTCTTTAAAATCATGATTGAACACCTCAGCTCCCAGGGAAATGAAGGGCTGGATTCAGGAATCACCGGTCTGACAGCTGAGATGAAGATTTCAGCAGCAATATTCAGGCTGACAGGATTCCCAAAATCTCCATGGCTGTTCATTCCCACCTTTACAGACTCCCACCCATGACTCAGGCGTTTGGGTTTTACTGGGAATGAGGAATAAGAGCTGGGAATTTATCTGACAGCTTCAAATCACAGACAAACTCAAATCCACATCCCTGTTGGAAAGGTTCAGCCCCCAGCCGAGCCCCTTTGGCCACAAAATCCATTTATGGACCCACAGTCCAAAATCAGGAGACACTCAGAGCATTCATTCCCTGATGGCCCCAGGGACAATCCTGGAATATTGGAGGAAGAAAACTCCACTTGAACCAAATTCCTCTCCATTTTCACTCCCCACTGGCTGTGCATGCATGTGGCAAAAGGATCATTAAACCCTGGCAATCAGCCATGCCAATGGAAATGCCCTGCACTAAAATCCAGCTCCTGGCCAGAATATCCAGCCCTGGTCAAGCCTGGAACTGGAAGGGGTGACAAGCAAACACAGCTGCCAAAACAAAGTCACTGAACAGATAAATTCCAATCTCTCAAAGGCAGCAAGTTCTGCTTCGCAGTAGAAGATGTTTATTATTCATGAATAAAAGCAAGGCAGCGAGGAATAGATTGCCCTGACCGTACTTCAAACTAACAAATTCAAAATTATTTGTAAATATACATCAGGTATCTTTATCCATCACTCAGTGTCATTTGGCAGAGAGGAGAATTTATGTCTTGTCAGGAAGAAATAAATTCCCCACTTGCTTTTGGAGTGTGTGAACCAGAGGGTTCGAGCTGCAGAGATTTAACGTTATAATCCTGAATTTTGGTTCGTGTGGAGGGAGTTCTGTGCTGGGATAAATCAAAGCACAAGCAAAGAATCCAAATCCCCTTGGATCTGCCAGGTTATGAATTAAAGCCTAAAACATCCCCGGGGTGGGAGAAACGCTGGGGGTAAAAACAGAATTGCAGGGAGTTTATCAAGCACAGAGTGAGTCCTCAGTGCCTTTCTGGAGCTGATTTTGGTAGCAAGGAGACCTTTCCAAATACCCAAACCTCTCCCTCTCATCCCAGAGCTGCTCCTGGCTCTGCTGGACCTGTTCTGCTCCTTCCCTGCGTTTCCCCTCCCTCCAAACGATCAGCCCGAGCTCTGATGAGCTTTCTGCGATTAATGAGGAGCGGGAGGGAGCAGCTCCTTCCCTGTTCTGCGGGAATTCCAGGCTGGGATCCCTGCCTGGCCCCAAGGTGGCACTCGAGGAGCGCACAAGGTGCCAGCAGCATCTCCCGCATGGATCTGGGATCATCCCGGGCAGCATCGCCCTGGGAAAAACCCGACATCCACCAGAAGGGAGGTTTTTAAATATTTATCCATCTCTGTCGCCTTATATTTTATATTTGACGATTTGTATTTTTATATTTTTGTATTTTTGTATTTTATATTTTTATATTTATATAATTTTCTATTTTCCATATTTTTATATTTTTCATATTTTTATAATTTTCTATTTTTATAATTTTTCATCTATTTGTAACCTGCAGTCCTTTCGTGTAGAACTCCAAACTCCATACGCAGTGGGAGCTGCTGCTTCCCCATTTTGGGCAGACACAACAATTCTTCTCCAGGATTCTAGATTTTATATTTTCCATCTACTTTAAAGAGATGATATTATATTTAATACTAACACTAATGCTACTACTACTACCACCACCAATAATAAATTATATTTAATAATATTATATTATTATATTTTCCATCTATTTGTAACCCTGCAGTTCTTTAGTGTAGAACTCCAAACTCCACGCTCAGTGGGAGCTGCTGCTTCCCCATTCTGGGCAGACACAGCAATTCCTCTCCAGGCCTGGCAATCAAGGACACCTCACTGCCTCAGGCCCCAGAGATGGAAACAGAAGGGAGTTGGGGGCAGCAAACTTGGGGTCAATGACTTCATTAGCTGAAGCTGGAATTGGCAGATTCACCCCCAAAATGCAAATGGACCAAACTTATAAAAGTGTGAAATCCATGACCAATTCTTCATTTTGGGTGGGTTTTGTCTGCCCTAAATGCACCTGAAGACCCTTCAATAAACAGAACTGCTTTTTATCCTCTCAGTTTTGTCTGGCCTCTGTTTTTAGGTAGCCCAGAAAAGGAATCATCTCAACTTTTCTTTGTCTTACCTTGCTGTCCTGCCTGAGACTGGGACAGGAGGAACTGGGGGACTGACTGCATGTGCCCAGGAAGCAACACCAGCTGCTGCAGGGTGTGGAGAGAGCTCATGTCCTGCAGAAAAAAAGCAAAGGGAACAATAAAACTCAAGGATTTATGCTCCTCACGCAGCATCTCCTCACAAATCCACACTGAATTTCTGTATTTTGAGAGGCTGGAGGGGCGCAGGTCAAAAAGTTTCAGGTGTAAGAGAAGATTCTGTGCATACAGAGACCTCCATGTGGAGAATTGTCTGCTGTTCCCTGGAAACGTTAACTCTTGGTGGCATTTTTGAGCTGGAGATTCAAAGGTTTCAGGTGCAGGAGAAGAATTCTCACTGAATTTGGGGAATCTGGGGGCTGGAGGGCTGCAGGACCAAAAGTCTCAAGTACAGGAGAAGAATTTGGTGCAGACAGAGACATCCATGTGGAGAAGTGTCTGCTCTTCCCTGGGAAAGTTAACTCTTGATAAAGACATTTTCGAGGCAATCAAACTCTGGTTGTTAGAACAGTGAAACCTCTCAGGTTTCAGTTTCTTCAGACAAAGCATTTCCAGAGCTTTATCTTCAGATAAAGCATTTCCACTGCCTAAAATCACTAAGCAGATTGCAGCAGGCTGCCCCAGCTCACCAACTCTGCTTCCCACAGGACTGTTCTGAAGACTGGGGGGGATTGAAGAATCCCAAAATTGTATCATGGATCTGAATACCCATGAAAGAAGGAGGGAAGGGATTCCTGAGCACCTCTGTGGCCGCCTGGCATCCAAGTCCCACTAAAATTTAACAAGACCTAAGTGCTGAACTCCACATTTTTTTACCTTAGGAAAAAAAAATTCCCTGGAGGAATTAATTTCTCCCCTGGCGTAAATCAATTTGAGATTAGGAGTTAATCTGGTCTAGAACCCTATCTCCAGCAATGGCATTAACCAGACACTCATGAATAGAGGAAGAGCAGGGCAAACATTATCAGACACTTCCCCATGGTGCTGTCTCAGCCTCCAATTATTCCCAATCCAAGGGATTTCCTGACCATGGGGTGGTTTCAAACCCTCAGAGGAAATCTCACCCCAGCACGTGTCCAGCCCAACTTTGAACCCACAAGGCAAAGCCAAGGAGGAAGATGAGGATTCAGTTTTCCAGCTCCGTGTTCCTCACTCTCTCTGGCCAAAATAATTTGGGGAGGGGGTCAGGAGCAGCCCCTTTTCCTGGGATTTCAGGGGCAGCCAAGAGATTTCCTGACCATGGGGTGGTTTCAAACCCTCAGAGGAAATCTCACCCCAACACGTGTCCAGCCCAACTTTGAACCCACAAGGCAAAGCCAAGGAGGAAGATGAGGATTCAGTTTTCCAGCTCCGTGTTCCTCACCCTTTCTGGCCACAGGAATTTGGGGAGGGGGTCAGGAGCAGCCCCATTTCCTGGGATTTTGGGGCAGCCAGGTCACTCACCCCTGCAATTTGGCTCCCTGGCATCATGGATGATCCCTGCACGAGGTGCCCCGACCGAGGGGGGATGGCAGACTGCAAGGAGTCGCTGAGGTCCTCGGTTTTAATCTGCAAAAAGAGCAAAGAAATCGTGGAATTAGGGAGCAGGGGTGAGCAGAGGGCAGCTGGGATCCAAGAGGCTGGAGGAGGCTTCTCTCAGGGATTTTTGTGCTGTTTCCATCGCTGAAAATCAGGGTTATTCCACACTCCTGCTCCCCACTCTATCCCATGGATGGTTTTCCTGCTCTGCCAAACACTTTGGTCTATTAAAACACTTTGGTCTATTAAAACACTTCAGGAAAACAACCAATTTCAAGCAGCTTTTCAAAATTTAAAGCATTTTGTGGAGTTTTAGTGAAGACAAGAAGCAATTCTCCTTTCCAGATCCCCGATAGGAGGGCTGGACATGGACAACCTCTCATTTTTCCCTGCATGAAACAGACAATACAAGGGGATGGGAAAGGCTGGGTCATGGAGGAGAAGACCTCAAAAAAGCAGAGTTGTCTCCCAGCAGCACTCCAGGCACCAAATTAATTTGTTCCATTTCTACTAAAAAGCAACAAGAAATTGCAAGGAAAATCTCCTTCCTCAGTTACAATCTGAGGAAAAATAACTGGAAAATTTCACAAGGGTCCAGTGGTCTTTTTGAGCTACTTTATGTTCTTGCAAAGTTCTTGTCCACAAGAAAATAATGATTTTTAAGTCCACATTCTTAGGAAAAAAATGCACCCAGGGACCAGAACTGAATCCTTGTTTCTGGTTTATTCCACAACCTCCACGTTCATTTCTAACTTTGCTAATACATTTTTAAACATTAATTTATTAAGAAATAATAATTTAAAAAAATGTGTTCCAATTGTAGTAGCTGAAGTCTTTTGGTAGTGCTGACTGGGACAGGAGGGAGGGGAGGATTTTGGAAGTTTTTAGGTAAATTCCTGAAAGGTGAGTGAGGAGTGTCCATGCACAGGGGACAGGTAAAAGATACAGAACTCTCTTCCAAGAAAAGATTGACCCAAACCTTTTCTCAACACTGAACAAGGATTATTCCTCGTCACAGCAAGAAGAGCCTCTAATTCCCAAAAACTGGAAAAACCAGGAGGACTCTACAAGGACACAACTTGAAACTCCTGAAGATTCACCCTGACTCCAAGGAGTGAACATGCCCAGGTGTTCCCACCAGATCCCATCCAAACCATCCCCCAAAGGTGAGCAGGGTCTTTGCCCCACTGATGGGGCCTTGAGGCCCTGCAACCTCCTGCCAGCAGAGGGGGACAAGAAATCCAGCTCCACAAACCCCATCCCGAGCGAGTATTTTGGGGTTGAAGGAGCTTTTCTGCCCATTTGAGTAAAGCAAAGAAACGCGCGGAATAATTCCGGCTGGAAGAGACCTCTACAACCATCGAGTCCGAGCTTTGATGGATCTCCACGAGAGGAGAAAAGGAGGAAAATGGGATCACAAGAAGCTCAACAGCTCCAGAAAAGGGAGCTGCAATGTTCCCCTCTGCATTTTGGAAGGTGCTGCTCGGAAGGAAGGTGATTACAACACCCCCTTTCATTACAACTCGAGCTCTGGACACCGCCGAAACTCGTTTTGCAATAATCCCAGCTCCTTGCAGCAAGAGGTAGACATGCTATGAATTCCAGCTCTTTCCTACCTTTCAGGTTGGCATGATCATCCCTCTTAGCCTGGCAGGGCAAAAAAAAAACCAACAAAAAAATCAGGTGGAAAGATCTTCTCGATCGCTATCGGCAGCGATAAGTCACTGAATGCCAGGCAAAAAGGCTCAGGAGGACACCCCGTTACTCCTGAGCCATCCAGTCACTCCAGGCACGTGGTTCTTTGCATTAAAAAGAATCCATTGGAGGCAAGCAAGGAAAAAAAAAATTTTAAAAAGTTGTTAAAAAAAATTTTAAAAATTAAGGTTTGTCTGCTTCATCCAAGGCTGAGCAGTCCCAAGAAATTGAAGTTTTTGGCGTCTCAGAGAGCCGGGCTGTGGATCCTGCCTGAGCTGTGATCCCGCTGGCAGAGGGGTGTTGAGGAGGCACGAGCCATTTCCAAACTGAAATCAATTTCTGCAGCTGCCAAGCGGGACGAGCTGGCGGCGCTCCAGGCACAAAGGGGTGTGTAGCCGCATCCCGGCATGGCTGGATGTGAGAACGGGAGGTGGGTTTGGCAGAGCACCGGCTCCCGACTCAAAAACAACAACAACATCTCCCACTGCTCCTTCCCCCGGCCCTGGAATTCTCCCTCCTGCGCAGTGGGCGGGAACCTGGCCTTCGTTCTTGACAAATCCTTCTCCCCCTTGCACCTATTTCCATCGGGTTTAGGCTCAAATTTACCTCGCCCTCCTCTTCCTCTTCCCTCTCTGCAGCTGGCTAATTGTTCATTAGGAGGTCGGGATCTATCCAAAATTTTGGGGATGGTTTATGCAAACCCCGCTCTTTTTTTTTTTTTTTCCTGGCTAAACCGGCAATATTGCCAAGTGTACATTTAAAAAAAAAAAAAACAAACCCAAAAAAACCCCAAAAAACCACACACATTGTGGGCGAGGCCACTCAATATCATGAGACTCCCTTAAAATAATGTAAATTTCAAATTAATAAAACGAGGGGAGGAGTTGCCTCCTCCTTTCCCAGTGCATCTGCCTCGGATTTGCAGAAAATGCCTGCAAATATGGAAAGAGTTTTCCTTGAGGGACCAAAAAAAGCCCAACCAAGGTTGAAATGATGAAATCCTCAGAGAATCACCTCGTGGGGGTGTTTGATGGGAGCTCTGCAAGCGAGAAACAGTGATTTGGGTAAAACCAGGAGCAGATCCCACTGGGATTGCTCAGGATCTTGGTTTTATAGGATGATCATGGATGGGGAAAGGGGAACGAGAAGTCGTGGAGAGACTTTGTTCCCACTGAATTTTACTCAGAAAAAATAACTGTTTAAGGGAAGCAACCTGGTCTGGTGGAAGCCTCGTTGCCCATGCCAAGGAATCTTCCAACCTGAACCATCCCATGGAAAAACAAGCAGGGCAAAGAGCAGGACCTGCAGATGCCCATGGCTGGGGTGAGGTGTGGGGGCTCTTGGCTGTGAATCTCCAGCACCTTCCTCCCTTTGGGGCCCGAGGGGAGGCCCAGGGCAGGGCTGGGAGCAGGTAACGGCAGCTGGAGGCACGGGAGCTCCTCTGGGCCAGGGCAGGAATCACACTTGCAAATCTCAAGTGGATGTTTGGATGTTTTCACAGCCTCGAAACAGGGTCAGCCCCCGAGCAAACCGAGTGAAAAACACAGGAAGGGTGACTGGCTGCAAAAGAGAGAGTCCCTTCCGAAGTTGGCTTGAACAGCTGCAAGGATGGATGGTTTCTTACCTATCTCTGGCCTAAACACAAAAACAAAAAGCAAAACAAACTAAGAAACACATTGAGGGTGATGGAAAATGATCAAAGCTCCGGAGCCCGCTTGCGTAACTGATTTGTGGAAGGTGTTTCATAAACATTTCATAAGAAGGAGAATTATGAAGAAAACATCTCCCAACCTGCCTGCAATTACTGCACAAACTCTTCCTTACCAGTAGGAAGAAGGGGAGAGGAAAAAAAAAAAAAAAGAGAAAGGTACATCTGTTTTGTAACTGATCTGTGAACTTCTGGCAAACGCTCGGCTCGTGAAAACATCCTGCAGACATCTTGGAGAGCTCTGGAAAACTGGGAAATTGGGAAGATTCTCCTCAGCAGCTCTGCTTGAATTCACTTCAGATTTCATGGGCTGGTGGATGGATCCTGCTGGTTGGGCTGGAGCCCTGCATGGGGAATCCCAGTTCAGGGATAATCTCAATGTCTTCCCCATCTATCAGAGCCCAAAACCCTCCCTGGGATGAGCTGGTGTGGCACACACAGTGTCCCATCATCCTCCTCACTCAGCCACCAATTCAGAGCCTCCAGTCCTCTCCCAAATCCCGGTCTGGATCTCTCCTATCCAAGCCCTGGCAGCCCTCTCCAGCCCCAGTTATCAGGCAGGAACCACATTAGTGGGGGATGCAGACACCCCCGTTTGTTGTGAAGCTCCTATTTAGCCAGTGACCTCTTTGAAACACATTTATCTGCCTCCACATCTGCCTTATCTGACAGTCAGAGCCGAGCTGGGGAGTTTGACTCACTCCCAGCCCTGCAGAGCAGAGGGGAGAGGAGGATCAGGTGCGCACAGAGGGTCTGGAGCACCCAGAGAAGGATGGCGAGAAGGAACAGCTCCGAGTCACCCCAAAACGCTTTGAGTCACCCCAAAGTGCTCTTCAGCACAGCAGGGCTGCCTCAAGCTGCCCCAAAACCCTTTGCCTGGGGCTCAGGGAGGAGGATTTAAGCTGGAAACAGGAATTAAGCTGGATCTAAGGCTCCCGCAGCTCCCTGAGCCTTCCCACCTTGGGATGGCGTAAGCGCTCCGCCGTGAATTACCCGCACACGTGGGCCCCATAAAATAAAAAACACACTAATAATAAATTATGGCAATAATAATAATAGTAATAATGGGGTTGCAATTACTATTTCCACATGTACTATCCTGCACATACAGCAGGGCTTAACAGCCACCTGGAAAGAAGGCAGAAAACCTTTATGTCAGCGCCACGATATTCACCCTGCAACGTTTGTATCCCGCTGAGGGCTGGGGATTTTTGGAAGCTGTCAGCGTGACAGAGAGGAATTCAGCGTGGGATCAACTCCCAAACTGTCCTAAAGCTCAGCCATGGCAAATTCAAATGCAATCCCAAACCTCAGCACACCTGCACGGCCCTCCACGAGGCCTTTGAGTTTATTAATTGAGGTGAGATCTGATAGGGTTTGGCCTCAGCTTCAGCTTGGGATGGAAATGGCGGTGCTGGAGTCAAAGTAGGGGTGGGAAGGCAAAACTTTGGGAGCAGCCAAGCTGCACACTCGACAGGAGAAAACAAACAGAACCACAGGCAGCTCTTGTGGGCTCTCTGATACAGCTCTTCCCTGGAATTTTTGCTTCCAAACAAACAGGGAAGAGAGAGAAGTCCCCCCCGTTGCTGTGCTGAACCTCAGATGATCACCTGTGGCACAGGGAGAGGAGAGCCACAGCAGAGGTGGGGAGAGCACCTGCCCTGCCTGGCCACGCTCAGGGCGACACCTGCTCAGGTGGGAGGGTCCTGCCCAGGACCCCACAGAGCCTCTGGGGGCTCCCAGGGGCACAGAACTGCTGGAAAAACACAGAAAAATCACCTTACAGCACATTCCCTCTCAGCAGGGACACCCAGGCACGTGGTACCTTCCCTGCGGGCATCCCAAACTGGGAGCATTTAACAGGAGATGCCATTTTCTTGGTCACAGTGGCCAGAACCTCCACTCAAAGCATGGGAAATGATTTTCCCACCATCAAGGCTGGGATTTCTGCCCTGTCTCCCTGCCAGGGCTCCCCGAGCTCCAGCCTCCCCATGGGTTGCAGCACTGCTCCCTGCACCTCGCTCTCTCCCCACATTTCACTTGCTCAACTCCCAAACCTCTCCAGGTTGGAGGGTCCTGCCCCACAGCCTGGGGGGCTCAGAGCCTCTGGGTGCTCCCAAGGGCACAGAACTGCTGGGAAAACACTGAAAAAAACACAGAAAAATCACCTTACAGCGCCTTCCCTCTCAGCAGGGATACCCAGGCACGTGGTACCTTCCCTGTGGGCATCCCAAACTGGGAGCATTTAACAGGAGATGCCGTTTTCTTGGTCACAGTGGTCACAACCTCCACTCAAAGCATGGGAAATGGGATCTGCCATGGATCCAGCCTGTCCAGATCCCCCTGCAGAGCCTTCCTGCCCTCCAGCAGATGAACACTCCCACCCAACTTGGTGTCATCTCCCAAATGACCGAGGGTGCGCTTGATCGTGTCATCCAGATCACTGACAAGGACATCGAAAGGAACTGTCCCCAGTACTGAGCTCTGGGGAACCCCACTTGTGACTGGATGCCAGGAGGGCATAACTACTCACCATCACTCCATGGTCCACCCACAACTTCGTTGCATGTGATACAACATACATTTAAAACTTGGCCTAAAATTTTGGGGATTCGTTTGGTTCGCGTAATTATTTAAAAAATAACTTGCGGGTTCTGACTTCCGAAAAAGCGAGTATTCAATCACTGTACAATTGAAAAATGTTTGAGGCATCTTAATTTGAATATTTTGTGATGAAGCATCATTTCCCACCATCAAGGCTGGGATTTCTGCCCTGTCTCCCTGCCAGGACTCCCCCAGCCTCCCCATGGGTTGCAGCACTGCTCCCTGCACCTCTCTCTCTCTCTCCACATTTCACTTGCCCAACTCCCAAACCTCTCCAGAACTCCACCTCTGCCTACACCTCCGTGCTTATCTGCTCTGCTCCCACCCTGGGCTGCATCCCTGCCCCTTTCCTTATCACCCTGATTTCACACACACCACTCCATGGCTTCTCCCCTGCCCTCCTGCAAGCTCACACAGGTCCCCTGGAGCCTGAGCACGTTCCTGCTCCACTCCAAATTTGCCTTATTGGGATTTTCGGGGCTGAGAATCTGCCCTGCATGAAAAAAAAATATATTTTTTTAATTTTATTTTTTTTTCCCATGCATCCCTTGCCCATGGCAGTGACAAATGCAAACACCTGGCTCTGTGTGGGTATCCTTGGGTGGGCACACACTCCCCAGCACATTTTAGGAGGAATTAGCTTAGAATCAGTCTGGGGCTGGCTCCATCCCAGCTCCACAGGCTTCTCCTGCTGGTCCCTGGCACTTTTGGCACTGGGAGAAGAGCAGGAGAAGATTGCAATAACCACACCGAAAAGTGCAATTAAAAGAGAAAGGGAGAGTGAGGGAGATGGGAGAGTGAGGAAGAAGATGGGAGAGTGAGGAAGAAGATGGGAGAGCATCACACAGGGTTTCATTTTGGCTGTGGGGATGAAGTCCAAGGGTTGGGGGAGCTCAGAGCCAGCTCTCTGCTCCCAACCCATGTGAATTCCACGGGCTGGGGAAGAAGCCAGGAGGGTCCCTGCTGGATAAACCCATTGATCCCACAGGGAACAATTATGGAGAGGGAGAAAATGCTGGATAAACCCACAGGAAGCATCTCTGGGGAGGGAGAAAATGTTGGATAAACCCATTGATCTCACCTCTGGGGAGGGAGAAAATGCTGGATAAACCCACAGGGAGAACCTCTGGGGAGGGAGAAAGTGCCCTTGGATGTCCAAAATTAGAGACCTTGCTGGGAACACATCGCCTTCCCCTCGCTGTGCTGGTGCAGGACAGGTACAGAGCCCCACCCTGGCTGGGTGGTGCAGGTTTGGGGGGAATTCTTGGAGCTCAGCAGATGAAAGGGCTCCAAGGACTCCGAGTCCTTCTCCTCATTAGTGGTGACTCCCTGGGAGTCGCATCCAGCGCAGCATTTTGTGCCATCCAAACCTCAAAAACGGTGCTGGGCCACCTGGGTTGTGACAGCCCTGCCCTGGGCTGAGTTTCTGGCGTGGAAAACAAGTTTTGTGACCCTGCAGAGAGATCCACGAAGCTGGGGCTTGTCCCTGGTGAGCACAGAAAGCGTTTCCTGCAGGGTGAGCAGGGAGTTTGCACGAAGATCTCTGGCTCTCCCTCTCAGGCAGATCTGGAGCAGCTGTACCGGGTGTTTTGCCAAGGAAACAGGTGTAGGAACCATGTTGTGAATGGAGTTTGCCCTTTAAAAGCAGGAGGGCAGGAGTTTGGGAAAGGACTGCAGCTGGATGTTGAGGAACATATAAAATGCAGCCAGCTCTGGGATGCTGTCAACAAATTAATTCAGTGGTTTCAGTCCATCTCCTGAGAAAAACAATTAAAAATGCCAAATCCTCGCTCCTAATTGCATCCCCCTTTCCCTCACAATTCCCCTGGCCTGTTTGGGAGCTCATTCCCAGCAAACTCAGAACAAACCCAGCCTGAAGAAGGGGTTCCTCTGCATATCTGTCCTAAGCAAAGCAGGGCCAGATTTAGGCACAGAGCACTTTCCCTGGAGCCAGGGCTTTCTCTGATGCTTTCCCAAAGGGCTGCATCTCAACGAGGAACCCGCACACAAGCAAATTTATGCAATCAGCCTGTCCCTAGGACAGAGCAGGGAGACTTCAAAAGGGAAAGGCCAGGGCAGAGCTGGGCTTAGATCCAGTGTCAGGCCCTGATTTCCAGCCAGGGGAGGCTCAAGAGATGAAAAGCAGATGCAAGATTTAGGCTGATGCCCTGGGGCGACGGGGAGAAGAGAGAGTGAAATCTGAATTGATCCCCAGAGGGGAGAAGGAAGCAGGATGTGAACCTCCCCTTGAGAGGAGGGCAAAACAGGACTGGGATGGAAATGTGGAGGGCAGACTGAAAGCTGAGCTACCCAAGCAGGAACAGCAATGGCATCCAGGGAGCACATGAGATCAGGGGGAGGTGGGAACAGGGAGCAGAATGAAAAACGATGAGAGAGATCTCCGGGGGGGAGGGAAGCCCTGGCGCAGTGAAATTAAATGCACAGGGAGTTTTGCATCCCAGATATTAATAACAAACTACCCAGCGAGCCGGGCCCTCCTGTGTGCCTTCAAAAGGATGGAGGGGAGGAAGAACTTGTCTGTGGTTGAGCACAAGACGATGAATCAGAGGATGGGAGTCCAGAACCCAGCTCTGAGCAGGGCCCTGGGTTTCAATCCAGCCCAATGTCCAGGGGCAAGCGGCCCACGAAGCATCCCCTGATCCCAGCTGCGATCACAGAGCCCAGCAGCCCTGGGAAAAGCCAGGCTGTGTCTGCAGGACACCCCCCCACCTCGCAGAGGCACCAAGGGATGCTGAGCCCATTAGCAAAGAGCCCTCAGACGTGTGGGTGGAAGGTACCAAACGAGGTCAGGGTGCTCATTAATGGCACCGAAAAGGGATTTTCACATCTCAGGTGCAGTTTGCCCGCTTTGAATCTCTCACATTGTGTGCCTACAGGACATCAGCTGGGGAGCCCTGAGATAGCTCACCCTGCTGCCTCAAAGCAGCTGCTGGAAATCCCACACAAACCTCCAAAATTGAAGTTTCTTTGGGCAAGGACTGCCAGTTGTGAACAGAACAGGGAGAGGAGTTAGATGAGGAGATCCTGAGGGGAAGGAACTCCTTCAGCACCTCCTGTGAGATCCCACACAAACCTCCAAAAGTAAAGTTTCTTTGGGCGAGGACTCTCAGATATGAACAGAACAGGGAAAGGAGTTAGACAAGGAGGTCGTGAGGGGAGGGAACACCTTCAGCACCTCCTGAGAGAGCAGGGCAGAAACACACAGGATGCTTGACCTGGTTTGAGAAAGGAGGAATTTTCAACAGACCCATCTGGAAAGGCTTTCTAGGAAGCCTGTTGGAAATCCATATCCCTACTCCATCCCCTGACTGGGGTGAACCAAAGGCAGCAAAGAACAGGAATAAAGAACCAGCAGTGAAGCTGAAGCCGGGCCCTGCTCAGGCACCTCAGAGCCTGCCTGCCTGTCTGTCCTAAACTCTGTCAAATCTCCCAGCCAGATCAGCTTCAGATTGATGTGATGGATGATAATGACAGGTTTGATAAACAAATGACAGCCTGTCCTGCAAGGTCGGCCTTTTGCTGGCATGAAGAGTGCCTGGCACATTTGGGTAGGGAGCAGGGGCAGACCCTGCCCAGCTCTGCTCACACAAAAACCTGTCAGCATCATTTCAAGGGGGACAAAAACCTGTCAGCATCATTTCAAGGGGGACCAAAACCTGTCAGCATCATTTCAAGGCGGACATTTCCCCTCCCAGCTCTGGAGTGGGGAAACCCAGAGCATGACGGGGAATATTTCTGTGTCTGCTCTGGGGTGCCCTGACCACCAGGGCAGCGCTGACTTTGACCCTCATGCGTGGGGAAAGCTTCCCAGACTTCAAGATAGACTGGAATCCACAAAAGTGTGAAATTTAGAGATTACAGAGAGAAATTTAGATTATAGAGAGCAGTGCAGGTGTATCACTTGGTGGGAATTTGAGGTTTTGGGATTTTTAGTGTGTTGTGGATGGAAGCAAGATGGAGGGCACAGGGTGTGGTCCTGGGTTTCTTCTCCATGGGTTTGGGTGGCATTTTGTAATTGGGCAGAAAAGTCTGCATTGGGGGATCTGTGGGATCAGTTATTGGGTTAAAAGGGAAAATAATCCAGGTGTCAGTTCTTAATTGGATAGTTTAGTCTTAAAAGACCTTGGAACAAGAGCTTGTTGGCCATTTTGTGCCTTGCTGCAGAACTCATGGCTGTGAGACTGTTTCACTGATAAGAAATAATAAACACCTGAGTGTGAACATGAACTGCTGCCCCAAGTGCCTTCAATCCAGACCCAGAGAAACCCAAAACTGGGACCCCCACAAGGGAGGGCTTGCAGAGGAGCTCTCATTCCCTCCCTGGAAGGAAGAGAGCTGATGCTGCATTGCTCCCTGGACCAACAAGGTGCTGCCACCACTTCCCTGCTGGAAAGTGCATTGCCCTGCATCGTCCCCATGCTCTGCACAGCATGCAGCTGTGCATTGTCCTTATGCAGCTGTGAATTCTCCTAATTCCCTGCACAGAATGCAGCTGTGCATTGTCCTTATGCAGCTGTGCATTGTTCCCATTCTCTGCACAGAATGCAGCTGTGCATTGCCCTCATTCTCTGCACAGAATGCAGCTGTGCATTGCCCTCCTGCAGCTGTGCATTCTCCTAATTCCCTGCACAGAATGCAGCTGTGCATTGCTCTCCTGCAGCTGTGCATTGTCCCCATTCTCTGCACAGAATGCAGCTGTGCATTGCCTCCTGCAGCTGTGCATCTCTAATCCCTGCACAGAATGCAGCTGTGCATTGCTCTCCTGCAGCTGTGCATTGTCCCCATTCTCTGCACAGAATGCAGCTGTGCATTGCCCTCATTCTCTGCACAGAATGCAGCTGTGCATTGCCCTCCTGCAGCTGTGCATTCTCCTAATTCCCTGCACAGAATGCAGCTGTGCATTGCTCTCCTGCAGCTGTGCATTGTCCCCATTCTCTGCACAGAATGCAGCTGTGCATTGCCCTCCTGCAGCTGTGCATTGCCCTTATTCTCTGCACAGAATGCAGCTGTGCATTGCTCTCCTGCAGCTGTGCATTGTCCCCATTCCCTGCACAGAATGCAGCTGTGCATTGCCCTCCTGCAGCAGTGCATGGGTGCACAGCTCCCTGAGCTGGGCTCAGCCCTCACACCACTCACACAAGCCCTGGCACCTCCCAAAACCATCAGCCCTCCATCCCCGTGTGCTCCCCAGCATTATCCCAGGGCTCAGCTCCAGACACCTGGCTCTGCAGAGCAGCTACAAAAACAAACAATCCTGCATTTCCTACAGGGGAATCAAACCCCAGCCGAGCTGGGAGACCGCAGCACCTGGGCAGGATCAGCACCTGGGCAGGATCAGCTCCCATTGCAGCACTCCCAGCCCTTGTCCTGCTCCCAGTTTGAGGCAAATTCTGCCATTTTCACTCCGATCTGTCCCTGGCCACCATCCCAGCCCATCAGGAGGCAGGTGATGTCCCTGTGCAGGCTGCCAGCAGCGAAGGTGAAAGTTTCTTGCTGTGCCTTTGCATTTCCCTGGCCATAAACAGGAAACAAGCAGCATTAGACTCACTAAATAAAAAAAAAAAAAAGCCAAACCAGATAGGCAAGGCTGAAGATGCTGCTTTTTCCATCCACACCCTTTTCCCTCTCATTCACATACAAATTACTGTTGCATCCAGGTGGGAGGAGAGTTTGAAGAGGGGAGGGAAAGGGGGGAGAGCAGAGATGTTTGCCAAATAGGCTGAGGGATCAGAGGCAGCTTTCTCATAAAGCACAGGGCTGACCCACAAACTGCTCGAAAAACCTCAAAATCCGCAAGAGTTTCCCTCCCTGCCCCGTTTGCAGGGTGAGAGCAGCCCCAGCAGGGAATTGGGAGGCAGGGATGGGGTCTAACCAGGTCACTCCACCCTTCCCATGCCGCCTGGAGCACAACTCGGGAGGGAGGGAGGGAAGCAGACCTGAAATGTAGGCCATCTACAAAGGCTGGGGGAGAGGCTTAAACGATGTGAGATTTATGATCTTCAAAGCGATTAGAGCCCAGCACTCCAAATAAAGGCAAAGAGAGCTCCTGCAGTCAGTTTGGAGTTGGGTTTCAAACCATCCTACCCTGGCTTCGGTTTGAAAACTTGAATTGCAAGCTAACGAAAAAAAAAAACAAACCCATCCAAAACCAACCTCAAACCCCAAACCAAATTAAAAAACCCACCAACCTCCGCCCCTAATGAAAGAGCACAGCACCTGATTTTACATGAAAACACTTTGATATTTCCAGCTCTCCTCTCTTCCTTTTTTCTCGTCATTTGAAATCTATTTGCTGAGTTGAGGATGAATTCAGCAACAGCTGAGGTCAACCCTAAATGTGAGTGTGGAGCCCGTGTGTGTTTGGGCTCCTGCTCGTTTAAGAGAATAATTTAAAATAATAATTATTATTTAAAATAACAATACTTTCAAATAGCGATTATTATTTTAAATAATAACGATTTAAAATCACTCTACCCATGGCCTTGGGAGGGCCAAGAGAGGGAGACAAAGAGCCTTGCACAGGTCTGTGTCCACTCAGGGCCTGTTGCATCCCATCCCTGGCATCACTGCAAACCCCCTTGGTGGGCTCTGGGCAATCACAGCAGATTAGAAATAAAATAAAACAATAAAACCAGCTCGTTCAGAGTATTTTGCTTTTTAAACCCGGCTAAATCCCCAGCTAAGTTGGCTGTTCAGTTACACAGACAAGCTGGAATAAATGAATTGGATTTTGTGGCGCCGTTTGGGTGGAAGGAGGAAAATGAAAGTGGAAATGCTGCAAAAAAAACCCAAAAAAACCAAAAAAACCCCAAAAAAACAAAACAAAAAAAACCAACCCCCCCCAAAAAACACACAACAAAAAAAAAAAACCCAAAAACACAAAAAAACCCCAAAACACAAAAAACCCCAAAACCACAAAAAACCCCCAAAAAACACAAAAAAAACCCCCCAAAACCACAAAAACCCAAAAAACACAAAAACCCCCAAAACACAAAAACCCCAAAACCACAAAAAACCCCCAAAACCACCAAAAAAACCCCCAAAACACAAAAAAAAACCCACCAAAAAACAACCCACCCCCCAAAAAAACCCCAAAAACCCAAAAAACCCCAAAAAAGCCAAAAAAACCCAAAAAACCCAAACATAAGCCCACAATTTCTTTTTAGGAGGAGGATATTGCTACTACCTGCAAACCTGGCTGCCCCCACAGCTTTCCCCAATTAACCCCATCCCAGGTGCCAGCTCCAGCCCCTCTGTGGTGCTGCCATGGCCGAAGCACCTCGTGCTCGTTCCTATCTGCAATAATTTCCTTTTCCCAGCCCTGGTGAGCAGAGCGGATCCTGGCTGGATCCTTCTCCGTGCTCTGGGCTGCAGACACAGGGCTTTTTGTTTGCAGCCGGGGATTCCAAACTCCTGGAAGATGGCTGAGCGTGTCAGGACACCTTTGGTAGGAAAAGGGAGACCCACCCAAGGCTGCAGCAGCCAAAGCAAACAAACAAACAGAGCTGTGGCTGACATTTGTCACTGCACTGCCACCGAGGCGAGCTGGAGGCACAAAAAGCCACGTGGGGAAGGTGCAGCTGCTCATGGGGAGTGTTTGGGAAGGGTTGGAGCCCTGGGATTTGGGGGGATGCACATGGGAAGAGGATGGGTGGCTGTGCCAGCATCAGGCCTCGAGTCTGTGCATGGAGTCGCAGCGCCTTGCGCATCCCAGCTGCCGCCCTGCAGTCCTGCAGCAGGGCACGTTTGGCTCTCCAGGCTCCCCTTGGCCTTGCCAGGGCTCAGACCAGCTCTGCTGGCCACAGGAGGAGTCAGCTCTGGGCTCAGAGAGCATTTTCCTGGAATCCCAGAATGCTTTTCAGACAGCATTTTCCTGAAATCCCAGAACGTTTTGGGCTGGAAGGAGCCTTAAAGCTCCTTCTCTTCTCAAATCCCATCCCATCCCACCCCTGCCATGGCAGGGATGCCTCCCACAGCCCCAGGCTGCTCCAACCCCAATGTCCAGCCTGGCTTTGGCACTGCCAGGGGTGCAGGGGCAGCCCCAGCTGCTCTGGGCACCCTGTGCCTGCCCCCGAGGGCTCCAGAGGGGCTGTCACCTCCTGATGTGGCACTCAGGGATTCTCAGGAAGGCCTGCAGGCACTCAGGGAAGGCTTTAAAAGCAGGGGGAGAGGAGCACCCACAGCAGGGCCACGGCCCCTCAGCTGCTCTTTGTGCAGTTGGGGTTTGCTTGCCCCATTTTTTATCTGCTGCCTTGCAGACAGGAATTCGACTCCAAAACCTCAAACCAGCTCATTTTTGGTGCTGAGGCAGCCCCTTGCCTTTGTCCCTGCCCACCACGGTGCTGGCAGTGCCAATGTCACAGCACTGGGGCTTTGAGGATGGATTTGCACCTTTGCCACCATCACTGAGGCGCTTTTTGTTTATAAATGATGATTTAAAAAACTGTAAAAGCCAAAAAACCCCTCGAGCAAATGGTCATTTAAAGGAACTCTGTAATTAGCTGAACTTCTATGAATTAGGGAAAAGGAAAGCAGAGGTGCAATCTGTCATTGTATCACACAAGGGGAACTGGAAGCAAATTCTGTGGTTTCTTTCTGACCTAACAGTTTTTATCTCTTTGCAGCATGATGAGGAAATTAAAAAACAGCCATTCCAGAAAGAGGAAAAATAAAAATAAATTAAAAAAACCCCAAACAGCTATTCCAGAAAGGGGGAAAATAAAAATAAATAAAAAATAAAAATAAATAAAAATAAAAAAACCAGCTATTCCAGAAAGGGGAAAAATAAAATAAATTAAAAAAAAACAAAACAGCTATTCCAGAAAGGGGAAAATAAAAATAAAATAAAAAATTAAAAAAACAGCCATTCCAGAAAGGGGAAAAATAAAAATAAATTAAAAAAATTAAAACCAGCCATTCCAGAAAGGGGAAAAATAAAAATAAATAAAAAACAGCCATTCCAGAAAGGGGAAAAATAAAAATAAATAAAAAACAGCCATTCCAGCCAGGGAGCATCTTACCTGCCTGTTAAAGTCCAGCCCATTCTGTTCATTCCCTGCAAGGAAACAAAGAGAAAAACATCTCAGTGGTAATGACAGCACTGGTGGGAGATTTCCAGAACTTGGGACACACACAACCAAAAAATTGGCCCTGGAAGAGCAAGGAGAGGAGGAGGAGGGTGCAGAAATGGAAGGATGAAGGCTTGTGCAGCATTTAGGTGGTGCCAGCCTCTTGCTGAGGGCTAATGAAAGTGTTCCTGCCTGGGAGACACCTGGCCAAGGGTGGGGGAGAGCACGAGGGAGATTCCAGCAGGGGTGAGCTGGAGGACATCACAAACGCGCAGGGGAGCCCAGGGCTAAGTGTGGGAAAGGCCAGCAGGGGAGGTGGCCAGGGCTGCTCAGCCAGGACCTTCAGGAACTGGGTAATTGTGGGTACCTGGAGGAACACAGGGTGCCGTGGGGTTGTGCTCCAGAGGCGTCTCCTTGATTCCAAAAGAGATTGGCAGGCACAGGGGGAAAAAAATCAGACAGGTTCCAGCCTGAAGGTACCGCACAGGCCCTCACTCATTCCCCTTTGATGATAAACATCCCCCCCTCACCATCACACCTGCCAAATTCATCAGAAACATCACAGAGCAAAGGTTGTGCTCCCCACAGATCCCAGTGCTGGAAGGGATTCCACGAAGCTCTGGAGCTGCAGAGGCAACCCCAAGACACCCCTTAATTCCCCAGGCCTTTCCCTGCCAGTGCAGCCCGGTTTGTGATAAAAGCCTGGAATTGTTCTCATCCCGCTGGCACAAGCCCCCAGGCCTCCTGCTCCTGCTGTTTTTTCCAGGATAACCTTCCCCACAAAGCAGAGCCCTGGGATCTGATCAAGCTCCAACACATTTTCCAGCAGTTCAGGGCTCCTGCAAAGAGCTGGGGAGAGGCTGTGCAGGCAGGAGGGCAAATCCAGCTCTCCCATGGACTTTCCTCAGCTGAACGAGCCCTTTATCCTTTCCCAGCACACATTTTTCCATGCACAGAGCATTCCCAGGTGAGCCAGCCTGGATCCTGAGGGGGAGTGTGCTCGGTACAATTATCCACGGATGGCAAAACATTGGAGAGTCAGGGATAACAGAGCTTGGTGGCTGCTCTCTGCTGTCTAGAACCAGCCCTGGAGATTTAATCTGGGACATTTGAAAAGCACTGACTGTGGAAACAGAGCTGTGGGGTTGTGCTATCGAGCAGGGCCACGGCACAACGAGCTGCTGCCCCCTCAGTTTGACATCTGCTCACCCTCTGCACCTCGAGCAGCTCTCCAATTTCAGATTGGAGCTTCTCCTCAATCTGAAATCTCCTCACCATCCATACCCCAGCCAGCTCTGAGCTTCCCCTCCAGTTTGAGATTTCCATTTCCTCACCCCCTGCACCCAACCCTCAATTTGAAATCTCCTCACCATCCACACTCCATCCAGCTCTGAGTTTCCCCCTCAATTTGAAATCTCCATCTCCTCACCCTCTGCACCTCAATCAGCTCTGAGCTTTGCCCCAATCTGAAATCTCCTCACCATCCACACCCCACCCGGCTCTGAGTTTCCCCCTCAATTTGAAACCTCCATCTCCTCACCCTCTGCACCTCAATCAGCTCTGAACTTTCCCCCAATCTGAAATCTCCATCTCCTCACCATCCACGCACCCCTACCAGGTCTGAGCTTCCCCCTCAATTTGAAATCTCCATCTCCTCACCATCCACACCCCATCCAGCTCTCAGCTTCCCCTCCAGTTTGGGATCTCCATCTCCTCACCCCCTGCACCCCATCCCCTCTGAGCCCTCTCCCACAGCCTGGCTGCATCTCTGCCCTGCTCTTCCTGCCTTCCTCCCACCCTGCTGTCTCCCTCTCCAGTCCCAGCCCTCTATCTCTTTTCCCCTGTGCAATTCCCTCTCTCCAACCCCCTCTGCTCCCTGTCCAGCTCTCTCCAGCTGCTCCCTCCCCAGGAATGGGGCTCATTCATTGCCTTCCAGCTCCATTCCAGCCCCAAAAGCCAAGGAGGGCACATCCAGCGATGGGAATGCTGATAGCGTTAATGGGTGATCACAATCAGCATCCACACACCTGAGCAGGATCGCGGGAGCATCTTCAAGGCCCGCAGTTTCTACCTTTGAAACCCCCACGGGGGGTGTGGGGGGGTGTTTGATTCCATCTGCAGGCAGCAGCTGAAGGGGAGCAAAGCCAGCAGGGAAGGAGGAAATAAAAGTTCCCAGCTGCTAAAATAGAACAGGAAGGAAAAGGTAATCTCCTGGTTTCTTGGAGACAGGAGTTTCACTCACGTTCAGCGGTGATGAGGCAAGATTCAAAGAGCTGCAGGGGAATCCCTGGTCCCAGTGAGTCACCAGCACTCACCCCAAAACTTGGAACCCGAGAGGAGCAGCTGGAACGGAGCTTCCCTGTTCAGCCCCACATCCTCCAGCACAGCCTTTCCCTGTCACAGACATCTTTTATGAAAAATCCCTTTCCTTAGGATTTTTCCTCCTGAGAAGCTGAGAGGCCTCAAGAACAAAATGTAAACAATGGTTATCTGCTGCTGTGGAATGCAACAGGTGCATCTGTGATTGGGCTCATGTGGTTGTTTCTAATTAATGGCCAATCACAGTCCAGCTGGCTCGGACTCTCTATCTGAGCCACAAGCCTTTGTTATCATTCTTTCTTTTTCTATTCTTAGCCAGCCTTCTGATGAAATCCTTTCTTCTATTCTTTTAGTATAGTTTTAATATAATATATACCATAAAATAATAAATCAAGCCTTCTGAAACACGGAGTCAGATCCTCGTCTCTTCCCTCATCCCCAGACCCCTGTGAACACCGTCACATTTCCCTGCACAGAATTTCTTCCCTGCACAGCCCCACATCCTCCAGCACAGCCCCAAATCGCCCTGCACAGCCTTTCCCTCTCCCCACAAGCCCATGACACACTCAAACCTTTTCTTTCCCCTACAAAGTCACCCACATCATCCTCCAAGTCCCTGCAGATCAACAAGGGGGGGATTTGGGAGCACCCCACCAGGAATTCTGTGCCAGATGGGCAAATATTCCAGAGCCTGGCACTCTCTGGGGCGCCAGGGACAGACAGATGGAGCAAGAGGCAGCTCCAGAGGCCATTCCTGCCCCTGCCTGAGCCACCCATCTCCCTGGCACCAACGGCCCTCTGGAGATGACAATTCCTCCTGGCTGACTCCAAAGGGACCCAGGGGCAACCAGTTCAGCCTTAGATGTCCAAGAGGGAGAGATTTAAATCTGGGAGGGGTGATTTGTGCTGCCAGTGGTTATGTAAATGGGAGCTGGATACACAAATCACCAGGCTTTGGGCATAGATTTATTTGCAAACAAATCTGGCCCCCTTTTTTTTTTTGGGCACAGATTTATTTGCAAACAAATCTGGCCCCCTTTTTTTTTTGGGGCACAGATTTATTTGCAAACAAATCTGGCCCCCCTCTTTTTTTTTTTTTCTGTTTCAGTAAATGTAAGAGTCAAGTGATTGCAGCTGTGAGCCAAGGTTTGGGTGTGATAGGGATAACAACTCTCCTCTTTCAGTTGAGCTGTAACTTTCCTATAAAATGCTTTACAAAAATAGCCTCAGTTTCCTCCCAGTTTCTGTCAACATCAGGACTCACACTGCAGCACTCATTCCTCTCCTTAAAGGAACGAGCTGTTCAAACAGTCTGCACTTAAGATTTAATCTTCTCTAGCTCCAGGAGATAAAAAGAAAGAAAAGTGTAAGTGGCAGCAGATTCTCTCTGCTGCTGCAAACTGCCAGAACTCCACTCATTTTAATGGAGCCTCAGCCCAGCCAACAACTTAATTTTTTTTTGCTGCACCAGCCAGACACAATGGCATCCAGAACCTCCAGAATCTGCTAGATCAGTCCTCCCCTTGCTGAAATTCCACGGGGCTGGGGAATCCCTGTGTCACAGACATCTTTTATGGAAAATCCTTTCCTGAGGATTTTTCCTCCTGAGAAGCTCAGAGGCCTCAGGAACAAAATGTAAGCAATGGTTATCTGCTGCTGTGGAATGCAACAGGTGCATCTGTGATTGGTCTCATGTGGTTGTTTCTAATTAATGGCCAATCACAGTCCAGCTGGCTCGGACAGAGAGCCTGAGCCACAAACCTTTGTTATCATTCCTTCCTATTCTATTCTTAGCCAGCCTTCTGATGAAATCCTTTCTTCTATTCTTTTAGTATAGTTTTAATGTAATATATATCATAAAATAATAAATCAAGCCTCCTGAAACATGGAGTCAGATCCTCGTCTCTTCCCTCACCCAAGAACCCCTGTGAGCACGGTCACATCCCTGGGATTTCAGTGGGGAAAGGCAGCAATTCCCAGCAGGTCTCCCATCCCCAAGGCTTCACCCTGCTGCTCTGGGTGCTTGGAAGAGCTGAGATAAGCTCAGCTGGCTCCCCAAGCCAGCAGCCCAGGGTTGTGCTGCTCTCCTTGGTTCACCTGGCAGCTGTTTTGCATAGCCCTGGCATCAGATCTGGTGCGAGTTTGCCTGGGGAGGTTTCTCTGGGGATGGGCAGTTCCCCCCAGCCGCTGCCATTCCCTGGAAAAAGCCAGGCACAGGGATGGATCCACGGGGAGCTGCAGAGCCAGTCCAGCCCTACAGGATAAAAACACCCGCGTGGGGGAAAAGGAAAATCAGGGTGGCCTTCATCTTCACACGGGCAGGTGTCACCTGCAGGGAGTGACAGCAGCAGGGCTCATCCTGCACTCTGAGCTCAGCCCGGGCTCTGCAGGGACCGGGGATGAGGAGGGGATCCCTGGAGGTTCAGAGGATGGGGAGGGGATCGCTGGAAGGACAGGGGGATGAGGAGGGGATCAATCCCTGCAGGGACAGGGGATCAAGAGGGGATCCCTAGAGGGATGAGGAGAGGATCCCTGGAAGTTCAGAGGATGAGGAGGGGATCCCTGCAGGGACAGGGGGATGAGGAGGTGATCCCTGGAAGGAGATCAGGGGGATGAGGAGAGGATCCCTGGATACAGAGGATGAGGAGGTGATCCCTGCAGGGACAGGGGATGAGGAGGGGATCCCTGGAAGGACAGGGGATGAGGGAGGGACAGAGGATGAGGAGGTGATCCCCGGAGGTTCAGAGGATGAGGAGGGGATCCCTGGAAGGACAGGGGGATGAGGAGGAGATCAATCCCTGCAGGGACAGGGGATCCCTAGAGGGATGAGGAGGGCATCCCAGCCTGCAGCAGGTGTTGGGGAATTCCTGCAGGGATGTTTGGGAGGGAAATGGGAACGGCTGGGGGAGCAGGGCCAGGCAGACACCAGGCAGGGGGTTCAGCTGCCTGGGCTGAGATTCTGAAACTCTCCAGTGCCTCACTGGGGGCCAATTGCTGCAGGCTCCCTTTGCAGCCCTGCAGGGGAAGCAGCAGCTTCCAGAGGGCAACTCTGGCCCTGAGAGAGATGGCACAGGGATGAATCACCCTCTGCAGGTCCCTGCTCCCTGCCTGGGGTGAGCAGCTCAGGCCGCAGCCTCAGAGCATCCAATATCTAAAATTAAGATTAATCTCACCTACCCTGGAGATTTTAGCACCCTGTGTGAGGAGGCAGAATGCCATGAGAGATTGGCGGAGCAGGCTGGGTGCAGGGGAAGCATTTCAAGGGGCGTTTCTGATAAATTCACTGGTCCCAATCTCTCACCTCAAACAAGGTGTGAAGTTCAGAGATTGCCCAAGTGCTGGTAGGGAGAAGAGTGGCAATTACTGTAACTATAACCAGTACTTGTCCCACGAGCTGTAAATGAAGCCAAATGCTCACCTGCACTGAAGGAATGAGCAAACCAAGACATTCAGCATGAAATACTCTTCAGGATTTCCACTGATTTTGGAAATTCAGGCAAAAACCAAGGCAGAGCCTTCACGCTGCTGTTCCCAGGAGCTCTGGGAGCTCCCTTAAATCGCCTTTTCCCCATGGAGCGGCCACCCCTGATTCCTCCAGCATTGGAGGGAGCAGGAGCTGCAGCTGAGCAGGCACCAGGCAATTCCCTGGATTCCCACTTGCCCTGCTGGGATGCTTGATGCTCCCAAGGCACTTTTAAAAAAGTGCTTTTGAAAGCGTGAGCAGGATGGGGAGTTTCTGAGCCAGGTAGAGCTGCAGTTTCAATCTGAACTCTCTGCTCCAAAAACACAAAAACCCCAAACCACCAGAGCATCTCCATGGGAAAGCCGGGGCTGGGGAGCAAAAGTGAACCTTGTGCTGACTCAGACAGCTCCAGACTCCAGGGGAAGCTTTCACTGAACACTCGAGTGCTTCATTTGGCTGGAAAGCCCTGGGTTATAGAAATTCCTTCCCTTTGTCAGCAGTGCCTCAGAGCAGCCCCCGTGCAGCCCCTTCGTGTGGGGCAGGGCGAGGGGAGAGCAGGACAGCCAGTGTGGGAGACTTGGGCACCTTCCAGAAGGAAACCCGAGGGCAGCAGTTGTTCCCACGGAAAACATTTCACCTGCAGGTGCTGGGAGAGGGCAAGTCTCTTCTCCTAGACCAGAGGCAAGAGGCAGATCAGACCAGCTCTTCCTTTGCCCCTCTAATTCAAGTCAAACCAGCCTTTTGTTCCCCTTTCCCCTCCCCATCCTTTTTTATCCTCTTCCATAATGGGATGTTTAAGAGAAAAAAAAATATATAAAATAAAATAACCCAACCTCAAACCCTAATCACCTTCATTTGAATTTCAAATATCCCCCTCCTGGCCTCCCCCACGCCCCAACTGACTCGGAGCTGGGAATATGGAAATTTCTCCTGCTTGCCTTAAATGTGGCTGCGCTATGAAAATCATCAGCCCTATGCAAATCCCGAGCAGCCCCAATTGCCATGGCAACCAGCTGTTTCCAGCCCGACTGCCGCAGCTTTCATTTACCAGGGACATGTCCTGGGGCTGTGCATGGCTGCAGGGGGAAGAGAGCAGAGGAATCCTGCAGGCTTTGAGGAAAGTTTCACGAGGGAGAAGGGAGAGCCAGCCTTGGGGAGCAAAGGCGTAGCCCAGCACGGAGCTCAGCGTGGGGCTGGGAGAGGCCAAGTTTCCTCAAAAGACTTTGGCCTGGCAAGCTGCTTGCAGCCCGGGCTGAGGAGGGAGCTGCAAAAGGCAGGAGGAATAAAAGCTCACAGAAAAAAATAAATAAAATAAATAAAAAAAAACCGAGGTGGGAGACAGCATGGGCTGAGCAGCCCAACCTGCCATCCCTCACCTGTGCTGATCCTCTCACCTGAGCTAGGGGCTGACACAGAGGCTGGAACCTCCAAACCTTATCCCAGCAAGATCCATCCTTGGAAGGAGCCATCCTTTGGAAGGATCCATCCTTTGGAAGGATCCATCCTTTGGGAGGAGCCATCCTTTGGAAGGACCATTCCTTTGGAAGGATCCATCCTTTGGAAGGATCCATCCTTTGGGAGGAGCCATCCTTTGGAAGGAGCCATCCTTTGGAAGGACCATTCCTTTGGAAGGAGACATCCTTTGGAAGCAGACATCCTTTGGAAGGAGACATCCTTTGGAAGGAGCCATTCTCTGGAAGGATACATCTTTGGAAGGATCCATCTCTGGAAGTATCCATCCTTTGGAAGGAGCCATCCTTTGAAAGGATCCATCCTCTGGAAGGATCCGTCCTTTGGAAGGAGACATCCTTTGAAAGGATCCATCCTTTAGAAGGATTCATCCTTGGAAAGAGCCATCCTCTGGAAGGCTCCATCACCTCCCAAAGAGGCTGTACCCCATGGCAATGCCACCACAGCCTCCTGCCCAGAGCCCAGCAGAGGCCAGGGCCCCAGCACCTGCAGGCAGCTCACAGTCTGCCCAGAGCAGTGAGAGGAGAGCCAGACTCAGCTGGGAGCTGAGGGCTGAGCTCACGTTGTGGCAGAAGCAGACTGAGGCAAAGGCTCTGATTTTCCATCTGCCCTGGCATGGATTTAATGCAAAATGCGCTGGGAAGGGGTTTGGCTGGGCTGGGAGCTCTGGTGTCCAGTTTCAGAGCTGCCAGGGGACCCAGGATGCCCTGTGGCAGCAGGTGAAGGTGGCTCATGATGGCACCTTGCTGTGGGATGAAGATGAGGATGAAGAATGGCACCCACAGGGATGGATGGCACAGTAGGCTCTCCTCAGAAGGGACATGAGGAGCAGATGCATCACAGCCCCTCAGTGCTTGATTTTCTCAAGGTTTAAAGGGAAGGCTCTTTCATATTCCCACAAGGATACCTGCATGAGGGCTCTCTGCAGGGCAGGCTGAGGGCAGAGCTCACAGCTCGGCAGGGCAGCTCCAACCTCTGCTCTCTGTGACCCAGGGCACGGCTGGAGCTGTGCCAGGGGGATTTAGGATGGATCCCAGGGAAAGGTTCTTCCCCCAGAGGGTGCTGGCACTGCCCAGGCTCCCCAGGGAATGGGCACAGCCAGAGGCTGCCAGAGCTCCAGGAGGGGTTGGACAATGCTCCCAGGGGTTTTGGGGTGTCTAAGCAGGGCCAGGAGCTGCACTGGGGGATCCTGTGGGTCCCTCCCAGCTCAGGACACTCAGAAAAGTTACCCAAGCTGCCATGGCCACCAAGAGCCCAGAGCTCCAGCAATGCCCCCAGCACCCTTCTGTCCCCCGTGGCCTTCCCCTCCAGCTCCCAGGCTCAGCCACAGAATCCACAAAATTCATAGAATTAACAGAATCACAGAACTCACAGAATCACAGAATCACAAAAGGACCAGGTTGGAAGAGACCTTCAAGATCATCGAGTCCAACCCAGCCCCAACACCTCAACTCAACCCTGGCACCCAGTGCCACATCCAGGCTTTGTTAAACACACCCAGGGATGGGGACTGCACCACCTCCCTGGGCAGAACATTCCAGAACTTTATCACTCTTTCTGTGAAAAACTTCTTCCTGATATCCAACCTAAATTTCCCTTGGCACAGCCAATCCCCCCCATCCCAGATGATGCCTCAGGTTTCAGCTTTTCTGTTTTTCAGGTTCTGTGCTGCTTTAGTGTGTGGGTCTGGGTTCACATCAGGGGATGCTGAGCTCTGTGCACAGAGCAGGGAGACAAAACAATTCCTGCTCCAGCTGGGCACCAAGGACAAATGATCCAAATCTCAGCCCAAGAGCACAAACCCCGTGGGCTGGAGAGAGAAAAACAAGCAGGGTGGGACTGCCTGGGCTAAAGCTGGAATGGGACAATGAACTGCAAGGTGCAAATGGAGCAGAACTGATCCCAGGGAGAGACCCCGGGAGCGGTCGGGGATTTTGGGGCCATTTGGTTCATCTTGGGTTCATTTTGGGACCATTTGGGTTCATCTTGGGTTCACTTTGGGACCATTTTGGTTCATCTCGGGTTCCTTTTGGGACCATTTTGGTTCATCTTGGGTTCCTTTTGGGACCATTTTGGGTTCATCTTGGGTTCATTTTGGGACCATTTTGGTTCATCTTGGGTTCCTTTTGGGACCATTTTGGGTTCATCTTGGGTTCATTTTGGGACCATTTTGGGTTCATCTTGGGTTCATTTTGTGACCATTTTGGTTTGTCTTGGGTGCAGCCCTGGCTGGGCTCTTGTGCTGCCCAAGGTGCATCCATTGAGGAGATCCTTTTAATAAATCCCTGCTTTATTCTTTAGCTCAGCCTTCCCAAGGCACCCCAGGAGCCACCCAACCCCTCCCCACATGTGTCCCACAGGGCACCCCACATCCCCCCGGAGCTGGGGTGCCCAGCACAGCCAGCCCTGCTGGCAGAGCCCAGCTCCTGGGGTTACAGGGTGGGGAGGGAAGATGCTGGGGCTGCCTGCAGCTATTCCCTTCCCCGTGGTTGTGTTTGAAGCGCTTCCCTATCGCCCTTTTTGTGAAAGCCTTGGCTTCCCCCCCATAGCCTCAACAGATGAAATCAAAGGGAAGTAGCTCTGCTTGGTGTAACCTGTTTTGATGGAGGAGATAACCGGGGAACAAGTGTCTGACACAAACAAACAGACAGACAGGGGCAAGTCCCACCTCAGCGTTCTGTTGCATCAGATATCAGCGCTTAGATAAACCACAAGAAGGGGGAGATCTCTGCCCTGGGGCTGCAGGACCAGGGGCGACACTCGGCACTGCCAAGCCCCCACAGTTCCCATCAAAAAAATCAGCGAGGAGCTCGCTGGCACGGCTTTCATCAGTTGGAAAAAAAAAAAAAAAAAAAAAAAAGATGAAAAGAGCTCCCAGCCAAGCAGAAAACTCGCTGCTCTTCGTTACCCCCCATGGAGGCTCAGCCCCGGTGCCAAGGCTTGGGATCAGGCAGGGAAAAGGGGGAAAAGGAGCCCAAAAGCAGAGGGGTAATCCTCTGGTTAAATGATTCAAAAATGGTTAAAAATTATTAATGATTAAAAAAATTCAGAGCTGAAGTAAAGGGACGGTTAATATTAGGGCAATGAGAACCCTTAGAAGTTATGATTTTTAAATAATAGGTTGTAAAATGGCATAATTTCATTGTAACCGGTAGATTTGGGATCAAAACCCACACATTTCTAGAAAATGTCCTTTTTTAAAAGCCTCGAAACAGCCCCGGTGCCAAGGCTTGGGATCAGGCAGGAAAAAGGGGGAAAAGGAGCCCAAAAGCAGAGTGGTAATCCTCTGGTTAAATGATTCAAAACGGATTAAAAATTATTAACGATTAAAAAAATTCAGAGCTGAAGCTGCTCATCCTGCCCCACATCCCTGGGGTGATCAGGAAGGGAAACCAACCCTTGTGGGGGTGACTGGGCAACAACTGAAAAAATTCAGAGCTGAAGTAAAGGGACGGTTAATATTAGGGCAGTGAGAACCCTTCGAAGTTATGATTTTTAAATAATAGGTTGTAAAATGGCATAATTTCATTGTAACCGGTAGATTTGGGATCAAAACCCACACATTTCTAGAAAATGTCCTTTTTAAAAGCCCTCAAACAGCCCCAATGCCAAGGCTTGGAATCAGGCAGGGAAAGGGGAAAAGGAGCCTAAAAGCAGAGGGTTAATCCTCTGGTTAAATGATTAAAAAATTATTAAAAATTATTAATGATTAAAAAAATTCCGAGCTGAAGTAAAGGGAGGATTAATATTCAGGCAGTGAGAACCTTTAGAAATTAGATATTTTTAAATAATAGTTTGCAAAATGGCAAAATTTCACTGTAACCGGTAGATTTGGGATCAAAAAACCACAAATTTCTGGAAAACATCTTTTTTTTAAGCCCTGAAATATTTTCTGTGGAATTGGTGTGGATGAAAATAAAAAATAAAAAAAAAAAAAGGAAAAAAGCACTGAGCTCTCCAAACCTCCTACGAAAGGTGAACGATTTTAAGAATTTTCTCAAAAGAGAAAACCCCCCACAATTATTTCAAACAGTTTCAAAGTAGAACAATGCCCCAAATTACCTTTTTTTTTTTTTTTCTTTTTTCCTCTTCTAAGCCTGGAATTGGCGGGGATATGAAAGGATGAGATTATGCCTCTGCTCCTGCCACTTCCCATCAGATCTTTAGGCATCAGTTTTAGATCAAGGGCTTGGTTTGCAAAAGCATTTTGGTACTTAATTCCTTAATTTTTTCTTTTTATTTTCTTTTTTTTCCCCAAGTTTTCTTTTCTTTCTTTTTTTTTTTTATTTTTTCCAAGTTCTTGGAGCCAGCCTGCATCTTTTGGTGATGAAAAAGCTTTGGATATCTGAACCTAGGAGGATTTCTTGGTGTAATATTATTAAGAGATCTCTCCTTTTTGGGGAGGAACGAGCTGTGTGGATTGGCTTAATTCGGTAGGAAATGGGAAATTCAATTAATGAGTCATCAGCAACCACTCCGAGCCTTTTCCCACATGAAGCAGGGAACCCAAACACAACATTATTAGTAAATATTCCTCGAACAATGCCTGCAAAGGAGCACGAAAACTTCCCGGGCAGCTCGGCACAAAGGGAGTTGTGTTGTTTATAAACAGAAAGGGCTGAGAAAACAACGCGGGGAAAGGTTGGGGGAATACCTGAGCTGACAGACTCAGAAAACATAAAAAAAATTATTAAAAGATCACTGGGATAGTCTCAGAAAAAAAATTAAAAAGTATAAGAGAATCACTGGGACAGCATCCCAAAAAAAAAAAAAAATAATCATCACCAGGACAGCCTCAGAAAAATATTGAAAATCCAAAAATCACATGGATAGCCTCAGAAAAATATTGAAAATCCAAAAATCGCATGGATAGCCTCAGAAAAATATTGAAAATCAAAAAATCACCAGGATAGCCTCAGAAAAAAAAAATCATCAAAAAATCAAAAAGTCATCAGGATCATCAGGATAGCTTCAGAAAAAATCAACAAATAAAAAAAAATCATCACTGGGACAGAGGCAGAAAAAATTTTAAAAATTGAAAAAATCACTGGGACAGCCTTAGGAAAAAAAATCAAAATATCGAAAAGTCATCACTGGGACACACTCAGAAAAAAAATCAATAAATCAAAAAATCATCACCAGGACAGCCTCAGCAAAAAATCAAAAAATTAAAAAATCACTGGGACAGATGCAGGAAAAAAAATCAGAAAATCAAAAAATCACCAGGATAGTTTCAGAAAAAAATTTAAAAATCACTGGGACATACTCAGAAAAAAATCAAAAAATCATCACCTGCACAGCCTCAGGAAAAAAAAAATTAAAAATCAAAAAATCATTGGAACAGCTTAAGAAAAAAATCAAAAATCATCACTGGGACAGCCTCAGAAAAAAAAATAAAAATCCAAAAATCATTGGAACAGCTTAAGAAAAAAATCAAAAATCATCACTGGGACAGCCTTAGAAAAAAAATTTAAAAATCACCGGGACAGCCTCAGTAAAAAAAGGAATTTAAACAGGTTCTTTGTGCCGCTCTTTGCAAATGAAGGAGATTTACTCGTCCTGATTTCCCTGCTTGATTTGAAGGCTCCCGAGCCACCAACGCTGCCTGGAGTATTTTTTGTTATTTTCAAACAAATTGACTTCGCTGTTCTGCTTTCTTTTCTCAATTACCACTAGAAAGAGGCGCTGCAGTTCTCACTAATGGCTGTCTGGGATGCTTCAGCTGAAAAAAAACCCGAATTTTATCCAACCAAATATGCTGCCAGCTTCTGGTTTAACACTTCTGACTCCCGCTATGTTTAATACCAGAATTAAATCCCCATTTTCCTTCATCTTGATTAATCCTGCCACCCATCAATGAGCACCAAATATTTCAGGGGGTTCCAGTTCTTGATTTAAGGCCCTGTAAGAGCTCTCAGGGGTTTTTGGAGGTGTTTGGGGTGTTTGGGATGTGTTTTGGTGCTCGTTTATCCCAACCGCAAATTTGGGGTGATTTGAGAGCCCCGAGCAAGAGCTGGGCTGGCCAAAGTCAGTCAGAGTTCATGGATGTGAACAGAACCAGATTTGATCTCTAGATTTTGTCAAATAACCCAGTTATTTGGATTTCTAAATCAAGGGGTGGGGTTCATCCCTTTAAAACCTGGAGTCCTCTTGCTTACCCAAAATCTCTTTTTTTTTTCCCCTAAGTTATCTCAAATTTTATAAGAGGAAAATCATTCCATGCAGAGTTTTCGCCTGCTCTTCCAAATCCCCTTGGCCCAGGCTTAGGGCTCTTCATCACTCAGACAATATTTGATTCCTCTACATTTTCTCCACCAGATTTTGCTTTGAAATGTGTTGATTTCTAATCCTGCAGCACAGCTTTTAATAACCTTAATTTGCTGCACCTAGTGGGTGCTAAGATGATTTCTTAGTGTTGCTCATTTGCCTGCAAAGGGATGCGACCATGGCCCTTTGGGAAATTACAGGGCCTTGTAAATGGGATTCAAATCCCAGCGATCCAAATCTCGCTTCAGGCAGCCCCAAAGCACAAACCTGATTTTTCGGGTGCCTGTTACACCTGGTGGTGGGCAAACCTGGCAGAAATCAGTGCTCACAGCATCGCTGGCACCTCCAAAGGATCCCCCCTGAGCCTCAGATTTCCAGACCCAAGGGATTTGGGGGCTCCATGAGGAGCTGGAGCCTGCTCAGCCTCAGGTGTGAGGTGAGAACTCAATCACGCCTCTGCGCCCGCTGCTGCTGGAACTCCCAAACTGGATTTGGTTATTCCCAAAGTCCCTCCCATTTTTCTCCACATACACACACACACACAGAGCCCAAAAAAGGCTGTATTCCCTCTGGAAAAGCTCCTGGCACAACCCTGTGGGTGCAGAGCTGAGTGCACCGGGACTGTTCCAAAGCCATCGTTGCTGTGGCAGAGATGGCAGCGAATTTCCGAATTTCTGAATTCCATGTCAGACCCACTGAGGACATTGGGGAGGCACTCTGTGAGCGAATTTCAACCTCAAACCCACTGAGGACATTGGGGAGGCACTCTGTGACCTGGGGACATTGGGGAGGGATTCTGTGAGCTGAGGACATTGTAGAGGCACCCTGTGAGCAAATTTCAACCTCAAACCCACTGGGGACATTGGGGACGCATTCTCTGAGCAAATTTCCATGTCAGACCTGCTGGGGACATTGGGGAGGCATTCTGTGACCTGGGGAGGCACCCTGTGAGTGAATTTCCACCTCAAACCCACTGAGAACATTGGGGAGACCCTCTGTGAACATATTTCCATGTCAGACCCACAGAGGACATTGGAGAGGCACTCTGTGAGTGAATTTCCACCTCAAACCCACAGAGGACATTGGGGAGGCACCCTGTGAACAAATTTCTATGTCAGACCCATTGGGGACATTGGGGAGGCACTCTCTGAGCTGGGGACATTGGGGAGGGGCTCTGTGAGCAAATTCCAAACTCAAACCTGATGGGGACATTGGGGCAGGCACTCTGTGAGCAAATTTCAAACTCAAACCCACTGAGAACATTGGGGAGGCACTCTGTGAACATATTTCCATGTCAGACCCACAGAGGACATTGGAGAGGCCCTCTGTGAGTGAATTTCCACCTCAAACCCACTGGGGACATTGGGGCAGGCACTCTGTGAGTGAATTTCCACCTCAAACCCACTGGGGACATTGGGGCAGGCACTCTGTGAGTGAATTTCCACCTCAAACCCACTGGGGACATTGGGGCAGGCACTCTGTGGGTGAATTTCCTCCATGTCAGACCCGCTGGGGACACGGGGGAGGCGCTCTGGGATTCGCCGCTGTCACACAGGAGGGATCTTGCATGGCTGATCAGGATACCAACGCAATCCTAGCCCAGAGCACATTCCTGATCAACTGCCAGGCTGCAAGAGCGGCAACAGGAGCCCAGAAAAAGCACGGCGGAGAAACTTCCAGCACCCACATTCCCCTTTTTTTGTTATTTTTCCTTTTGTTTCCCCTCCCATCGTGGCCCTGCCACCCCAGACCCTCCTTACCTGGCTCCACCTGGTCAGGCTCGTGCCGGGTGTCTGTGGAATCTGCAGCATCCCCGCTCATCTTGATCTCTGGAAAAGGAGGCACAACTGATTTTAATAACAGGTCACAGTCCCAGGCAACAGGCACATGTGGCTCCCACTAAACAGCACAAATGAATGTGTGTAATTATAATAAACCATCAGACTTTCAAATTTCTGATTCCTCAACATCCAGGCGCTGGAATATTCATCAGCTCTGAGGATGCACTTTCCCTCCTGTTGCTCTTTGCAGCCCCCCCTCACTCCTGTGCCCCCTCCCCAGTTTGCTGGGGGGATTTTGGGGTTTTCACCCTTCTCATCCCTCCTCACCCACGGGATAAAGGGGTGGATTCAGCACTGCGAGCTCCCCAGCCCTGGTCAGGCTTCCCAAACCTGCTGTGGTGCTCTGGCTGGGACAGCACCTCCCACACCTGCAGAGATGGGGATCCCTCCAGCTTTCTCCCAAACCCTTCCCTTGCCCTTCAAGATGGCTCAAACCCAACTGGTTTTTCCCATTGCCTCTGTCTGTACTTTATTTCTCTTCTTTTTGTCACTTGCAGGTGTTCACAACCCTCAAGAGCCACCCGAGATCTGCCTTGTCCCGAAGTGCTGTCCCCTGCATCTCCCCCCCATCCTCACCCAGGCCAGGAAATTTTGTCATTTACCCTTGAAGTGATGGCTGCCACCACACCCGGGGCCACTTTCTCCTTCGGGGACAGCTGCAAGAAAAGGTGGCAATGGTCAACTTCACATTAACGGAGGCCAAGGACACAGAGGTGGGAGAAGAGGGGATCTCTATTCAAATTCAGATGGACACCCCTCAGCTTTTCCCTTTCCACGGGAATTTGTTTCCAGACTCGTCGCGGGTGGGCAAAAAAAAAAAAAAAAAGGTAAAAAAGGAGATAATTTTTTTATTATTTGAGTGATTTGCATGTGCTTCCTGCAGCCAATCCCGGCCACAGACTCTCCCCATTTGCATGGGGGAATAACAACAGCGGGGAAGCTGGGCCAGTGTTTGCTGTGGTTTTGCCGGGGTAGGGAAGGCAGGTGGAAGCCATCTACAAGCACCATGCAAACCCTTTTCCTCTTCCCCAGATCCTTTTGTTATTCCCAAACAGATGAGAGCAGCCCCGTTGGATTTTTATCCCCGTTTCCCTCTTGATGCTCCCACCAAAACAGGCAGGGCTTTGTGTGTGTGTGTGTGTGTGTGTGTGTGTGCAGGTTTTCTTCTCCCATATTCAAAGTTGCCCTCGTGTGCAAACAGCAGATAATCTGCTTTTTTGGCCAAGATTTCATAGCTTTGATCAAGTTGAAAGTCTGTAACTTTCTCCAGCAAATGAATAAAGGTAGGGGGAAAAAAAAAATCAGGATTTTTATACCAGAGCACAGAAACTTTCACATACTTCAGAAACTTCCTTTCTTTAAATTATATTAAGGAGTGAGGGGGAAAAAAGGAGGGAGAAAAGAGTTGTGGGATTTTTCTTTTTTTTTTCCCTTTCAAATAAACCCTCTGCAATTAAGACATGAACGTTTAGTGGGGCTTCTAAGCATTTCTACTGCAGGAAGAGTAATTACCATCAGCTATAAACATCTTCTTGTCTTGTACCACTGCCAAGGGACCCTAACTTAGGCAATCTACAAAGCACAAAGTTTTGCTGGCTGCCAAAAAGTATTTAAAAAAAAAAAAAAAGAAAGGCAAGTTCTCATAAAATAGAGGAAGAAAAAAATCTAAAAGCCTGCAGAAATTTGGGTGCTTCCTTTGGTGAGAAAGCTTGAAAGCTTGTTAAAAAAAAATAAAATTAGGGAAAGCAAATATTTAATTCCCAAGAGAGAGAGAGAGCGGGAGCAGCTGAGACAGAGCTGAGGAAGGACAGGCAGAAAAGCAGAGCATGAAAAGCTCTGTCCCTCCTGCAGGAGTGACCCCCACACCCCTCTGCCATTAAAAACTGGGATGGGTGGGGAGGGAAGGAGGAATTGCTGCTGCAACTTGATTGCATATCACATGTTATCCACCAGGTAAATCCCCTCCTCCTGCAGCTGCGAGATAAGAGATGCCCTGGGATTCCCATGCATAGGAATTTTATTTTCAATGAGATTCAAAAACCCCCCTATAAATGTGCACAAGTTACTACAGTTTGAATATCTTGAATTTTATTTTCAACGAGATTCAAAAACCCCCCTATAAATGTGCACAAGTTGTTACAGTTTGAATATCTTGTAGGGAAAAAGAAGATAAAAAAGGAAAAAATAAGCAGGAAGAAAAGGAAAACTCTGCCTGTTGATCTGAGAGGTTTAAGGTTTAGGACAGATTTTGTATTCTGTGTCTGTATTTAGGATTTTTGTAATCTGTGTCCATAGGGATTCAGATTTGGTATCCCTGTGGGTGACAGGGCAGCCCCAGCACCCTCCAAGGGATCCTTGGGAACAAGGAGCTGACACACAGAGCAATTGTTTTCTAATCTAATTGCAACCAACACCTTTTTATGGACACCCAAACCCCTTCCATACAACCAGAGCAATTCAAACCCAGCTTTGACCCCTGCTCCATCCCAAAAAACACCTTCAGACAGGGCAGCCTGGCAGTCCAGCTCCTTCCACACAGCTTTGCCAGCTTAGCAATGCACACAGGATAATCAGGCTTGGAAAAAATGAATAAATAAAAAAATAAATAAATAAAACCTCTCTGGGAAAAATAACCCAGCTTAGGACAGCCTAACTGTAAACCACAGCCCTATTAGGAGCCGCCAGTGTGGCCTGGGCCATATTAAAAATGTGCTGCTCTGCCCCAGCTCCCAAAGAGAGCAGGGGCAGGCGGGGTGGTTGAGCGAGCCCAGAGGAGCTCTGCCCGTGCAGACGCTTCTCCAGGACATATCTGCATCTCTATTTGTGCTGAAACAAACGCTGTCAGCAAATGAAGCCTTTCCCAAGCTGCTCGTGGCTGCTGGGCGAGCCAGCCCGATGGCTGGAAAAGGGGAATCTGCTCCTGGATGAGGGGGAGCTGGGCTTGCCTGGGAGCATCACCCCGAGGTTTTAGGTGCCTGAGCCCCTCTGGAGGCTGCAGGGAGGTGAAATATCCAAAATTTCCAAATATCCAGAGAGGTGAAATATCCAAAATTGCCAAAAATCCAGGGAGGTGAAATATCCAAAATGCCCCGGGAGGGGGTGGTGGCAGCCAGCAGGGAAGTGTCTCAGCAGAGAGGAGGGTGTGAGGGGCATGGCAGTCCTCCTCGGGGGCTGAGTCTTCTCCTAAAATCATTAAAGTTGGAAAAAACCCCTCCAAGATAAAAACTGGGGTTAAAGCTGAGCTCAGCTCTGCGTAAAGGTTACAGAGCTGCTCGGGGACCCCAAAACTGAACTGACTTTGTGGAGGGGTGAAAACAAAAACCCCTCCCATTGTGCTGGGCTCCAAAGGAGTCCTGAAAGTTCCAGCCTTTGTGCCAGAACAGGGGGAATGATCAGGGCAGTGGGAGCACAGCCCCAGCTCCAAACCCAGCTTGGGGGCGATGCCACCAACCCTGACAGAGGGCACAGGATCCAGCTGGGGAATGTCCCTGTGAGGAAAGAGTCACCCACGAGCCTGGGGAATGGCTGGGGGCTGCATGGGTGGGTGGGTCGTTTTTAACCTTTCCTTTTTGCCCCTCCTCAACGAGTGTGGAAACAGTTAAAATTCCCATGGGAAGGGAAAAGCTGAGGGGGCGTCCATCTGAATTGGATGGGTGGATGGATGGGTGGGTGGATGGTGGGTGGGTGGATGGATGGATGGATGGATGGATGGATGGATGGATGGATGGATGGATGGATGGATGGATGGATGGATGGATCGTTTTTTACCTTTTCTTTTTGCCCGCCCCCCAACGAGTCTGGAAACAGTTAAAATTCCCACAAAAGGGGAAAGCTGAGGGGGTGTCCGTATGAATTTGATGCCTGGATGGCTGGATTGGTGGATGGGTGGATGGGTGCATGGATGGGTGGATGGGTGGATGGATGGGTGGATGGGTGGATGGATGGGTTGGAGCCTGCAGGGGTCACATCCCCAAGAGACACCAACCCCAGCACACCCAGAGCAGGTGCTCCCACCAACCAGGCTCACACCCTGAGCCAAGACCCTCCCTGGCAGCCTCTCCTCATGGCCAGGGCTCCCCAGGCTGCCCACAGAGGCACCCCAGAGCCCTGCAGAGGTTGGGGCTGTGGAGCAGAGGCTTTGGCCACCTCTGTCCCAGCGCTGAGCCTGGCTGAGGTGCTGCCATTGCTGCACCTGCCCTGCAGGCCTGTCTGAGAGCCCAGGGCTTGTGGAGGGGCTGCAGATCCCCCAGGTGTGCCCTGAGGAGCAGGACTCCCACAGGGGCACCCCAGGGATGGATGCATCCTCCTTTCCAGCAGAGTTTTGTGCTGCACAAAGCCCAGGACAAAAGTCACTAACGTGGGTCCTGTACCCCCAAATTGTCACTGCCTGCCCAGGCAGGACGGGGCTCCCTCGGGGTCTGGCTGCTCAGATCCAGCATCACCCCCAGCTCTGTGCCCAGGGATGGAGCTCTGGCAGGGCGAGCCGGGGCTCAGCACAGCTCCGGGGCATCGGGCAGGGATTGCTCCGGTTCCCAGCTCGCTGCAGGGCAGGGGCTGCTCAGGGGGGATGTGAGAAGCTCATCCCTCTGGAAGCAGCCCCTGAGTCTCGCTGCTCATTCATTCCTGACTCAACCCAGCCTCCCTCAGCTCCCTCCTCATTCATTTCTCCCTCCTTCTCCCTCTTTGTCACGAACTTTTCTCCTTTCTCTCTCTCGCTCCCTCCAGCCTTGCCGCATCCCTCCGCGGGTTTATCCCTTCTCCCTCCTCCCAGCCCTGTCCCAATGACAGGACGCACAGGTCAGGCACTAAATTCTCATTTTCCAGGCACTCAAGAGCCCTCTGCGCTGCTCCCCGGCCCCGCCGGGGCTGCTCCCACGTTGTGGGCATGGCTTGGCAGCCCCCTAAACAGATCCGGGCAGCATCCATCCCCCGGCAGGAATGTGGGCACCTCACCAGCGGGGAGAAAAGAGGAGGGAGAAGAGCGAGGAAAGGTCACGGCAATGGGATCAGCCCCGTTTCCTGCCCGAGCCCACGGCCCCGGCTGCTCCGCGCTGCGCTCCGTGCCCTTTACCTGCGTGCACGGACTCCAGGTTCACCATCCTGCCGGCGGGGGGAAATCCGCGGTGTGCCCAGCCTCCTGCCGTCAGCCCCAGGTTGCCAGGGGCTGCCAGTTTGCCCTCCCTCCTCTGCCACCCGCTGCCTCTGGAAGCGGCCGTGGGTCCGCAGCCCAAGGCACCTAGAGCTCCATTGCCTGTTGCCATGCAGGGCCAGGTGAGCATGCGGCGCTGCCACGCCTCGCCCCACCTCCGGCTCCCTCGGGTGCCCTGACACCCAGCAGCCTGGCGTCAGGCCCATGCAAACGCTGCCATTTGCATATTAGTAACTGGGGGATGGATGAGTCCCTGCAGCGCTGCCAGGCTGCGGGGTGGGGTGGGAAGGAGGGCAGGAAGGAAAGAGCAGCGCTCCGAACCGCTCCGCCCTCGGCAGAGCTCGGGCAGCACCCGCAGCACCTGCCCCAAAGCCCTGCCCGAGCCCCCTTTGGGCACTGAGATCCTCTGGGTGGGCATTGCCCCGAGGGAAGGTGGATGAGAGAAGGGACAGAGATTTGGGGTCATTTTGTGCTGTTGTGTCCTCTCAGGCTGGGCTGGACCGACCCTGAGCTCCTCCAGGTGGGCATTGCCCCGAGGGAAGGTGGATGAGAGAAAGGACAGAGATTTGGGATCACTCTGTGGCATTGTGACCGGCCCTGAGCTCCTCCGAGTGGGCAGCACCTTGAGGGCAGGAGTGCCAGTGAAGGAACAGAGGTTTGGGGTCACTCTGTGGTGTTGTGTCTTCTCAGGCTGGGCTGGACCTGTCCCGAGCACCTTCAGGTGGGCATTGCCCTGAGGGAAGGTGGGCCAGTGAAGGAACAGAGATTTGGGGTCATTCTGTGGTGTTGTGTCTTCTCAGGCTGGGCTGGATTGGCCCTAAGCACCTCCGGGTGGGCATTGCCCCCAGGGCAGGTGTGCCAGTGAATGAACAGAAATTTCCACAGAATCACAGAATAATGGGGTTGGAAGAGACCTCTATGATCATCGAGTCCAACCCATGCCCTAACACCCCAACCAGACCATAGCACCAAGTGCCACGTCCAGTCTTTTTTTAAACACATTCAGAGATGGTGATTCCGCCACCTCCCTGGGAAGAGCATTCCAGTGCTTTATTATTCTTTCAGTGAAAAATTTCTTCCCAATATCCAACCTACCCCTTCTCTGAGGCAGCTTGAGCCTGTGTCCTCTGGTTCTGTCGGTGCTGCCTGGTGTCTGCAGCCTCCCTTCAGGTCACCTCTGAACCTCCTCCTCTCCAGGCTAAACACCCCCATCTCCTTGGGTCACTCTGGTAATCCTGGGCTGTTGTGTCCTCTCAGGCTGGGCTGGGCCTCGATGCTGAGTGAAGCAGCACGAAAAAGGAAAGTGAAAAGCATCAAAGAAACCCGTGTTGGCTGGAGATAAAGAGCAGGGTTAAATAATAAATAGTAAAGAGAAAGGCTGGCACATGGACACCCTGCTCTCCTGATGTGCTCCATCTCTGCCTCTTCCTCCTCATCCCCGCTGCTTCAAGCTGCAGTAAATACGTGGGAATAAAAGTCAATACTTCCAGAGAAGCCAGGCAAGAAAAAATCCCCTAACGCTGGCTTCTTCTGCAGAAAGAGCCAGAGGCCAGAGCCTGAGCTGTGTGACAGGGACCGAGCTGCTGCCTGTCCCTGCCATGTGCCACCCTGGTGACCCCGGCAGCCCTGGGGACACCGGTGTGACAGTGCCGAGCTGCTGAAAGCGTTAACGCTCAATTAGTAGCTGCCAGGTACGGGCTATCGCACATTCATCTCTCTCTGGCTGGGTAATTCGCGTTCCAGGGCTCTCGGCTTTCCCACACGCCGCTCTCCCTCCCTGGAAAGACAGGTTTCTCCCAAGGGATGGGTGGGCGGGCAGGATCTCCAGCCTCACCTGCAGAGCCCCGTCCCGCGGCATGGGCAGCGAGGACATCCCCGGGACAGGGCGGAGGAGCTCAGCCAAACCCTAACGAGGAACAACTGCAGGGGAGCTGGGGGTTCCCGGCTCGCCCTGGCATTTCTCTCCAGGGCAGGGGAGGTTTCAGCCTCCAGGAAGCAGCGAGGTGGCACCAGCTTGGCACGGGCAGCCGCTGGACTGCTGCCACCCCTGCAGCCACCGAGCCCTGCGGCGCTCCTGGGCAGCTGCCGCCCTCTTCTCGTGCGTTTTTCTCTGGGTTTTCCCCATCCCGAAGCCTGACGTGATCGGGTGTCTTCACTGCGTCAAACAGGAATTTATTTGCCGGTGGCTCCCGGCCAGCTTGAAAGGCTGGCGACCACGGGAGCTCTCCTTGCCCCACATCAGAGCAGCTTTTGTTCACCAAGCAGGAGTTTCTCATCTCTCCCTGCTCTTCCTGGCGCTTCTCCCGTTCTCCAGAGCCCACCAGGAGGGCTCTGCCGGTGGCATCTCCAGCCGGGCAGGAATCCCGGGCATCCTCTGGGCAGGGATGCTGTCCCGGCCACGGGCAGGGCACCAGTGCCCTCTCCTGGCCCCAGACACGGCTGCGAATTACTTTTTCTGGCTGTTATTTTGTGCTCAATGAAACAGCGGGGAAAAAAATTGAATATTTAGATGATTTTCTCCCCAAGCCCATCCCCTTGAGTGCCCCGAGCTTTGAGAGAACACACCTCCTCATGAAAATCAGGGGATGGATCGCAGCATCACCGCTTCTTTCTGCTGTGGAAATGAGATGATCAGGCAAGGCAGGGTTGGTTTTACTCTGATCTCTGCTAAAATCACGCCCAGACACCATCAAACACGCTGCTCTTTCTTTTCCGTGTGGTCACCAATGACCTATCCACTCCCCTCCTCACTGCAGGCTCCGTGCTCTTCCTCCCCTGCTGCTCCGGGTGTCTCTTGGATAAACTCTGCAGGCAGCACCTGATTTATGGGACAGGGCCTTGGCACGGGCCCTGGAAGCACAACCTGCAGCGAGACGCTACAAAAAATCCCCAATTTTATTAATTTATTTTTTATTTTTGGGAGGGCTGGGGACATCCTGCGATCCTGCAGGGACCGGCTGGACCACGAGCATCCCTGTCCCGACATCCCGACATCATCCCGACATCCCGAAGCGCAGCCGCGCTCCGCCAGCACCCACTGCTGGAGGCCGGCGAACTGCACCGGCTACGGCCGCTCCAGAGCCTCGGAATTCCAAACTAAAGCCCACGAGGGCTCGCTGGGATGGGTCCCGACTCTCCCAGAGCCAGCCCGTGTCTGTCCCGACATCCCCGACACGCGGGAAGGGACAGCAATGCCTGGCATGCATCCCCGCCCTGCTCACAGCCTGCCCCAGAGCTGGGGGGTTTAACCCCAATTCCTGGGAAACAAAACCCCACAGACAGCACAGAACAACCCCCTGCTCCCCCTGCCCCAGTAAAGGGTGAATTGTTGGTGGGTGAAGCAGAGAAAAGCTGGAGGTGCTGGTGCCATCCCTGCATTCCCCACACTAGAGGGAATCAGAGCTCCACATTTCATTTCTTCCTCCAGCAGCCGCCGGCAGCTCCGGGCTGGCCCCAAAGTGCCGCCCTCTCTTCAGCTGGAGCTATTTTAAATTTAAATTTTATCTGTTTTAAATTTAATTTTTCCTGGAAGAATTCACCAGGAATATTTTCTGTATTCACCAGAAATATTTTCTCTATTCAACAGGAATACTTTCTCTATTTACCAGGAATATTTTCTCTATTCACCAGGAATATTTTTTATATTCACCAGGAATAGTTTCTCTATTCACCAGGAATATTTTCTGTATTTGCCAGGACCCTTTCTCTATTCACTAGGAATACTTTTTATATTCACCAGGAATAGTTTCTCTATTCACCAGAAATATCTTCTGTATTCACCAGGAATATTTTCTCTATTCACCAGGAATATTTTCCCTATTCACCAGGAATAGTTTCCCTATTCACCAGGAATAGTTTCTCTATTCACCAGGAATATTTTCCCTATTCACCAGGAATATTTTCTCTATTCACCAGGAATATTTTCCACACCCAGAGGAGCCTCGTGGCACCACTGGGTGAGAGGAGCAGCCCCCAGCCCCCAGGACCTGCTCCTAGGGATGGGTTTATCCAGCAGAGCTCGAGCTCAAAGCCCCCACAACTGCTTGGGATGAGCCAAACCTTCCCCTACAAGCCTCAAACCTGTCTCCCTATGGAGGGAGTCCAAAATTTTTGCTGAGCCCAAAATTCCTGCATGTTCTCCCCCAATCCACGGCTCTTCACCAGGTGCAGGTTTGAGATTTACCCCTAAAAGAACAAATCTAAATTCACACACTGAGTATCATGCACAGAGAAACTTCTAGGCCAAGGATGCTTTAAAAAATCAGTTTATTTTACCTTACAAATGATAAATAATTTGTCTTTTTAAAAAAAAATCATTTCAACTGTGTTTTACTTCATGTTCCAATATTAAAATACCTTTCCCTTCTCCCCCCACCCCCCTTAAGTGATCGATACAAAAATAATTGTGACCAAATTATTTTTTTTTTTTACTTCTTTGCAAAAATTCCTGTATTTTAGGCAAAAAGGCACATTGTGAAGGCTTTTCACCAGGAGGCACAGGGGCTCCTCAAGACCCCAAGAGCTTCTCTCTCCTCTGTGCTTGTCCTAAGTTGAGTGGAAGAGGACACAGACCCAAGCAGCACTTCCAGTGCTTTTTGTCTGATCCCTCCAGGAATATTCCAAGGGCCAAGGACAACTTCAGCGTCACCCTTGTTTAACATATGGGGGAAACCAAGGCACAGCAAAGCAGTACAGTTATTTAAGAGCTTCTTGTGAATGGCTGGCAGAGCAGGACACAAAACTGGACGTGGATGTAGAATCCTGTCTCCTTCAAAACCCCACCTGGGATCCTCCTCTCCCCGTTCCAACCACAGGGTTTGGTGGCAGTCACGAGTGTCTGGGTGCTTCTTTCTTAGTGGAACAGTCACAAGACCAACACAAAAAGTTGGGCCTTCACTAGTCTAGAGAGGGATTAATTAAAGCCCTAATTACCAGCCCTTCAGGGGCATGAGATGCTGGGTTATTCCCCCTGGTGTATCTTCCATCCACAGGGGGATATAACAGCCAGTCAGGCACTAGGAAAAGCTACAGGCAGGCTCTTGCTTTGGGTGGGCTTCAAAGCCTCCTTGTTCAGGGGCTGTGGTCCCAAAAATCAGCTGTTTCCCCGTGGATGTGTCACCAGGAGGTGGTGAAGGCAGCAAAGGGGGTTCTTCAGCAGCAGAGATGTCAGGTCAGCAAGATCCTCGCCCTGCCCGCTCGGCTCGAGGCTGCAGAGCAGGGCAGCACCCCCCTTTTCCCTGTGCTTCACCCCAAAACCTGCATCTCCTGCTCCAGGGAGCCAGAGCATCACCAGCCGGCGAGCTGAGCCCGGGCAGGGTCCCGTGTGGGGAGGGAGGCCAGGAAAGGCCACGAGGAAAGGCACAGAGCACAAGGCACCGCTGTGAACATCATTCCTTCTCCAGAGCAGCCAGCTCCTGGCTGGGGCAGACGAGCCACCCCTGGCAGGCCTGGCCTGGCTCTAAGTTTCCTCATCCCAGAGGCAGAGCTGCTTTTGAGGCACGTAGTAGTGGAAGGTGTAGCCCTTCTGGCAGCTGCGGATGCCGCACTTGTAGGAGCTGAGCCTGCCCGCCGCGTCGCGGCTCTTGCAGTACTTGAGCATGCAGGGGTACCACTCGATGCTCAGCGAGTAGCTGCACAGGCACGGCCGCCAGCGCTCGGGGCACTGCCGGCAGCGCTGCAGCTCCGGCAGGTCCGAGCCCTGGGGGAGAACCTCGAACATGGAGCCGTCCACTCCTGCGGGGGGAAAAACACACACAGGATCAGGGTGGAGGGACACCAAAGGACAGAGCCACCAAAGCCATCCCAACGCGGCTCCCAGGGTGAGGAGCAGGTTGGACAGAGCGTTTTCAGAAGCTGTTGGGACTTAAATCTGAGTGGGAACCACAGGAGGACTAAAAGGCCCCAAGGAAAGTAAGGTCCGAGCTCTGCAGCAGCACCTTGAACATGAAGCTGTCCGCTCCTGTAAGAGCAAGCACACACAGGATCAGGGTGGAGGGACACCAAAGGACAGAGCCACCAAAGCCATCCCAATGCGGCTCCCAGGGTGAGGAGGAGGTTGGACAATGTTTCCAAGGGCTGTTGAGACTAAAATCTGAATGGGAGCCATGGGAGAATGAAAGACCCCAAGGAAAGCAAGGTCTGGCAGGTCCGAGCCCTGGGGGAGAACCTCGAACATGGAGCCGTCCGCTCCTGTAAGAGCAAGCACACACAGGATCAGGGTGGAGGGACACCAAAGGACAGAGCCACCAAAGTCACCCCCAGCTTGAGGAGGAGGGGGTTGGACAATGTTTCCAGGGGTTGTTGGGACTTAAATCTAAATGGGAACCACAGGAGGAATAAAAGACCCCAAGGAAAGCAAGGTCCGAGCTCTGTGGCAGCACCTCGAACATGGAGCCATCCATTCCTGCAGGGGCAAGGACAGACAGAGCTCAGGGTGGAGGGAAGGGCCACTAAATTCATCCCCAACGTGGCTCCCAGGCTGAGGAGGAGGTTGGAAAATGCTTCCAAGGGCTGTTGGGACTAAAACCTGAATGGGAACCACGGGAGAAATAAAAGACCCCAAGGAAAGCAAAGTCCGGCAGCACCTCAAACAGGCATCCCTCAGGGTGAACAGGCATCCCTCAGGGTGAACAGACACACTCCTCAGGGTGAACAGATATCCCTCAGGGTGAACAGATATCCCTCAGGGTGAACAGGCATCCCTCAGGGTGAACAGACACTCCTCAGGGTGAACAGGCATCCCTCAGGGTGAACAGGCATCCCTCAGGGTGAACAGACACTCCTCAGGGTGAACAGGCATCCCTCAGGGTGAACAGACACTCCTCAGGGTGAACAGATATCCCTCAGGGTGAACAGACACTCCTCAGGGTGAACAGGCATCCCTCAGGGTGAACAGACACTCCTCAGGGTGAACAGGCATCCCTCAGGGTGAACAGGCATCCCTCAGAGTGAACAGCCTAAAAAGAAAAAAAACAGGCTCCCTCAGGGTGAACAGGCATCCCTCAGAGTGAACAGACACTCCTCAGGGTGAACAGGCATCCCTCAGGGTGAACAGACACTCCTCAGGGTGCTGCCATGAGATTAAGCCAAAGGAGACAGCCACCAAAGCCAGCTCTGGTATCTCTGCACAGTCCTCAGGTCAAGGAGGAGGTTGGACAGAGCATCTCCAGGGACTTAAATGTGAATAGGAAGCACAGGAGAGCAAAAGACGCTGGGGACAGTAAGCCAGAAGACACAAAGCCAATGTCTCTCCTCTGGGTTTGTGGAGGAGGTGAAAAGGTCACTTTTAAAATCCCAAATTAGGTTCACTCAGGGAGCGCCAGCAGGAGGAGCGAGATCTGCTCACACACAGGGCAGGGTGACACATGTGCCTCAGAGCCAAAACAATCCGTGCTGATCCCCAGAAACCTGGCAGGAGCCAGCACGGCACCGTGCCAGCCTGCTGACAGCAGCAGCTGCAGGGAAATCACCTTTCTCCAGCCAGAACTTGACATCTTCCTCCCGGGTGTAAATGGCCTCCCTGGCCTCCGCGCAGACGTTGTGGATGTGGGAGCTCAGCTGGGCAGCCTTGCTGAAGTTCACAGCCACGTCCATGCTGAGGTGCTCCAGGCCTCGCACTCCTCTGACGTTTTCTAGAAATCACCTACCTGTATTTCTAGACACAATGTGATGTGCTAACCCACCAGATTGAGAACAGATGTACCTTACTGGTGAGAGCACTAAAATAACATTGTTACGAAACACATTTTGTTCTCCATTTTATTAACAGATTTGTCTGGGGAGGATTCACACCCTGACACAAATATCAACTAAAGCACACAAACAAACCAACTAAATGACAATACACTGACAATTCAGTTTAATACCAAACCCCTCAAGGTTTTGGTATCCCTGAGGTGCTCCAGGCCTCGCACCTCCTCTGCCTGCCTCACTGTCCGGGGGTTTTTCTGCAGAGGAAATCACCACAACTTCAATCCTGGGTGCACCTCGTTCCTTACAGATGTGGTGCCAACACCAGATGTGACAACAGATGTGCACCTGCATCCTGTAACTGCTGGTACTAAAACCACGATGTTTTACCCTTGCCTGTGGTGGTTTCTCCATGCTTTGTCCTGATAAATGGTCCCAGATCAGTCCTGGCTTCACTGGGGCAGGGATTTTCACACCCCAGCACAAATTAGGCTCAACTAAACCACTACACAAATGAGGCTCAACTAAATCTGGCTCAATACCACTGACAAATTCCGTTTAATACCAAACCCCTCAAGCAGGAGGGGTGGTCAGAGGTGGGTTGAAGAGCTGAGCAGCCAGGGAACAGCCTGAGGAGGGCATCCAGGCAGGAAAACTCAGAGGATTGCTGGCTGGAGGGGAGGAGGGAGCCTGTACCTGGCGCAGCTTGGCCATGGACTCGCTGGGGATGATCTCGTTGCGGTGCAGCCGGGTCACAAAGCACAGGGCCTGGAACTGGCTCTGGCCCCTCTCCAGCTCCCCAGGATTAAGGCACGGAAAATCTTCACCTCCTGACACAGGGAGAGAAATAACAACAGTGAGAGCTGCAAATCTTTGGCATCGGCGAGGTGAACTGAGAGGTCGGGGTCAAAGAGAAAGGCTCCAGCCCTAAAACAAAGCCAAAGGTCTCCTGCCTGTGCTGCCTGAGTGTCGGGGTCTCTCGCTGCTCAGAGTGACCCCAAGAAATGTTGAAAAGTCTCTTTTCCCAGCCCAACACTTGAAGAAGGACTCAGAGCTCTTCAGTTCTCAGTCTCAAGGTTGTTTATTGTATCTTATCTATAAAATTCTTTCTCCTGTCCTGCTGGGGTCTGTTCAGCAGGTCAGACAGAGGCGCTCTGCCTGCCCCCAGGGCAGAGTTATGTCTTTATACTAAAAACTATGTGTACAATATTTACCATAACTTCCCAATACCATCACCTATGTTACACAGTGAGCTTCTACTCAACCAACCCAAAAGTGCCACCATCACAGCAGAAGATGGAGGCCAAGAAGAAGAAGAAGAAGGAGAAAGGCTGGATACACCCAGATCCCTCCATCTTGCCCCCCTGAACCCCCATTCTAAAAACCCCAAAATCTACTTTTTCACCCCGTGATAAATTCACTATCATTCTACTTAATTTGTCATGGCTTGCTGATCTTCATCTAAGGTTGCTAATTTGCTCCACAGGTCATGATCAAAACCACAGGGGCATTTTGGGCTCTGTGCCAGGGTCCCTGAGCCCCCTGGCAGGGTCTGGGCTGCTCAGGACAGACAGAGGGATGTGCTGGGTCCTGACACCAGAGCACAGGGGTGTGGTCCCAGCTCCAATCCCACCCCAAAGCCTGCAGCACAATCCCTGGCGTCTGTAAAGAATGAAAGGTTTTCACAATCTCACTGTGGCAAGGACAAACTGCTGCCAGGTCACATCCCACACCCAAGAGCTGAGGGTTTCTGTGCCTTCCCAAGAAGGGAAGCAAAGGCCCAAGGAGCCTCGTTTGGTTTTGCTGAGCAAATATCACACAGCCATCACTTCATGCCTTACTGAGTAAGCAGCCCCAGATTTCCTCTGCTGCCTCCCCTCACTTGCTTCTTGACAAGTGGAGAAAAAGTTCCTCATCCCTGAGCGTGTGGAACAGAAGTGAGAATGGAATTATTAAAGGCAGAATGAGCCATGATGATCAGCTGCAGCTGACTTCCTTTTCTGTCACTGATTTTGTCGTTTCACATAACATGGATTGCAGTCCTTTCCAGAACCAGCTTGGAAATCAGTCACAGTTACTTCACGTAGAGCCACAGAATTCCTTGGCCAACAGCAGGACCCTGTGTCCTGCTCTGGCACCAAACCCTGATTTCTTTGCAGCGATCAATCCCTCCCTCTTCAGGGGCATCAGTGCCTTTTGTGGGAATCTGCCATCCCTTGGTGCCACCCCATCCCACCCCAAGGGCTAAGCAGGACTGGAACAGGGAGAGCAACCCCTGCCTTTGGCACCTCCTGCAGCCAAACCCCGGCACAGAGAGCTGGGCAGGGCTGGAGAGCAGAACCAGAGCTGTGCCAGCTGCTCAGATCCCTCTCCTCCCAAGCTGTTCCTGCTGGATGCCTCGCTGCCCTGGCCTCTGCCAGCCTCCCTCTGCCCCAGAAAGGAACATTTCTCTTTTCCAGCCCCAGAAGGGAGCATTTCCCTTTTCAAGCCCCAGGAAGGAGCATTTCTCTTTTCCAGCCCCAAAAGGAAGCATTTCCCTTTTCCACCTGAGCTTCCCTGCTCACTGAGCCCCCTGTTTATTTCCTGCCTTCTCTCCCATGCCCAGAAGAGCAACGGGAATGCCATTCAGTGCGCATCTGGACAGCTGCAAGAACAGCATTTCCACTCCCCAGGATGGGAGGAATCATCTTGCTGCTGCAATTGTTGACTGCACAACGAAGAGCAGGGCACTGAGAAGAAAGAGATTCCAAAAATTCTTGTGAAATTGCTGTGGAATTTTTACTTTTTTTTCCCGAGAGATTTAATGGGGAGGTGTCGCACTGAGTCAGGGGAACAAACCACATTCCCCATCCACATTTGGTCCAGCTGGGAGCTCCCCCAGCATGCAGGGCCCATGGACGAGTGGACTAAACCCAGCAGCTGACTCTGGCATATTCCTCAGCTGAGGGTTTAATTCTAATTCCCTTTGAACAGGCTGGGAAAAGCAAGCAGGGAGAGCCACGCTTTGCATTCAGGCCGAAAACCTCCACAGGCAGGAGATTAAAAACAGTGCAGCACTTCCCAGGTTGGAGGCAATTTTTGTAAAATGAGAACGTGCCGAGCAGCTGATTAATCCTCCTGATCCATCTATTTAAGAATTAGCCTTCAGCCAGGCAGATCTTTCCTCCTCGGGGCTGATGCAGATGGAGAATTCACAACTCCCTGTGCCCAAACTCCAGGTGCCAGGGATTTCCAGAGCTGACACCAAGGGAGATGCATTGGGACAGGCTGGGTTGCCAGCATTGAAACAGCTTTAAAAAAGCTGTTTTTTCAAGGATATATTTTCAAGGATATATTTTCAAGGATATATTTTCAAGGATATATTTTGTGGCTCCTGTAGCATTCTGAGGGGGGAAATCCCACCTTTAGCTGGACCTTGCAGTGACCACTCTGTCCTAAACAAACCCAATTTCTTCTCTTCCCTGTTCCAAATCCTTGCCTGGCTTTGGTCCCTCTCTCCCTGCAGCCCCAGGTGGAGCAAGGACCGAACCAGGCTGCTTCAAAAAGATTCCAGAGGGAAAAGAGCTTGAAGAAGCAGACAGGACTCGGTTTCTTCATGCACAAAAGCCCCTTCTTTGGTCACAAAGCTCGTATTTATAGGAAATACCAGAAGGAATGTGTAAGACTTAATTGGCTAACAATACACTTATTTATTTGTGTATATTGGTCAGCAAATGGCCAGGCTGTATGTCTGTCAAATTTCTATATTTGGTTAGACAGAGTTAGCTTATACATTTTAAAGTTATAAAGTTTATGTATTATATATTTGAAGTTATGTATATATTATTAATAATATTTTAAATTTTATATAAATATATAAATATAATTAATTATGATTATAATTATTTTATTATTATATAATTATATATTTATATATAATAATAAATATAAATAAATATATATTTATATATAAATTTAATATATAAATATATAAATATATCTATAAATATATACAAAATATATATTTATATATATTTATATTTATATATTACAGTATTTATTTATATTGATATTGTTATTTTATTTATGAAGTTTATATATTATATATTTTAAAGAGTTCATTTGGTTAGTTTATATATTTTCTCCACTGATTCTCATGGGACAGATTTATTCTTTAGGCAGGTGCAAACTTATTTTTCTTACTAGATTAGGTTGTTAACTGCCTTTATTCTTATGATTTTTCCTTTTGGGAACTTAGATGGAACTTATAAGCTGAAGCTAGCTTAGCTAGAACAGCAGGGCCTAAACTATATTATATAAAATATAAAAAAAATTATGAAATAAATAAATATACCTATATTTATAATATAGGTATATATATAGGAATATAATATATAGGAATATAATATTCATGAATAAATATAAATAAATATATTTATAAAATATATCAAATATAAATACAAATATATAAATATATAAGTATATTCATATATTTATATTAATAAAATATATAAATAATATAACTATACAAAATATATATTAAAGTATAAAATATAAATTACAAAAATTAAAATATAAAATATAAAATATAAAAATATACAATATTATTTCTACTTGTATGTAACAAAGAGCCACCAAAGCTTTCCCCAAAGCTTGCAGAGCACCTTCCCCTCCCCAGCCTCCTTTTCCCAGCAGGACAAGCAGTGAATCAGTGCCAAGGTGGGTACCCAGCCAAGGCAGCAAACAGCACCTTGAACTCCAGGTTCCTGCAGAATTTCCCAGCAGGGAACAAGTCCCAGCAGAGCAGGGACTCTCCAGATAACTCAGGGTGCGGAATCCTCAGCCCTGAGTGGGGCAGCGGCAGCTGGGGATGGGTGACAAACACTGCAGGGGACAGCCAGCCCTGCAGCACGGCCACAGCAGCTCCTCAAGGCAGCAGGGAAATCAGTGCTCCCAAAATCCCATTGTTAGAGCAGGGAAATCAGTGCTCCCAAAATCCCATTGTTACAGCAGGGAAATCAGTGCTCCCAAAATCCCATTGTTAGAGCAGGGAAATCAGTGCTCCCAAAATCCCATTGTTACAGCAGGGAAATCAGTGCTCCCAAAATCCCATTGTTAGAGCAGGGAAATCAGTGCTCCCAAAATCCCATTGTTACAGCAGGGAAATCAGTGCTCCCAAAATCCCATTGTTAGAGCAGGGAAATCAGTGCTCCCAAAATCCTGTTAGAGCAGGGAAATCAGTGCTCCCAAAATCCCACTGCTTCAGCACAGAAATCAGCGCTTCCCCTCCCAAAATCCCATTATTACAGCAGGGATATCAGTGAGAGATATCCCAGGGAAATCAGTGCTCCCAAAATCCTGTTAGAGCAGGGAAATCAGTGCTCCCAAAATCCTGTTAGAACAGGGAAATCAGTGCTCCCAAAATCCTGTTAGAGCAGGGAAATCAGTGCTCCCAAAATCCCACTGCTTCAGCACAGAAATCAGCGCTTCCCCTCCCAAAATCCCATTATTACAGCAGGGATATCAGTGAGAGATATCCCAGGGAAATCAGTGCTCCCAAAATCCCATTGTTACAGCATGGAAATCAGTGCTCCCAAAATCCTGTTACAGCAGGGAAATCAGTGAGAGATATCCCAGGGAAATCAGTGCTCCCATTCCCAAAATCCAACTGTTACACCATGGAAATCAGTGCTCCCAAAATCCCATTGTTTCAGCACAGAAATCAATGCTCCCACTCCCAAAATCCTTCTGTTACAGCAGTCGTGCTCCCAAAAAACACTGTTTCAGCACAAACCGTCCCCCCAAAACCATATCACACATCCCAAAACATTATTCAGCACAAAATCGTCCCCATCCCAAAATCCCATTGTTTCAGCACAGAAATCAGTGCTCCCATCCCAAAATCCGACAGCACAGAAATAGCATCCCAAAATCCTCAGTTACAGCAGGGAAATCAGTGCCCCCATCCCAAAATCCCACTGTTTCAGCACAGAAATCAGTGCTCCCATCCCAAAATCCCACTGTTTCAGCACAGAAATCAGTGCTCCCATCCCAAAATCCCATTATTTCAGCACAGAAATCAGCGCTCCCATCCCAAAATACCATTGTTTCAGCACAGAAATCAGTGCCCCCATCCCAAAATCCCATTGTTTCAGCACAGAAATCAGCGCTCCCATCCCAAAATCCCATTCACACAATCCACCCAAAAAAACAGGGAAATCAGTGCTCCCATCCCAAAATCATTCCATTTCAGCACAGAAATCAGCGCTCCCATCCCAAAATCCCATTGTTTCAGCACAAAAAACCCCCCCCCCCCCAAACCGATTATTTCAGCACAGAAATCAGCGCTCCCATCCCAAAATCCCATTGTTTCAGCACAGAAATCAGTGCTCCCATCCCAAAATCCCATTGTTTCAGCACAGAAATCAGCGCCCCCATCCCAAAATCTGATTATTTCAGCACAGAAAACAGCGCTCCCATCCCAAAATCTGATTATTTCAGCACAGAAATCAGCGCTCCCATCCCAAAATCCCATTGTTTCAGCACAGAAATCCCACTGCTGCCCGTCCCTACCCACGGCACTCCCCAGGAGGAGCAGGGAAATCCTCCAGCTCCTTCCCTCTCAGCCATCAGTGGGGTGAGAGCAGCTCAGCCCCCCCTGCCCGGGTTGTTTTCTTTTTTATTTTTCCAGCAGGGATTTACAATCCTGTGTGGTCCAGCTCCCAGCCCAGCAACGAATCCACGCCGAGTGGAGCAAAGCAGTTCCCAGGGAAATAAATCACTTCAGTGCCTTCCTCCCTGCAGCTCTCCTGCCAAATTTCTCTCCCCTAAGGACATCGGGGCTGCTGTGGGGACCCAGTTTTGTCTTTGTAGGGGCACAGGGAAAAAAGGAGAATGTGCTGCTGGGGACAGGGGGTGACAGCAGCGCTGCTGGGGCCAATTCTGCACTGCTGTCAGCAGCCCTTGCCCCAGGGATGCAGCACTGCTGGCCAGAATTGCAGGAGTTTGCACAGCACAGGGAGCTCGGGGCTGCATCCACACCCGGGGTCCAGCCAGCTGAGCTACCCTCAATGGGTGGGGATTACGGATTTTAACCCCTCTGTGTCTGGAAATGGCTGGAATGGAGAATTTGGGTCTGCTGCCTCTTATATTCAAGTATTGAAAACGGCAAATCAAGCATGTGCTGGGAGAGGGGGAATAACAAGCAAATTTTCTGAGCAATAAATACAATTCTACAGAGTAACGAACAGCCGGGTGTTTCAATGACCCCTCCCACAGACTGCTGAATGTCCCTCATTTCCTACTTTTGGTATCTGCTCAGAGAAGAAGCTGCTTTCCAAACCACACAGATAAAATCTGAGGTCGGATGCTTCCCGTGCCACCTGGTGATTTGTCACCCACATGAGGAAATTCTGACACCACCACCCCAAAAACATCACGCGGCAGCTTTATCCACACGGAAAAGGACTGGCAGTGCAAGGGTTAAAGCACTACCCAGGCTTCCTCGCCTGTGTTTCCAAGCCCAACTTTTCCAGCAATGGAAAAGGAAGAGAAACTTCTCCCTATCTTTGTGCTGACCTTGAAATAAACCCACCCACTTTGTTCTCAGGCCGTGTTTAACAACTGGCAACCTCACTCCACTCCAATCAGACACAACAGTCAAGGTTGCTGAGCCCCCTCATTTTTTTTTTTTTTGGATACAAAATTTGGTTTTTTGCAATACAAAATTTGATTTTTTTTTTGCAATACATTTTATGCCTGACCACAGGAAGAGAAGCGTTTTCATTCCCTTCTTTCAAACTGCAAGAAAACAAAGGGTCACCCCTGCTCTGCCCAGAAAATGAGTCCCAGTTTGAACTCTCACTGCCCAGTTTGTGCTGCACCCAGGAGAAAATAACCTGGAGCTCTGAGAACACAGCTCCAGCTCTGTAGGGCAGGCAGGGATGGAAGAGAAAAGAAAATCCCAGCCCTGTGGAAGCCCCAGGCACTGCTCAAGTCCCACCAGTGTCAGAGCAAAGCAACGAACAATGATCTCATTTAGCTCCTTTCTTCTCCAGCCCCTGGTCTGGCAACCACAAATTGCCAGCAGAGAGAAAAAAATAATAATAAAAAAAAGCAAATAAACCCCTGACTTTGGACAAACCCCCTGCAGTTTAAGCCAGAGGAATGGAAAACTCATTTGTGGAAAAACCCCAGCATCCTGGCCACATCATCAGGCTCAAGGGCAGCAGACAACAACCCCAGCTGCTGTTGGGAACACTCAGAGCCCCACGACCTCCAGAGCAGGCAGAAATTGTGTAATTTGGGTAATTTGGGCGAGAGGAACAGCAGGGCAGAACAGGGAACTGTCTGGGTGCAGCTGCAGCAGGTCAGGGGGAAGCCCAGCCAGGCTGCTGCCTGCTCACACATTACTCACCTCACCACAAAGCAGCTCCCTGCTCCTTTATGTTCCCCTGGCTTTTCCCAGCTATTTCCCAGCAAATCCACGGAGCAGACAGAGTCAGGCCCCAGCTGCCCTAAAACTGAGGATCAGGAATGTATTTACTGGATGCTTGTAAAGCCCTCCAGGGACCTTCACTTCCAGCAGGGGCTGTGGAGCTCAGGATATAACCCATGGACCCAAAACACCTCCAGAAAACCCCAATCCAGAATAAATTCAGCCCTAAAACCGAGGATCAGGAATGCATTTCTACAAGCTGGATGCTTGTAAAGCCCTCCAGGGGCCATCAATTCCAGCAGGGGCTGTGGAGCTCAGGATTTAACCCACGGACCCCAAACACTTCCAGAGAGCCCCAACCCAGAATAAACTCAGCTCTAATAAGGATGGGAGGGAGAGAAGATGTAACACACACTCAGTCGGGTTTGTGGGTGAGCTCTGAGCTCTCAGGAGGAGCTGAAGCAAATGAGAAATGCTGAGAAAATCACCAGGTCACATCCCAGGTTCCCAAAGGACCTGCCTAGGGGATCTGTAGTAAGTCTGGATTTCCCTGGCCTGGGAATGTGCAAGTTTGCAATCCATGGCTTCAGAGCCCTTCCTAACCTCTCATGGCTTGCAATTATTTAATATTTTCTTTAATAGGAGTCACAGAGCAGCTTCCCTGCACATGTGCTGGAGTATTTGAAACACGCCACATTTGAAATACGCCACATTTGAAACATGCCACCACTTCCAAAATCACCATGGCTTCTCAGGGAGGAAAAGGGACATCTGAGGGACTTGCAGGGAGACTGAGACTGAACTGGGAAGAGGCACCAGAGCAATCCCTGGCAAAAAGGCTCCAAGGTTCACAGCAGGCAGGGACACAGCACCTTCCTATCTCATGGCTCTGGGCTTCCTCCTGCTGCAAAGCAAAGTCCACCTGAGCAAAAAGCCAGGATGGGGGGTTGGAATGAGATAACACAGCCATGGCACCCTGGGCAAACTGTGCTTCCCTGGGCTGCGGGGATTCTCTGCATCCAGCCAGGACTGGCATCTCCATCCCATGGGATGTGCAGGATTTGGGGTTTCAGCTCAGAATTGACAGCTGCCAGTCACACATGTCCCACACCACACACAAGCCCCAAAGACAGCAGGAGCTCACCTGAGGAATCACCTGTACCCCGTGGCATCGCGGAGAGAGATATCCCAGAGCTACAGCAAGGCATGGACAGCCCCACACCAGGAACCCAAAATCTCCCCAGCCCTGCCTCTCCTGCCCTGCCTGGCTGTGCTGAGCCTGCCACGCAAAACTCTGAGGAATTGGGCAAACTGCGCCGCTCACAACTCAGGCAGGAGCACCAGAGCTGCTGCCCGTCCCCACTGGGATCTTCCAGCTGTTTCCAGCGTGGAGGCAGCCCCGGGCACAGGCGTGACACTGGTGGGGACAGCGAGCCTGGCTCACTGTCCTGGAGCTGTGCCGGAGAGATCAAACAAAGCCCCCGACGGTGCGAGAGGATGGATGGGCTTTGTGCATTCCGAGGGTCCTTTTGGCTCCTGGACCCCCAGTCAAGATTCTCCAGCTTCCGAGCTGGGATGGACGCGGGTCTGGGAGGAGGACGGGAAGATCGCCGTCCCCAGCGCTCATCCCACAAAAAGCACTCACAGAGTGCACGAAAAGCCCTGACCAGACCCTCCCGCGAGGTGCCAGCGCTCCCATCCCGCAGCCTTTATCCTCCTCCAGCTCCGCCGGGACCACGCGGCACCCGGGGATGCTCTCCCAGCTCTGCTCTTATCCGAAACCCTCGGGGATGGACCCAGCTCGGTCCCTGCCCGAAACCCCCGGGGATCCTCTCCTAGTCCCGTTCTTACCCGAACCCCCCGAGGATGCTCTCCCCGGCTCTCTCCCTGTCCGAATCCCCCGGGGATGCTCTCCCAGTCCCACTTTTATCCGAAACCCCCGGGGATGCTCTCCCCAGCTCCATACCGGTCTGAACCCCCCAAGGATGCTCTCCCTGGCTCTCTCCCTCCCCGAACCCCCCGGGGATGCTCTCCCCCGCCCCGTACCTGTCTGAAATCCGCCGTGAGCGTGACGAGGGCGCCGTCGGCCGCCCTTAGCTCCAGGCTGACGCAGTCGGCGCCGCTGTCGGCCTGCAGGCTCTCCTCCGTCACCTGCCCGCCGGGCAGCCGCACCCGCACCCGCAGCTCAGCCCGCGCCGCGCGGCCGGGCAGCGGGGCCAGCGCCAGCCAGAGCAGCGCGGGCAGCGCCGGCAGCCGCGGGCCGCGCATCCCCCGGGCCGGGCTCAGCGCATCGGGCGGGGGGCGCGGCCGGAGCGCGGAAGGCGGCGGGGAAAGGCGGCCCCGCCGCGCCCCCGGCCCCGCGGCGCTGCCTCGCTCGCCCCGCTCATTCAGCGTCCCTCGGTCCGTCCGTCCCTCCCTCGCCGAGCGGGCTCTGCCCGCGCCCCCCGCCCGTCACTTCCCCCCCGGACCCGGGACGGCCCCGCCGAGCAGCGCCCGCCCCGTCGTTAAAGGAACAGCGCCGGGCAGGGAGGGGAGCGGCGAGAGGCGGCCGAGCCTCCAGATAAAAACACAAACAGATCGCATGGATCCAGAGCCCAGGCTGTGCGCATGGATCCATCATCCAGAGCCCTGGATGTGCACATGGATCCATCAAACAGACCTGGATGTGCGCATGGATCCAGAGCCCAGGATGTGCACATGGATCCATCATCCAGAGTCCTGGATGTGCACATGGATCCATCAAACAGACCTGGATGTGCACATGGATCCATCACGCAGGGCCCTGGATGTGCACATGGATCCATCATCCAGAGTCCTGGATGTGCACGTGGATCCATCAAACAGACCTGGATGTGCACATGGATCCAGAGCCCAGGCTGTGCACATGGATCCATCAAACGCAGCCCTGGGTGCACACCATGGATCCATCACCCAGAGCCATGGATGTGCACACAGATCCATCACCCAGACCTGGATGTGCACGTAGATCCATCAAACAAAGCCCAGGCTGCACACATGGATCCGTCATCCAGAGCCCGGGATGAGCACATGGATCCATCAAAAACAGCCCAGGTTGACACATGGATCCATCAAACACAGCCCTCAGCCCACGGATCCATCACCCAGAGCTCCATCCAAGCCAGCCTTGAACACCTCCAGGGATGGGGCATCCACACTGAAATGCACTCAGAGTTTTCTGAGTTTTGAAATGAGTTTTCTGAACGTGTTCTTGCTGCAAGTCAATCGATATTGATGTGACTCCTCAGGCTCCCAGTGCCACGGGTCTGGTGTGAGCCACGCTGGTGGCATCCCTGTCCCTGAGGATGTCACTGGGACACACGCTGGTGGCATCCCTGTCCCTGAGGATGTCACTGGGACACCTTCAGAGCCTCTCTCCCAGGAATGAGGGACCTGTGTTGCTTCAGGGCCTGCACTCACTCTCCAAACGCCCCCAGTCTGCCCTTCACCTTCTTGCTTCTGTGATCATTTCCAGATGGGCAGATGCTGCTGAAGGGCCCCTTTGATTTCAAAAGGTCTCTCTGCAAACACAAAGGTCACTGTGGCAGCAGGATCAGGGCCTCGGAGAAAGGGCTTTGTGAGGAGGAGCACAGAAATAAATGGAAACATCCATTTAAAGCCACGCTTCCAGGCAGGGAGATCACTCTTGTCCAAACAGTGCTTTTTGTGTCACCTCCAACAAGCTTTAACCCTAAATTTTCACAGCTCCCCTCTAGCAAAATTGGCTCCTTGAAACGCTTTTCAGGACAATAGCAGTGCTGAAAATAAGAGGAGGAAAAGTTAAGAGGTGGAAAGGAGGGAGGAAAGCAATGGATACAAAAAGAGAGGGAGGGCCCACAAGGTAGGAAAGGCACAGAAAGATCCTCGTGACAAAAGCTGCAAAAGGAGAAGGCCCCACTCACACAGTGAATTTATTCAGAGGAGATTATGCAAAAAAACAGGAGGATCCCAGCAGGGGCTGGAGGGGAGAGCCATGAGGTCAGTGGGCACAAACAACCCTCAGAGAGCATTCCTCTCATCCCAAATCTGGAATCCACACCCCTGTGGCACTGGGAGTAATTCAGGATTTATCTGAGCCCTGGATCCCGGGGTGTGAGAGGTGATTGGGGACCGTCCCTCTCTGTGCTGCTGCAGCCTGGGAGTACAGGGTGTTCTTTTCCTCCTGGTGGCTCCTAGAGCAGAGGAAATCATCAGTTTGGCTCAGCAGCTTGCCAGGAATGCTGGAGTGCTCCTGCAGATTGCAGCTCTGACCTGGGAGCGGTGGGTTTGAGCCCAGTCCCAGAAATGAACGGACGCACAGATAAGAAATGCAGACTGGTTATTAAAAGTGCTGGCAGGCAACAGAATTAAAGAGCAAGGAGCTGTTTGGGAGGTAGCAGGGAGCAGAAAAACAATCAGGGAGCACAGGAGGGACAGCTTTGCTGAGGTTTGGAAGGGACTGGAAGGTGCCAAGGAACAGAGTGGTCAGCAGGTGACAGTGAAGGGAATTCCTGAAGAGCGAGTGCAGCTGCACGGCTTTGGGACAGCTCTGAGTGGCCAAACCGAGGTTTTTCTGCCTTTCTGCCTTGGCTGTTTGCTGCTGTGGGGCAGCTGCGTGGATGGAACCTCCTCTGAAGCCCAGGGAAGGTGAAACATTCCCCAGAGCTCAGTGTGGATCAGCCTGACTGAGTGTTAATGAGCTGCGCCAGGATTTTCTGGTGTGTGAGCACACTGCAGCTTTTTACCGGGAGAAAACTTCCATTAAAATACCTCAGCCACGAGGCTGAGGGGGGAAAAAATGTGCTGCTAAAAATCCCAGCTGGGCTCTGCTGGGAAGTTGCAGTGCGTGGGAGCAGGGAGGTGCAATCTGACCCAGGGCTTGCCTTGGTGCCTCCGTCATCCCTGGGGAAAACCACGGGGATTTGGCCAAGCTCCAAATCCTCACGGCCTCTTCCTCACTCAGAGCTGGCTTTGCAGAAGCTCCTTCCAGCACTGGTGACTGCTCGCACAGACGGAGTTCAGGGCAGGAATGTGAAGCCAAGGGAGAGGAAACCCAGAGTTTTGGTTGTGCTCTGCAAACCCCGCTCGGATCTGAAGTCTTCCAAACGAAAATCCACGCAGAACAAGCTTTTACTGCCCGCACAGCGCCTGAATTTCTCATTTTGTTTACTCTGGTGTTAATCCCAACTCCAGTTGCTGTAACTGAGGTCAGGGGTCAGGCCCAAACATTCTGCCTTGAGCTCTTTAATCTCCCACCCTTCATTTTTTGTGCCAAAACCACTTTTAAAGCTACACGAAAGAACCGTCAGTGCTTTTTGAAGGATTCGATCAGGGCAAGTATTTTGGGGAGCTGAACACACAAAACCCAGCTATTTGCCATTGTTCCCAGCACTACAGAACTGAAAGAGCTCAGGGAGAGTTAATTGGATTTTTTTTTCCCTCTCCTGGTACCCCAACTTGTAGATTAAATCCCAGCTATTATCAGGAATATTACTACCAAGGACCTGTGGCTTGATCTGAAGCCCTGGGAAAGGATTTGTGTTGTGGTGTTCAGTGGAGACCTTACTGTTGCAGAAAGGAATCAGCCTTCGAGTCATTCCTCATTAATTAAAAGCAATTCCACATCCCTTCTGAGAGTTCCCTGCTGCCCCTCCTGAATGCCCTCCTTTCCTTGGCAATTACATAAACCAAGCTCCTGAAAGGGGGTGAGAAAACAGCTTTAGTGGCTTAGAACAATGGCCAGCATCTCCTGCCTCTGACCTGGTTACCACCCCATTCTCTGTCCTGGGCAATTAAGGGGTTGAGCAGTGCAGCAGCCTGGGTGTAATTAAATGAGCAGAGCACTGGGAAGTTGATGGAGTGCTCTAAAGCTGCTGCAGAGATGTTGTCCTGATTAGAATCACGTTAATTGGGATTCCGCGCTCTCTGATGCAGCTGCAGGGAGGGTGGGGAGGGCAGCAGGGCAAGGGCAGCAGTGGGGAGAGGTTTTTGGGGTGTGCAGGAGGGGGTTCTGCCCCTTTTCTCCTGGATCAGTTTGTGAGAAGGGACTCAGGAGCACAAACCTGGTGTTACCTGGTTCAGGTGGAAGAGGGGAATTATTGTATTTATGGGGAATTATTGAATTTGTGGGGGAATTATTGTATTTGTGGGGGAATTATTGAATTTGTGGGGGAAGTATTGAATTTGTGGGGGAATTATTGTATTTGTGGGGTGCCTCGTGGCAGGGGGGAAAGATGAATCTGACTCCATGTTCTCAGAGGGCTGATTTATTATTTTATGATACTATATTATATAAAGAATACAGAAAGGATACAGACAGAAGGCTAAAGGGATAATAATGAAAACTCGTGACTCCTTCCAGAGCCTCGACACAGCTTGGCCCTGATTGGCCAATAAGTCAAAAAAATTCACATGAAACCATTGACACAATCACTTGTTGGGTAAACAATCTCCAAACACATTCCAAAGCAGAAAAACACAGGAAAAGCAAATCAGATAATTATTTTTTCCTCTTTCTCTGAGGCTTCTCAGCTTCCCAGGAGAAAAGTCCCAGGCAAAGGGATTTTTCAGAAAATATGACAATGACAGGGAAGTGCCACAAAATAATCATTGTGAAGCCCCACCACACAATCCAGGTGAGGATTCCTCACAGGGCTCCCAAAACCCTAAGAGAGAAAAACCCCTGAATTGTGGGAGCTGGTGGAGATCACCCAGCCAGAACTGGGCTGCCCTTTTTGGGAAGGCCAAGAGAGCTGGGAGGATCTGGTCCTCCAGGAGACACTTCAGAGCTCCCACTGATGGTGTGGATTTGGGAAGTACAAGGAAATTATTGGAAAAAAATCTCCCTTGTGGTCAGCACTCCTCCTTAGATGAGTAAAAGCTCCTCTGTGGTTGCCTCCTGTGGCACTGGAGATTTGGGCAGAGGCCCCTTTTGCTCCCTGAAGTTGCACCTGAAAGGTGCAATTCCCTTTCCCTTTGTGTTTAAGTCAGGCTTGGTGCTCCTGATTTCCCTGCTCCAGCCCTTTTCTGCCCTGCTCCCAGAGCCCTGCTCCTTCCCTCAACATCTGGATCCAACTAGGCAGCAGCAGGATCCCTGTAGCACATTCCTCCCTCCCTCCTGCCTCTGTGCTGCTCACAAACACAAAGAGGGGGAGGTCAGAGAGAGAAAAAGGAGAGCAGGGCATGATGAAGAGGTTGGGAGATTAAATGTTTTTTTTTCTTTTCCTTTCCTAGATTCAGCTCTCGGCCTGTGTGGCTCTCAAATGCTGCAGGAATACAGGAACCCCATTGAAACCCCACAGGAAAAACTTCTGAAGCTGCCCCCATCCCTGGAAGTGTTCAAAGCCTGGGTTTGGAGCAGCTTGGTTTGGTGAAAATGGGAGAAAAATGAGTTTTAATGTCCCTTGCCACCCAAACTGTTCTGGGATCCTCTGAAAGCTGCCCTCAGTGGGCAGAGGGAAAACCTGGGGATAGGAAGGTTTGGGATGGGAAGGTTTGGGAAGGGATGGGAAGGTTTGGGAAGGTTTTGGGAAGGTGGAAAGCTCTGCAGGGATCTCCCATTGCTCCAGTGCCCCACTGGGGGAGTGCAAAGCCCTGGGCACACACACAGCTCCGTGCTGGTTTTGGGAATGAAGCAATCCAGGAATTCAAAGTTCATTAAAGTCCATCAGCTCCTGCCCTCGGTGTTTTTGGAGATAAAAACAGGCAAGGTCTGGGAGCAGGAACTGCTCTGAGCCCTGGATCACACATTCCCATGAAAACAACCACATCTCCTGCTGGGAACATCTGAGCTAACAGCCCCAAGGACAGCCTGCATGGGGGAAGGAAGGAGCTTTCCTGTCTCCTCCAACCCAAACCGTCAAACCATCCCAGCGTTAAAGCGCTGCCTCTCCAGGCGTCCCTGCGCTCCCGAGGAACCCAGGCAGGACATTGTCACTGACATATTCTATGGAAAATCCTTTTGCCAGGAGCATTTCTCCTGAGAAGCTGAGGAGCTTCAGCTTCTCCATGTTTTGCTGCTTTGGAATGTGATCTGGAGAATGATTAAATTGTTTTTACTTGATGACCAATGACAGCTACCTGTGTCAAACTGTGAGCAGTCACAAGATTTTATTGTCATTCCATTCTTTTCTAGCCTTCTGATGAAATCCCTTCTTCTATTCTTTTAACTTTTTTATAGTTTTAATATATAATTTTCTTTTAATAGACATAATAAATATAGAATATATATTTATATAATATATAATAAAATAATATAATATATAATTAATATATAATATATAATATATAATATATAATATATAATATATAATATATAATATATAATATATAATATATAATATATAATATATAATATACAATACATAATAAAATATTATATAATAATATATTACATAGTAATATATAATGAATACAATATAATAATATATAATAAAATTATATAATATCTATTATATAATAATATATATATAATATAATATAATATAATATAATATAATATAATATAATATAATATATAATAATATAATATATAATATAATATAATATTATATTATATTATATTATATTATATTATATTATATTATATTATATTATATTATATTATATTATATTATATTATATTATATTATATATAATATATAATATATAAGCCTTCTGAAAAATGGAGTCAAGATTCTCATCTCTCCCCTCATCCTGGGACCCTCAAACACCACCACAGGAGATGCTCCCCACCACATCCCTGCTGCTGCTGGCATGGCAGGGGTTAATTTAAACCAGCACAGTTTAGGCTGGAATGATTCCTGTGGAAATTAAAGGGGGGAAAAAAACCCAAGAAACCTCCAAGTGGTAAATTTTTAATTGTGAGGCTGACCAAAGAGCAGATAAAGCCAAGCCAGTGTGGAGTTAAAATCCTTTAAAACAAAAAGGATGTGAATTTTCTGTGCCTGGTGTGAGAGATATTATAAATCTCAGTGAAGCCCTCAAATTCTAGAAGGATATAAATCTAATTAAAGTGATATAAATCTAACAGGGGAAATACACTGTAAATCCAGCCAAAGTGATATCCATCTAAGGAAAGCAATGCAAATGCACCAGAAACACCATAAATAAAATCAAAGCAATATAGGAGATGTAACGGAAGCAATCTGAACCCTAAATCAAGTGCTATAAATACAGCAGGATGATCTAAAACTAATTAAAGTGATTTATAAAATGGACATTTGGAGAAGAATCACGACCCACAGAAGAGGAGAGGAGCTGGAGAGAGGGACCAGGAGAGGTTTATGAGCAATAAAAACACAAAGAATCAGCCAGGGTTAATGAGGTGCTGTGCTCCAGCTGCAAAAAGGGTCAGGGAATCTCCTCTTCCCCACAACTGAATCCCATTTTGAGCCACATATTATTTTTCCAATAATATACTGGAAAATTATATTTATTATATTATTGCTCCAATAATATCCCATATTCTGAGCCACATTTCACAGGTCAAGGCTGCGAAATGGGGAAGGTTTAGCGGGGTAAATGGTGAAAATAATGCCATTTTTTGCATTTTTTTTTGCATGCAGGAGAAGCCAGAATCCTCCAGCCCAAGGTCCTGGGAGCTGTGGGGGATCCTCAGCCAAGCAGGGATTTGTGGGAGGTCAGGAAAGCTCAGCCAGCACAGCCCTGACACTTCCCCCCTACTCATTCCCATCCCACATTTTCCTGTGTACAGGGAAACAACAAAAAGAAAATGAAGGATTTGGGGATTTTCTCCACCCCCCTTTCCCTCCTGTGTTTAAAGGCAGAACTGTCCCAAATCTGCTGTCACAGTGGGGACTGTTTTTGCCTCAAACTGGAAAAATCTCATTTGTAGTTTCCATTTTCCTCCACTTGCACATAAAATAAGTTCCTAAAGGTCCTAAGGTCCTTTTTTTTATTATTATTTTCTTTCACTGAAGTGATGCAATAATTGACCTAATCCAGCCACAATCCAAATAATCACAATCAATAATGCAGTTTGTCTTTGTGGGGGAAAAATAATCAATTCCAGAAAATAGCCAGGTCTGCTTAAAATTCTGGCTGCCTTTAGCAAAAAGAAAGTATTTTCATTCTGAATAATAAAACACCCTCAGTTCAGCTTTACAATTGTGCTTTTCCCTTCCAATCTTCCTCCAAAGTGCCATATGTTTTATTCTTGCAATTCCAACATTTTTTCATGCTTGAAATTCATTTGGCATTTGAGCATCTGCAGTGGCCTGAATTCCTTTTTTTTCTTTCCAAAGAAAAAGAAAATATCTATTTTGTGGAAACTCACTGGGAAGCAGCAACCCCAAACCCCTAACCCCAACCATTTATGTTCAAAAATCAGCCTGGAGGCTCCCAAACCCTGCTGTAATCCTAAACCCTGTTCCAGCTCCCAAACCCCTTTTCCAGATCCCAATCCTGCTCCTGTTCCCAAACCCCTTCCCAGCTCCCAAACCCTGCTGTAATCCCAAATCCTTTTCCAGCTCCCAAACCCTTTCCCACCTCCCAAACCCTTCTGTAATCCCATCCCCTTTTTCCAGCTCCCAATCCTGCTCCTGTTCCCAAACCCAGCTCCAGCTCCCAAATTCTCTTCCAGCTCCCAAACCCTTTCCCAGCTCCCAAACCCTCCTGTAATCCCAAATCCTTTCCCAGCTCCCAAACTCTGCTGTAATCCCAAACTCCTTTAAACCTCCCAAACCTTTTCCAGCTCCCAAACCCTGCTGTAATCCTAAACCCTTTTCCAGCTCCCAAACCCTGCTGTAATCCCAAACTCCTTTAAACCTCCCAAACCCTTTTCCCAGCTCCCAAACCCTTTTCGATCTCCCAGCCCCTTTCCTACCTCCCAAACCCTGCTCCAGCTCCCAAACCCTCCTGTAATCCCAAACTCTTTTCCAGCTCCCAAACCCTTTTAAAGCTCCCAGCTCCCTTTTCCAGCTCCCAAACCCTTTTAAAGCTCCCAGCCCCCTTTTCCAGCTCCCAAACCCTGCTGTAATCCCAAATCCTTTCCCAGCTCCCAAACCCTTTTAAAGCTCCCAGCCCCCTTTTCCAGCTCCCAAACCCTGCTGTAATCCCAAATCCTTTCCCAGCTCCCAAACTCTGCTGTAACCCCAGACCTTTTTAAAGCTCCCAGATCCTGTTCCAGCTCCCAAACCCTTTTCTAGCTCCCAAACTCTCCTGTAATCCCAAACTCCTTTAAACCTCCCAAACTCTTTTCCAGCTCCCAAACCCTGCTCCAGCTCCCAAACCCTGCTCCAGCTCCCAAACCCTCCTGTAATCCCAAACTCTTTCCCAGCTCCCAAACCCTTTTAAAGCTCCCAAACCCTTTCCCAGCTCCCTGCTGGCGTTTTCCTGCCTCGTGGCTCCTGTCCCCAGCCCAGCCTCCCCATGTCCCTGTCCCCAGCCCAGGGTTGATGTCCCTCGGGCAGGAGATGGAGGCAGGCCAGGCACAATCTGTTCCTCATTGAGCTCATCCTGCACTTTGCTGCTGATGTGGCGTTTGGGGGATGGAGCAAAGCAGAACCAAAGAAATAAATCATCCCTTCCTCAGATAAAGCAGCAGAAGCACGAGGGCAGCCAAGTGAGCCAAACTGTTCCAGGTGACCCTTTACCCTGCTCCCACAGCACAGGGGGGAAACCACAGCATCTCCAGATGGCCACTGGAACTGACTTTACAGGAATATTTTTCATAACTCCAGTCAGGCTTTCCAGAGGGTTCTTTTTCTAAATTTTTAAATTTTTTTTTTTTCTTTTTTCTTTTTTTTTTTTTTTTTTTTTTGCTTTTTGGGTTTTTGGTTTTTTTTTTTTTTTAGTTTTGGTTTGTTGTTTTTTGTTTGTTTTGGGGGGTTTTGTTTGGTTTTTTTGCTTTGTGGGGTTTTTTTTTTGTTTGTTTTACTTTGGGTTTTTGGTTGGTTTTTTTTGCTTTGTTTTTTTTGTTTTGGTTTTTTTTTTTTTGCTTGGGGTTTTTTGGTTTTTATTTGCTTTGTGTTTTTCTTGTTTTGGTTTTTTGGTTTTTTTTTGCTTTGCAGTTTGTTTTGTTTTGGGTTTTTTTTTTGCTTTGTGTTTTTTTTATTTTGCTTTTTTTTTTTCTTTGTGTTTTTCTTGTTTTGCTTTGGTTTTTTTTTTTTTTTTTTTTTTTTTGTTGTTGTTTGTTTTGCTTTGGGGTTTTTCCTTTGTTTTTTTTTTTTTTTTCTTGTTTTGCTTTGTTTTGGTTTTTTTTTAATTATTATTTTTTGTCTCTCTCCCAGCCCTGCTCTCCAGGCTCTCCCTGCTCCCCTGCAGCCCAGCTGCTGCTGTGTCATTTTCACCACCCACCTCAAAGCTCAGCCGCTGAGCTCAGGCATTCTCTCGCGTTCTGGTGAAAAATCCCAGCTGCTGCGAGTTTCCTGTTCCCCTCCCTCGCCTCCCCCTTGAAGGCGCTGGGGGAAGCAGGAATGCAAATTCCAGAGCTGGGGATATTTTTCTTCCCTTTCTGAGGCAGGTGACAGAAATCAGCAGCACCTTTTGAGAAACCACCCCAAAAAAATGGAGAGTCAAATCCCAGAGCTCCCAAACTCCCTCAAGAGAGGCCCAGACTCTGAATTTCAGATGCTCCAGAGGCTGGAGGGGTTTGGCTGTGACTCTGGAGTTTGGGATGTGTTTTTCTGCAGAGTAAAACCAGTGGGCTCCACGATCAGCTGGTGACTCAGGGGAGCAGAAAAAGCAAAAAAGGAGACAGAAGAGGGGCTGAAGAGCTGGAATCACACCAAGCTGCCACTGGGAATCTGTGACCGTGTTTGCAGGGGTCCAAGGATGAGGGGAGAGACGAGGATCTGACTCCATGTCTCAGAAGGCTTGATTTATTATTTTATGATATATATTGTATTAAAACTGTACTAAAAGAATAGAAGAAAGGATTTCATCAGAAGGCTGGCTAAGAATAGAATAGCAAAGAATGATAACAAAGGTTTGTGGCTTGGACTCTGTCCGAGCCAGCTGGACTGTGATTGGCCATTAATTAGAAACAACCACACGAGACCAATCACAGATGCACCTGTTGCATTCCACAGCAGCAGATAACCATTGCTTCCATTTTGTTCCTGAGGCCTCTCAGCTTCTCAGGAGAAAAAATCCTAAGGAAAGGATTTTTCATAAAACGTGTCTGTGACAGGAATCCTCCTTGGTTTGCCCAAAGCATCGTGGCAGGAGCTCAGGGATGGATTAAGAGCAAGGCAGGATGCTCCTGCTTGTGGAGCTGCCACTGCCAGGCTGGAGAGAATCCTCCTGCTGCTGGTGGGTGAGGAATTTCCTCCTGGCTCTGAGGAATTCTGCACCCCATGATTAGGTGAGAGGAGAAATCACATCAAAGTCCCTTCACAGCTCAGGGCCAGGAGTGCCAGAGAACAGGAATTCCTGGCTGGGATGGAGCCAGGAAGGGTCAGGGCACTCCTGTCAAGGAAAGAGAGACCTTCTGCTGGAGATAAGAGGCATCAAACACAGCAGGAGGGAGGCAGAGCCTGGGGCACTGGGCTCTGCTCAGAGCAGAGGCAGGAGGGAAAACGCTCCTGAGGCTCATGGCAGAGAAACCTCCCCTCCCCTGCTTCCCACCACACTCCTGAATCTGCTTCTGGGACCATCTGGGATTCCCTGGCCCTGCCCAAAAGCTGCTCCGGCCCTCCCAGGAGGTGAGGAAGGAATGACCCCATTGTCCAGCTCCAGGACACCCAGCAGTCCCTGAGGAAGGTAATGACCCCATTGTCCAGCTCCAGCGTCTCCTGAGGTAGGAATGACCCCATTGTCCAGCTCCAGCGTCTCCTGAGGTAGGAATGACCCCATTGTCCAGCTCCAGCAGCCCCTGAGGTAGGAATGACCCCATTGTCCAGCTCCAGGACACCCAGCAGCCCCTGAGGAAGGAATGACCCCATTGTCCAGCTCCAGCATCTCCTGAAGAAGGAATGACCCCATTGTCGAGCTCCAGTGTCTCCTGAAGAAGGAATGACCCCATTGTCCAGCTCCAGCAGCCCCTGAGGTAGGAATGACCCCACTGTCCAGCTCCAGGACACCAGCCCAGCCCTGAGTCAGGATTTTGGCAGTGTGGGGGCTGCCCCGTGCCTGCTGTGCTCATCCCCAGCCAGGATGGGGTTGGGGAAGGTGGGAGGAGATGGATTCCCATCCCTGGCTCCAGGCAGGCTCTGATTGCCCCAGCTCAGCCCTGGAACCACATGCAGGACAGGAGCCAGAGCCCTTCCCCAGCAGAACGTGGGGAACGTGGCTCCGTTTCAGGGGACAAAGTGCAGGAGTTTCTCATTAACAGGGAATGAAAAGTTCCTGCTGGGATCCAGCTGGGCCAGCTCCCGAGCAGGAGGGAGGGAAAGAGGGGGAAGAAAGAGGTGGAAAAGGAAATTAGAGCAGCACAACTGCACTCAGAGCTCTGAGCCTCACTGTGCTGTCCCTGCTGGAGCCACGCTGAGCCCAGCCTGTCCTGCTCCCCAGACCTTCTGGGGGATTGTCACCCTGATTTTTTAACAGTTTTTCTAAGCCTTCTGATGTTTACATTCTTGTAATGAACTTTCTCACACACTTTCTGTAAATAATTCATTGTTTTGCTTTCCTTTTTGGAGGGAGGAGAAATTTGATGGACTGTTGGTTTGTCCAGTGTCATTGGAGAGGTGGCACTGTCACCCTCCAACCCACTGTCACTTTTGGAAATCTATAAATGTTCATCTATAAATCTATAAATGTTGGAGTCAGAAATTAAAAATTCTCTTTTTTACCTTGGGAGAGCTGTGTGTCCATATTGTGTTATTTTGGTTGTTTTGTGTCCTACAGGGGATCACTGCAGGAACAGCCCTCGGTGTCACCCCCAGGAAAACCTCTCTGCGCAGGAAACATCCACCAGGCACCCAGAGCCTGCCCAGGGTGTTCAGGAGCAGAGGAAAGGATGAAGAGGAGCAGCCCTGCGCTGTTTCACTGTTTACATCACCTCCAAAAAGGAGCAGCTGAGCTGTGATTCCCCCGAGGAATTTACCCAACATTCCAAGAAAAAAAACCTCTTTTTTTTTTTTTTTTTCCCCACCTACAGAGTTGTCTGCAAAAGCTCATTCTCACTGCGCAAGAGGAAAAAAAAAACAACCCATTTTGTTGGGGACAGCCCAGTCCTGCCAAAGAGCCCGGCCCACGTGGAAGCAGGAGTGGGACAGGAGGGGATAAAGTGGCTCTTTATGTGGTGGGGCTGGGGGTGATGCACAGCGCAGCAGAAATGGAAAGGTCAAGTTTCCCAACAGCCCCGAGAGAGGGATCTTCCTTCTGGGGGAGCTAGAGGGGGAATCTGAGCAGCAAACAGGCACTGGGAGCACGGGAGAACCTCCTTGGGCAGCAGCACATTCCCAAGCCATGGAGAGGGCCGCATTCCCTTCTTGGTGGTGAGGGAGCAGAGATGGGGATGGCTGTGGGAGAGATGAGGGGAAAGGAGGGAAAAAGCTGAGTTTGGATACAGCAGGAGCATTCCTTTCCCCTTTCCTTTCCCCTTTCCTTTCCCCTTTCCTTTCCCCTTTCCTTTCCCCTTTTCCTTTCCCTTTTCCCTTTCCTTTCCCTTTCCTTTCCCCTCCTTCCCCTTTCCTTCCCCTTTCCCCTTTCCTTTCCTTTCCTTTCCTTTCCTTTCCTTTCCTTTCCTTTCCTTTCCTTTCCTTTCCTTTCCTTTCCTTTCCTTTCCTTTCCTTTCCTTTTTCCTTTCCTTTCCTTTCCTTTCCTTTCCTTTTTTCCTTTCCTTTCCTTTCCTTTTCCTTTCCTTTCCTTCCTTTCCTTTCCTTCCCTTCCCTTCCTTCCTTTCCTTTCCTTTCCTTTCCTTTCCTTTCCTTTCCTTTCCTTTCCTTTCCACCTATTCTCCACCAGAGAACCCCAGCCTCAGCAAAACTCAGTTTCGTTCATGGTGGAGGAAGATCTGCTTTGCTTTCACCCCACCAACACCCACCCCTTCTGCTCCTGCAGCCCTGCAGGGTCCTGCCTGCGCTGGGGAAAGCTCCAGGAGCAGAACCAGCCCTTCCTGCCCTTGGTTCTGCCCATCTGGGGCTGGTGCTGCTGCCCAGGGTGCCCTGCCCACCCCTGCCCATCCCTGCCCGTGCTCAGGGTGCAGGGCAGGTTGCAGGGACGCAAAGCCCCGATCCCATCGCCATGGAGATGCTCACTCAAGCCGAGTTCAAAGGAAATTGTTCCAGCCAAAGCCAAGGCTGGCAGGGGAGGCTGGCTGGCAGCTGAAAGGGGCCGGCTCCTGTGAAAGGGGGAAGGAGGTGGGCTCAGAAAGGGGCCCTGCTCCAAAGAGCAGCTCCAGAGAGCCCTGGAGAGCTCCCTTGGAACTGAGCCTCCCCCAGCAGCACGGGAGGCCAGGCAGCATCCCCAGAGCACCCCTGCAAGGCTGCAGAGAGGGCAGGACAGAGAGGGGCTGGACAGAATGCAGGACAGAGAAAGGGCTGGACAGAGAGAAGGGTAGGACAGAATGCAGGACAGAGAGAAGGGTGGGACAGAATGCAGGACAGAGAATTCACGATAGAGCAGGGCAGGACAGAGAATGAAGGACAGAGAAGGGAATTGATTGGGTTTTTTAAGGGTCCTTTCAAGCATGACAGGCTGGGGGCACACTGTGTGATGAAAATCCTTTTCACTGGGATTTTTCTCCTGAGAAGCCTCAGAACAGAAATGGAGCCAAGAATGATCTGTTGGCTGTGGAGTGTGGGCTGGAGATGGTTCAGCAACAGGGGCATCTTGGACTGGTCTCCTGTGCGTTGTTTCTACTTGGTGACCAATCATGGTCCAGCTGTGTCGGGGCTGTGAGCAGTCCCAGGTTTTTATTATTCATTCCTTTCCAGCTTTCTGATGTCTCCTTGCTCTTTTAATATAGTTCTAGTATCTCATTATCTTTTAATATAATAGAGATCATAAAATAGTAAGTCAGCCTTTTGAAAGGGGGAGTCAAGATTCTCAGCTCTCCCCTCGTCCTGGGGACCCTCAAACACCCCCACAATCACGGGCTAGAGCTGGTCTGGGCAGCACCAAATAAAGTAAAAAGCTGTAAAAATAGAAAAATTAAAAATAAAAATTAAAAAACACTTAAAATTTAAAACATAAAATTGATTTTAAATAAATGAACAACAAAATAAAAAACGTAAAGTGCTGTAAAGTGTAGTAAAAGTTCCATAAAAGAAAGATGCTGTAAAGAGCGACTGTTGTAAAAGCGGCCGTAAAGCGGCGCTGCCGTAAAAGGTGCAGCAAAGTGTGACTGTTGTAAAAGATGCCGTAAAGCAACACTGTCGTAAAAGGTGTCGTAAAGCATCGCTGTCGCAAAAAAATGGTGTCGTAAAGCAAGACTGTCGTAAAATGTGCCGTAAAGCACGACTGTCGTAAAATGTGCCGTGAAGCAAGACTGTCGTAAAAGGTGCCGTAAAGCAACATTGTCGTAAAAGGTGCCTTAAGGCGGGGCTGCCCCGCGACAGCAGCGCCCCGGGCCCGCCGGTCTCACTCGCCCGCCCTCGGCCTGAACGAGCACTGAACAGCGAGCATCAGCCGGCTCGCTCCGGCCTTGCTGAGCGCCGGCGGGGCGGCCGTGGGCTGTGCGTGGGGGGGAGAGCCGCGGCGGGGCACGGAGCGGTGCCCGCCCCATGTGAAGGGATCCGGCTCTTGCCACCCCCGCCGCATCTTGCGGCGCTATATCAACCGAGCTGAACGCGTCTGGCGTGGGGAGCAGAGGGCAGAAGGGGAGGCCCCCCCGGCCCTGGCCGTGCGTTCTCCGGCATCTTGGGCAGCGGGAGTACAGGCGGGAGGACCCCGGGGAGCGGTTTGCAGCTGCTGTTCGTGCCCAAGATTCACAGCGCATTTTATCAGCATGCCAAATAAAGAACGCAATTCTGTGTTAGCTCCTGAGCTTTCATAAAGTACTTGTAAGAATTTGTCGGTTAGGGCTAAGTTCCGCGAAATATAAGGGAAATGCTTAAATAACAGCTGTACAAAATACTTCAACTCCTCCACTGAAAAGCAAAAATTTTCATGAGGAAAGCACTCTTTAAGGTAGAGGTATACTTCTTGCTGTGCGTGGGTGAGTGTTGTCTCCATCTTAGCCCAGTCTCTTCCCAACACCCCAGAGTACAAGGAGGAACGAACTAATTTCAAACTCACCACACTGGGGTAGGAAAATTCTCGGGGTGGCCTAGTGCAGATGTTTTCCAGGAGAAGAGGTCTCAGACTAATCCGGATGGTTTTGCTGTCCCTTTGGATTGTTTTTGTTTGTTTGGTTGGTTTTTGTCCTTTTGGATTTGTTTATGTTTGAATCCTTCATTTGCATGAAGGTTTAATGAGCTTGATTGGCCCATGACAGTTCTGTCCAGGCTGGCTCATGTGGTGCACTTTACTGAGGTGTGTTTCCTATTTCCTTCCATATTTCCTATAACTGCCCATCTAACCCCTTTTACAAAATAATAACCAAACTAACAGTACATGCTTAATGATCTATCAACTATTTTAGAACAGTTTTGAACCTATTTTTAACACCAGCACAAGGAACTCATCCCTGGCACTCCTGGTGAGGGCTGCTGTGCCACTGGAGGTGCCACCCTCTGGAACAAGACATCAGAGTGTAAAATCCCTCCCTTGGCAGCTCCTGCCCGCCTTATCTCCCTCCCTCAGCCAAATTCCAGCTCAAAGCAGCCCTGATGAGCTGCCAGGATTTTAATGAGCAGTTCCCACAGACACCTTCAGTGATGAAACTCCGAGCAGGTGCACGGGGAGCTCGCAGGAAAAGGAGCTCTGTTTGCTCCTGGCTTGTTCAAACAGCAGCAGGCACAGAAATCCTCCCTGTCGAGCATCACTCGAGCCGGGAAAGCGGCTTTTGTTGGGCGAGGAAATTGTCGTGGAGAGCGGTTTGCTGCGGGGATGTTTACACGGTGCTTCTGAGGGGATAATGGGTGTGCTGATAAGATAAGGGAGCAGCCGGGGATTTCAGCTGGGAGAGAGCACCGGGATGGGAACTGCCGGGTTGTGGCCGTAACTCTCTTTGATTTATTAAAAATATGGATATTGATCTAGTACCGATATCCAACTGTGACAGACAAAAACTCTCTAACAGTTTAGAGTTAGAAACTGTGTGTTTATTGTGGGATAGCTCCCAAATACAAACTGTGATTTACAGGTGATTACAGAGTCCTTTTATCTATACAAGTATTGAATACCCAAAATACAAATACATGTTCATAACTTTGGCACATCCCATTCCCAATATGGATATTGAGCTATGGATTTTGATATCCAAAATCTATGGATTTTGATATCCATAGGTATCAATTCAATACAAGTATTGAATACCCAAAATACAAATATTCATAACTTTGGTACATCCCATTCCCAATATGGGTATTGATCTAGTACCAATGTCCAAAAACTCTCTAACAGTTTAAAGTTACAAAGTGTGTGTTTATTGTGGGATAGCTCCCAAATACACACCACAATTTACAGGTGATTACAGAGCCCTTTTATCTGTACAGGTATTGAATACTCAAAACACAAGTGCATATTCATAACTTGGGTACATCCTATTCCCGACTTCCTATGGTAATTAGTTCAAAAGTTATTAAGCATGGTAATTAGTTCAAAAGCCATTAAGCATGGGTAGTTTGTTCCTTGAAATGGGTCGGTGGTCCCTTTCATGGGGAGAGGTCCCAAAATGAGGAAATAAATGACGTTTTCCTTGTTCTGACCTTGCTACCTTTTCAATGCAAATGTGACAAATGAACCCTTGGTAGAACTCCCATTCCTGTCTTCAGTTGGCTTCAGAACAGAGGAGGCCACAATTGTCTTATGTTCCTAAAAGCTCTTTATCAATTTCTATATTCTTCATTATAAACCCAGCTAACCCAGCATTGTGTTGCCAAGCCATCAATTATTAGTTAACGACTAACTCTTAACTTCATCAAGGCCTACCCATTGATTTTAATTAACTCCAATAAAGCTTATCTCTAACTAAAACCTCAGCTCCTCTAAAATCCCTAAATTCCTTAAAGTTCATGTCTCATCTTCACAGAGAGCAGCAGGCACAAGGTTCCCAGGATTTCTCCTGGGGAAGGCAGTGAGAGAGCTCAGTGGAGTGCCACAGAAATTAGTACAATTTTTTTTTTTCTCTTTCTCTGAGGTCTCTTTCTCTGAGTCCCTCTCTGTGGGAATTCAGGACATCCCTCTGGCTGTCCTGGAGTGCCAGGACCCCTGCCAGGGGGCTCACAGACCCTGGCACAGAGCCCCAGACCCCTGTGCCTTTGATTGTGACCCATGGAAGAAGTTACCAACCTTGTATGAGGATCTGCAAGCCACAAAAGTCTAAGCAGAATAATAATCAGTTTGTCATGGGGTGAAAAATAGAATTTTGGGGTTTCTGAAATGGGGGTTCATGGGGCAAGATGGAGGAATCTGGGCGTGTCCAGCCTTTCTTCTTCTTCTTGGCCTCCATCTTCTGCTGTGATGTTGGCACTTTGGGATTGGTTTAGAGTAGAAGCTCACTAACACAGGTGATAGGTATTGGGAAGTTATGGTAAATATTGTACACGTAGTTTTTAGTATAAAAAGATAACACAGCCCTGGGGCAGGCAGAGTGCCTCTGTCTGACCTGCTGAACGGACCTCAGCAGGACAGGAGAAAGAATTTTATAGATAAGAAACAATAAACAACCTTGAGAACAAAAACTGAAGAGTTCTGACTCCTTCTTCCACTGCTGAGCTAAGAAAAGAGACTTTCTGACACATCTGGGGGTCACTGTGAGCAGCAAAGCCCCGAGATCTCTCCTCCCTGGAGAGGGACTGACCTGCCGGGTTCTGGAGGGATTTCCCAACGCACCCAGATTATTTGGGGCCCCTGACACCCGTGTGTGGGCCAGGGAGGACACCTAGTGGCTGGCACCTGTGCGGGGTGCCAGCCCCACAGCACCTCCTGTGCTGGCACAGCTCTCCAGCCTCTCCCTTCTGCATCCTCTCCATTCTCATCTCCTCTTTCCATGTCCTCTTCTGCTCTCCATCTCTCTTCTCCATCTCCCCTTTCCATCCTCATCTTCCCTCTCCGTGCCCTTCCTCAGCCTCAGAGAAAAAGGAAAACAAATTCTTATCTCATTTGCTTCTCCTGTGTTCTGCTGCTTTGGAATGTGTTTGGAGATTGTTTATCCAACAGGTGAATGTTTGATTGGTTCCATGTGAATTGTTTTGACTTGTTGATCAATCAGGGCCAAGCTGTGTCAGGACTCTGGAAAGAGTCAGGAGTTTTCATTATTATCCTTTTAGCCTTCTGTCTGTATCCTTTCTGTATTCTTTAGTGTAGTTTAGTTAAGTATTCTTTAATATAATATAGTATTATAAAATAACAAATGAGCCTTCTGAGAACATGGAGTTGCATTCATCATTGCTCCCTTTATCTGGGAACCCCACAAATCCAACAGGAAGGAGGGATTTGGGAGGTCAGCAGGGCTGCACAACCAGCCTGGGGGCCTGGGGTGGATGCTCAGAGGGTCCAGCCTGGGTGGATGCTCAGAGGGTCCCGCTCTAGGAAAAAAAGCCACTAAAAGTGCCCTGGGAGGGACATCTCCACTTGTGGCTCACTTTCCCTTGGTGCACGGGCAGGATGTGAGCACTGAGGGCAGGAGAATCCGAGCACCAAAGCCTCAGGAGAGAGATGTGAGACCCAATGTGTCTCCAGTGTGTCCCCAAAGTGTCCCCAGTGTGTCCCCAGTGTGTCCCCAACGTGTCCCCAATGTGTCCCCCTGCCAGGGCACTGCCCCAGGGAGCCCTGCAATGCAGGCCCAGGCCATTCCCTGCTGCAGGAGGGAGCTGCAGTTTCCTCTCCCAACCTCCTCCACCCCTTGGCTCCCCTCCCTGGGTGCCAGCCAGCCCCAGGACGCCGCTCAAGGCTGAGCTGGGACTCGATGGAGCCTCCAAGCTGAGCGCAATTAACGTAATGAGGGCTGGGCAGGAGGGCAGGCCGGGCTCACTGCCTTGCCCAGGCTCCAGGTGTTCCCTGCCCGTGCTCAACACGGACAGGGATGGACAGGGATGGACAGGGATGGACAGACAGAGATGGACAGCAGGGATGGACAGGGATGGACACACAGAGATGGACAGCAGGGATGGACAGGGATGGACAGACAGAGATGGACAGCAGGGATGCACATCAGGGATGGATAGATATGGACAGAAGGGATGGACAGACAGGGATGGACAGACAGATGGACAGAAAGGATAGGATGGACAGCATGGATAGATAGTGATGGACAGACAGAGATGAACAGAAAAGGATGGACAGGGATGGACAGATAGTGATGGACAGACAGTGATGAAGAGCAGGGATGGACAGGGATGGACAGCAGGGGTACAGCAGGGATGGACAGACAGGGATGGACAGACAGTGATGGACAGACAGGGATGGCCGACAGGGATGGAGAGACGGGTACAGCAGGTGGTCACTGCTGTCCCACCCACAGCCTCACTGTCTGCCCTGACTGGGAGCCAGGTCCTGCTGGGGGTTCCTGGAGCTGGAGAACGTTCAGAGTTTTGTTTTGCTGGGTGGGAAGAGCTGTGTCTGCCAGCAGAGCAGGCAGGAGCAAGGCAAAGAACCCTCAGGGTGGTGGAGGCTGCTGAGGGGACTTTGGGCTGCAGGAACTGTCCAGGATGGAGCCCCTGGGGCAGGCTGAGAGCTGAAGGCCCTGCCACACCATGGTGGGGCTGGAAGAGACACAAACAGGTGCTGAAGGAACCATGAGCTCAGTGCCACTGACGTCAGAGCCGCGCTCAGCTCCTTTCCAAGGCAAACATCAGACATTTTCCATCCAGCTTCCCTCAGAGGCCAAATTTCCCTCCCATCCCTGCAAGCCAGGGCTGGTGTCCACACGCTCCTGCTGGGTTGCAGATCCCTTCCTGTCACTGTAGGACACGAAACAACACGAGCACACACACCACTGCTCTCAAGGTGAAGAAAAGGGAAGTTTAATTTCTGACTCCAACATTTATAGATTTCCAAAAGTGACAGTGGATTGGAGGGTGACAGTGCCACCTCTCCAATGACACTGGACAAACCAGCAGTCCATCAAATTTCTCCTCCTCCATAAAAGGATGCAAAACAATAAGTTATTTACACGACGTGGACACACAGCTCTCTCAAGGTTAAAAGACAGTTTTTAATTTCTGAGTCCAACATTTAGAGATTTATAAATAATATTTATAGATTTCTAAAAGTGGCAGTGGATTGGAGGGTGACAGTGCCACCTCTCCAGTGACACTGGACAAACCAACAGCCCATCCGATTTCTCTTCTTCCATAAAAGAATGCAAAACAATGAGTTGTTTACAGAAAGTGTGTGAGAAAGTTCGTTACAAGGTTGTAAACATCAGAAGGCTTAGAAAATCTTAAAAAATCAGGGTGACACCTTCCCAAGCCTCCACCACGGAGCAGGCAGGGCAGATGAGGGAGCTGGCAAGAGGAGAGTGTGTCAAGGACTACCTGATCCCATTTCCAGCTGAATTCCAGCCGCCAAACCCCCTCTCTGTGCTGCTGCCTGGAGGAAAGCAGCCTCGCTGGGCTGGCCTGCTGATCCTGCTGGATTTCCCTGCAAAAGGGGAATTACACACTCAGAGCTGTTTCCCAGGCAGCTGCCACCACCCTGAAGCCAGAGGGTGGGATTGGGCTGCACAGGGATAATGCTGACCCAGGACTGCAAGCCCAGACAGCTCAGAGCTGCTGCTGCTGAGTAAGAGTGGTGGATGCAAAACCCTCCCCAAGGTCTGCTCCTGACCCTCCACCTGCCTCAGCTCCTGTCACCTTATCCTCAATTTATTGCCATGAGTAAGGCAGCTTCAGGCCCCAAGTTCATGCTCTTATCTAGGTTTTGGATTTATATTTGTATTCTTATTTATATTTATATTCTTATTTATATTTATATTTTTATTTATAAAAATATATATTTTTATTTATAAAAATATTTACATTTTATTTATAATTATATTTTTAGTTTTATTTTTAGTTTTATTTTTATTTATAAATATAGTTATAATTTATTTATATTTATATTTTTATTTATAAATATAGTTATAATTTATTTATATTTATATTTGTATCTATGTCTATATCTATATCTATATATCTATATCTATATCTATATCTATATCTATATCTATATCTATATCTATATCTATATCTATATTTATAAATATATTTATATTCAAATTTATATTTATCGCTATAGTTATATTTATCTCTGATTTTTTCAATCCTTTCCCCAGTGTTTTCCCTCTTGCTGCTCTCTCCCCCCTCGCCCCTGCCTCGTATTTCTCTTGCTGCCCCATTTTTTCATTCTGCATTTACAGTGGGAAGGGAGAGGAGAATAAATCAAGAGCCACACGTGCAGGCTCACACATGGGCTGGATATTTGTCTTGCTCAGTCACAGGGTGAATAATTGTCCTTGTTTCAACATGTTTTCCCATTTCACTTCCCAGGGCTTTGCAGAGCCAGAATTCCTCTGCACAGCCACACACCAGGGCTCAGCTCGCTCTCCTTTGCTGGTGGCCTCACTCCTCAGGGTTTTCCCCTCCTTTTCCTGATTTCCAGGCACCCAAAGCCCACCCAAAGCCTTCCTGGATACCAGGAAGAAGTTTTTTACAGAAAGGGGTGATAAAGTTCTGGAATGTTCTGCCCGGGGAGGCGGTGGAGTCCCCATCCCTGGGTGTGTTTAACAAAGCCTGGATGTGGCACTGGCTGCCAGGGTTTAGCTGAGGTGTTGGGTTGGACTCGATGATCTTGAAGGTCTCTTCCAACCCAGGGATTCTGTGATTCTGTGAAGGTTCTCCCTTCCCTTCAGGGTTCCCTGTGTGCCTCTGCTGCTCCCCAAGTCCCTAAAGCCCAAGCCCAGCTCTCTGGTGAGGTCAGGGAGCACAGCCAGGAGAGAAAGCGAGCAAAAAGCAGCAGAAAGGGCAGCAGAGCAAGGCCTGGCAGGGACGGGGAAAAGGGCAGCCAGGTGTTAGCAGAGCCTCCTGTGAAATCCTGTGAAATCCTCTGGCTTTGGCAATCGCAAGCCAAGAATCCCTGCAGGCCCTGGTCCAGCCAGAGAGCTGGGCAGGCAGCACTCCCTACCCTGGGGACAGAAACTGGGCCTGTGTCCCTCCTGGGCCACCCAGGGTCACAGCCTGGCACGGGGCAGGGACACAGGGCAGGGGAGGATGAGGAAGGGGCAGTTCTTCCTCCCCTCCCCGTGCTCCCAAGTTTGAGTGGCAGAACTTGGAATGCAATCCATGAAATCCCTGATAGCAGCTACACCTCAGGAGCAAAGCTTTTTTGTGGAAATAAAACCTCTTTTTGAGCAGCCAGATCTCAATCAGTCAGTTCTGCCAGCTGCAGGATAAATAAAGCATAAATCAACAATTAAAAGAGCAGAATGTTTTGTAAGAATGTTTTGTAAGACTTCTACAGCCCCCTGAAAGCAGGAGATTCTATAAATGATCAATTTCACATAAATAATCTCCCTCTCTTGCAGCCTGCTTTGTTCCCAAAGATCCCAGAGCACTTCAGGCAGGCTGGAGCAGGGCAGAGGCTCCATCTCCCCGGTTTGAGTGGCAGAACTTGGAATGAAATCCATGAAATCCATGAAATCCCAGAGTCAGAGCCTGGAAACTGCCACTGGCCCAAGGTGCCAAAGCAGATGGCAGGAAATCCCCAATGCTCCTTTTCCAGCCCAGAGGAGCCCAGCTTTGGAGCTGGTTTTAGTGCTGAGCCCAGCTTTGGAGCTGGTTTCAGAGCTGAGCAGAGCCTGAGAGGAGGTGGGGATGTTGGGTGTTGGCAAAGCCGTGGATTTTGGGGTCAGCTCTGGGGTTTTCTGGTGTCCCCCAAATGTTCTTCACCTCCTGGAAAAGCCTCCAGTGGGATCTGACTGCTGAGAAGGCTCAGAGGGGTGGGAGGCAGGGCTGAGCTGGGTTTGGGGTTTCAGTGCTGAGCTGGATTTGGGGTTTCAGTGCTGAGCTGGTTTTGGGGTTTTAGTGCTGAGCAGACACCTGAGAGGAGCTGGAGATGTTGGATTTTGGGGTCAGCTCTGGGGTTTTGCAGTTCCTTCCCTGCTCAGAGCACATTTGATGTCCCCCAAATGTTCCTTCACTTCTTAAAACCTCCATGCGCTGAGAAGGCTCAGAGGGGTGGGAGGCAGGGCTGAGCTGGATTTGGGGTTTCAGTGCTGAGCTGGATTTGGGGTTTCAGTGCTGAGCTGGATTTGGGGTTTTAGTGCTGAGCAGACCCTGAGAGGAGCTGGGGATGTTGGATGTTGGGGTCAGCTCTGGGGTGTTCTGGTCTTCCCCAAATGTTCTTCACCTCCTGGAAAATACTCCAGTGGGATCTGACTGCTGAGAAGGCTCAGAGGGGTGGGAGACAGGGCTGGGCTGGATTTGGGATTTCAGTGCTGAGCTGGATTTGGGGTTTTTGTGCTGAGCAGACACCTGAGAGGAGCAGCCAGCTCCACCCAGCCTCCCCCTCTGCACCAGGCCAAGCTCCAGTGAGAACCAGGTGGGAAAGAAAACAAAAACTCCAAACTCAATGACACAGAAACCAAATTAATCATCAAAGTGTGTGTGTGGGGGGATCCTTCCTGGCCTCAGCAGGCAGCCAGCAGAAGCCTTGAAATGCAACTTTAATTAATTAATTATGAACAATGCGAGCGTGGTGCAACAAGCCCTGTGAGCACATGGAAGGCATGCAGGATCCCTGCACAGTTATGCAACTGAAAAAAAAAAATATTGAAAAGTTGTAAAAAAAAATAAAGTCTCTATTCTCAAAACCCCTCAGCCCCCAAAAATAAATAAATAAATAAATAAAAAACCAAACTAGTGAAATTAAAAAAAAAACTAATGTCCCAAAAAGTAAAAAACCAATAATTTTTGAAAAAGAAACAAAACATCCTTTTTAAAAAAAAACCTAAAAGCAGCTCTAATCCATGCACAATAATAAAAGCACTACACATAAAAAAATTCACAATAACAAAAGTTCTCCAAACAATGTGTGACATAAAAACACAAAAAGTTTCAATTATATTTCCTAAAAATTAATACAAAATATAAATAAATATAAAAAACAATATTAAAAACCCCAAAATACCTATAATACAAAAAACCTCCTCTCCTTAATAAACTAAAAAGTAATTATCTAAAAAGAATAACTTAATTGAAAATCCCAAGTTTGATCTCACAAGGCTATATTAAAAATTAAAAAATATAATATATATATTTAAAATATATATAAAAATATAAAATATAGAAAAATATGTTAAAATAGAAAAATAGAAAAGATATTAAAGTATACAAATATATATAAAAATAAAAAAATATATTTAAAATATAAAAATATATAAAAATGTATATATATAAAAGGTGGGAAGAAGAATAATATTTTGGAGAAATTTCATCTCTAAATTATGTGTGTATTCCTTTTTCCACAGCACGTGGAAGGCATGCAGGATCCTTGCAGTTTTGCCACGCGTTGATGGCTGCAGAATCCTGGGTTTTGGGGTCCCAGGCTGCTCCAAAGCCTGGCCTCTGCCCCTGGGGTGCTCCCCTAATTCCCAGATTAAGATTTTTAATGAGTAAAATCTAAATTTTTAACTAGTAAGATCTAGATTTTTAACGAGTAAGATCGAGATTTTTAATGAGTAAATTCACCCTTTTTGATCTGGCATTGCCCTTTAACGCAGACTCTCCTCTGTCTCTCCTCTGATTTAATGCTGAGCTGTGTTTTTCCCTTTTCCCGACTCAGCAGAAGCCCTGGGAAGGGGTTGTCCCCCAGGCTGCACAAATCCTCTGTGCTGTCACACCCTGGCACTGCTGTGCCTCACCCAGTATCGCTCTTACACAACAGGGCACTCGTGTCCTGCTGCCACTTCTGCCAATAATTAACGTTCCCCATGGTCCTGCTCATAGCCTGCAGGCCTGGTTTAAGCCCTGCCAGGGTGTTTGGCCTCTGTGCTACCCTGGAGGAGCTCCTTGGATGCTCACAGCACTCTAAAAGTCCAAATTTTGGCGTAGGAAGCCAAATCCTGAGCAGGACTTGACCAGAACTGAACGAAATTTATCCCCCAGATTACTGAACCCTGTTGGTTCAACTTTCCTTCCCTTCATCCCCCAATCTGAGACACACAGCTGGTGGGCAAATAATCACAAACACCTGAGCTTCACTTTATGCCCTACAAATTGAGTCTGTCTTATCTAAATTGAGTCCATCTCAGATGAGTCCATCTCAGATAAGTTGAGTCCATCTCAGCTGAGTCCATCTCAGATAAGTTGATTCAATCTCCTCTAAACTGAGTCCATCTTGTCTAAGTTGAGTCTATCTCACCTAAGTTGAATCCATCTCATCTGAGTCCATCTCATCTGAGTCCATCTCATCTAAATTGAGTCCATCTTGTCTAAATTGAGTCCATCTCCTCTAAGTAAGTTGAGTCCACCGCATGTAAGTTGAGTCCATCTCCTCTAAACTGAGTCCATCTCATTTGAGTCCATCTCATCGAAGTTAAGTCTATCTCATCTAAGTTGAGTCCATCTCATACAAACTCTGCAGGAAGGCTCCAGGGACACCTCCCTGTGGCTTTCCAGAGTTAAGGGTGTTCATAAAAAGTGCAGAGAGGGACTTTTTAGATGGGTAGAAAACAACAGAACAGTGGTTTTACACTAAATAAAGGAGGGCAGGGCTGTAACTGATGTTTGGAAAAATTCTTTACTGAGAGGGTGGTGAGCCACTCAGCTGTGGCTGCCCCTGGATCCCTGGAAGTGTCCAAGGCCAAGTTGGAGCAGCCTGGGATAGTGGAAGGTGTCCTGAACATGGCAGGGCTGGAATAAGATGGGATTTAAGGTCCCTTCCACCCCAAACCACGAAATCACAGCCCAGAGCGTGTGCAGAGCTGCCCTCTGTGCCAGGAGAGCCCCAGCGAGCCGGCTGCATGTGATCAGCAGGGAGCCCTGGCCTCGCTCTGCCAGCTCTGCTGTCACCCTGGGAGCTGCTGTCCTGCCCTGCCATTGCCCAGCGCTGCCCAGCTGGCAGCTGGGCTCATCTCTGAGCTCCCCAGCAGCAGGAACACCCCGGCTGCGCCTTGGCGTCGCATTTTCTGGGCCGGGGATTTACTCCATGTGAAGATGGAAGAAATGAGAAAGGGCTGGAAGTATGCAGGATGTGCAAGGCTGTGTGGATTAGTGGGCACGGAGCAGCAATTACCAGGCAGGTTCCGTGCTCCTGCTTGGCTCAGAGTTGTTGTGAGAAGCAGGGCCAGTGAATCATGGGCTGGTTGAGCTAATTCTCCCTGACTCCCCATGACTTCATCACTCGCTGCTGTTTGAAAACCTGCTCTGGAGCCTGTCTAAAGGAGTGCCCCGGGGTTGGCTTAACTGTTTCTGGTCTATTTAGTTTGAAGTGGACCCAGTTTCTTTCACTTTTTCATCCTGGGGAGATTGGTTTTCTGTCACTACAGGACACGAAACGACTCGACGCGAACTCGCTGCTCCTTTCAAAATAAAAAAGGGACTTTTAATTTCTGACTCCAGCATTTAGAGATTTCCAAAAGTGCCAGTGGATTGGAGGGTGAAAGTGCCACCTCTCCAGTGACACTGGACAAACCAACAGTCCATCAAATTTCTCCTCCTCCAGAAAAGAATGCAAAACAGTAAGTTATTTACATAGTGAAAAAGTTTGTTACAAGAATGTAAACATCAGAAGTCTTAGAAAAACTTAAAAAATCAGGGCAACAGGTTTTCCGACACCAACCGTGTGCAGCGATGTTGCAGAGTGGAAATGATTTAATAAAACACCCAAACTTTCTGGTACAGCGACAACAAAATGAAATTCTAAACAACCAACAGCAGCATCATGAGGTAGTCACAAAAAAGAGCAAGGATTTAGAGGGGTCACAACCATGAAAAATAAGAGAATGCAAAAGATAAAAAATAAGAGAAAGCCAAAAGGCTACACAGCGATTTCAGGGGCAAAAAAAACTTTCATTTTGCTGAAAAATTTGCCAGCTCCCCAGTGCATGCCTCAGTTTCCCTAATTGCTACGTGGGGTTACCAGCCCAGACCTATTTTGCAAAGGTGTTGTCAGGTTTAATTTGCGAACCTTTGAAAAGCTCTGCCGAGTGCTGGAGATGAAAGGCCCTGCAGATGCCACTCGTGGGTGTGTGCTCTGAGTCACAGGCACAGCCAGGGCCCTGGGTGCTGGGACAGGGGACACTTGTCCTGAGCAAAAATCCCGAGGGATGCTCCTGCAAAAATGAACTCACGCTGGAGGCAGCAGGAGCCACCTCTGGGAGCGGCAGAGATAAGGAGATGGCCAGGCTGGGCTGTGTTTTGGCTCCTAAATTGCCTGGAAAATGTGTGTGTGCACAAATTGGCCCCTGGAATGCGAGGTCCCCAACGCAAGGAGGACGTGGAAGTGTTGGAGCAGGCCCAGAGTGAAGAATTTCTTCCAAACATCTGTTCCAGCCCTGCCCTCCTTTATTTGGTGTAAAACCACTGTCCTGTTGTTTTCTACCCATCTAAAAAGTCCCTCTCTGCACTTCTTATAAACCCTTTTAACACTGGAAAGCCACAGGGAGGTGTCCCTGGAGCCTTCCTGCAGAGTTTGTGTGAGATGGTTGATAAAGGGGCTGGAGACAGGCTGAGAGGTGGGAATGTTGAGGCTGGAGAAGAAAATGTTGTGTGGAAACCTCAGAGCACCTGGAATGTGAGCTCCCCAGCACAAGGAGGACATGGAAGTCTTGGAGCAGGTCCAGAAGAGGCCATGAGGTTGATAAAAGGACTGGAGACAGGCTCAGAGGTGGGAATGCTCAGGCTGGAGAAGGGAAGGTTGTGTGGAGACCTCGGAGCACCTCCCAGGATCTGCAGGGGAAGCTGGTGAGGGACTCTGGATCAGGAACTGGAAGAGGGGAAATGGATTCATACTGCAAGAGGGGAAATTTGGGTTGGATGTTGGGCAGGAATTGTTCCTGGCAGGGTGGGCAGGCCCTGGCACAGGATGCCCAGAGCAGCTGGAGCTGCCCCTGGATCTCTGGCAGTGCCCAAGGCCAGGCTGGAGCACCTGGGACAGTGGAAGGTGTCCCTGCTGTGGCACTGGATGGGCTTCAAGGTCCCTTCCAACCCATCCCGTGATTCTGGGATTTATCTGCATTTACATCAGCAAAACCAAGATCTAAAAACTCAATCCTTAACCTTTTATCTGCCTTACCCACCCTAAAATCTTACCAAAGCATCAGGAAAACAAACCAAGGCCACCTTTGTCCAAGCCAGACCTCTTCCTTGGGATGTTTTTTGCTCCTCAAGGATTAACCTTGGCTGGAGCAGCTCTGCTGAGTCTCCTCAGTACACGTGAGAACAGGAGCCTCCACCCTGAAGTATTTTTAATTACTTGGAGACTTACAGGATTGTTGATGTTCTAAAGAACAGCTCAGCCCAGCAAGCCAGGGGGAAAGAAATGCATTGATGTCAGTCAAATTCTTCCTTTATGAAATCGGGTCTTAAAAAACGGCATTGCCCTTTCCTGGGCTGGGGAATGAATTCTGACTCATGAAAGGCTGTGGGCCTATTAATAAAAAATTATTAATGAAAGAAATTCCCTTTCCCAACGACTACTACCCAAAAAAATGCAGAACGCTGAGGCATTTTTCATAAAGAGAGAGTTGTGAAGAAATGCCTTTGAGCATGTCTATGAGCCAGGGGCGCAGAAAAAGAATTTCACTTTCTTTTTCTCTCATTTTGCACAGACAAGATCTTTAAAAATTACATTTGTAAGACAGGTTCTTTCCTTCTCCTGTCAGATACAGAATTTATGCTGTTCCTGCTTTGCCTCTGTTTCCTCCACACCTTAAAAAAAAGCTGGAAAATGCAGAGCTGGATTTTTACTCAAATCCCTTCCAACAGGGGGTTCCTGGTGGATGTTTAAGGACATTTTTTTTACAGGTAAAAATCACCTTCTCCAGCAGCGCCACCAGGGCGTTCTGAGAAAACTCAATTAAGCACAAATCTCTGGCGTGGTTAATTTGCACCCTGGGCATTCATCTCAGAGAAATCTCACTGAAATTCCGAGTATAATCTGAAGGGATGTGAAAGGAAGATCAGCCTCATCCTTTAGAAGTCACTGGAATCCACCAGTGCTCATAAAGAGCTTTTTTTCTCCTGAAACCATCTGTGATTCCAACAAATGAACATTTCCCAGGAATTCAGCTGCTGGAGACAGATAAATTTAATTTTTTTTTTCACTTCTATTCTCTGGCAAGAGATATTTTGACCATCTAAGCTGCACAATGGCTCCTCTTCCAGGTATGTTCCAGTTCTGAGGGCATTTACGGGAAGAGCTACACAGGATACACCTGAACCTTCATCTCAGAGCACACAGTGGGGGTTTTATTTCACCACTCATCTTTTGCAGGTTGCCTGGCCTGTGGGAAAAGCAGGGCCAGCCAATTTTTACCTGTTCTGAACTGTGGCTGCGTTATTTCCAGGTCTAGATGGACAGACCTTGCACAAACCCAAAATAAAACCAAAATAAAGATAATAGGGCCATTTAAACCCAGTATTAACCATTAATTTCTCCTCCCTCCTGAACGCAGCAAGCCCCGGGGGGAGCCTGCATGAAGAATGCTTTATTCTAGGCGTTCATTTTAATTACAACCCTAATTATTTTGGTGCACGGCTATGACCCAGTTAACAAACCCACCTTGGGCATCTCATGGGCTCCCTGACCCTGCCCATCTCTGCAAGGAGGGAACCAAATTATTTTTGAAACAAGTGGTGGAACTGGTTGCTACATCTTAATGAAAATGACTTTTTTCTTTTTTTTTTCTTTTCTCTTCTTTCTTCTCTTTTTTTTTTTTTTAAAGGAGACATTTCTATGTATATAAACAGCCCTTCCTCCCCAACCTGGTTAGACAAGAATGTTCCTGGGTGTGGACTGCCTTGTATAATTAACTGCACAGCTGGAGCTCTTCTGATCCCTCCACGTCTGCTCCTTCCTTTCCTCCTTTCTTTCCCCCTGCATCCACCTGGGCGCGATCCGGGCGCGCTGCTCCTCCTCGGGAGCTCGGGCTGCGTCACCGGGGCAGGAAGGTTCCCCGAATTCAGCATTCCAGAGCCATTCCTGGCTGGGAGCAGCACCAGGCAGAGCCTGCCTGCCTTGGAGGGGGCTGAGAGCCGGGAGCTGGAGCAGAGAGCGAGCAGAGAAACCCCTAAAAAGCCCTGTTTAGGCCATGGAAACGGGGAGTGCAGCCAGGACAAACGGCACCGCCAGCAAGCCCGAGGACGTGAAGAGCCCAACTACCCCCAAAAAAGAAGAGGAGGCCAAGAAGGCCACGAGCCCTGGCGGAGGCGAGAAAGAAGCTATAAAAGGCACGGGCGGCGCTGCGTTGGAGACAGGGCAGATCAAGAGCTCCCTCTTCTCTGGGAGTGACTGGAAGAGGCCCATCATTCAGTTTGTGGAGTCATCCGACGAGAAGAGGTCAACCTACTTCAGCATGGACTCGGCCGACTCCAAGAAGATGCAGTTCAACAGCGGCCAGATCGGAGACATGAGGAGACCAGGCCTCAACTTCCCGGAGAAGGGCGACCTCAGGAAGTCCCTGTTCTCCTTGGATTCCAAAAAGAGCTTCCTGCCCGCTGACGGGGAAGGGAGGAAGTCCCTGTTCTCCACGGGGGACCTGAAGAAATCCTCCCTGCCCCTGGTGGAGACGGGGGACCTGAGGAGACCCTTCAACAAGGCCGAGCGAGAGGCGGGCTCGCGGCCCCGCGTGAAGCTGGAGGACGTTCTCTGCGACTCCTGCATCGACAACAAGCAGAAGGCTGTCAAATCCTGCCTGGTGTGCCAGGCCTCCTTCTGCGAGCTGCACCTCAAGCCCCACCTGGAGGGAGCGGCGTTCCGGGACCACCAGCTGCTGGACCCCATCAGGGACTTCGAAGCCAGAAAGTGCCCCGTGCATGGCAAGACCATGGAGCTGTTCTGCCAGACAGACCAGATGTGCATCTGCTACCTCTGCATGTTCCAGGAGCACAAGAACCACAGCACGGTGACAGTGGAGATCGAGAAGGCGGGCAAAGAGGTAATTTTATTCTCCTTTCATTCCTCCTTTCATTCCTCCTTTCATTCCTTAAGCTCCCAGCAGCCTGCAGATGTCACAGCACAGCCTTTGCTCCCCTGCTCCCAGGTCATTTTTGGGGTGGAATCCTGGATGCAGTGGTGCTGGTGGGAAGTGTTTAGTGGATACTGATATTTCCTGACTGCTGGTGGGAAGTGTTTAGTGGATACTGATATTTCCTGGCTGCTGTTTCCATGGGATTGGTGTTCTCCTGATCCTGGCTGCAGCAGCACAGAGCTGGGGTTGGGCTCCAAGCTGCATTTAGGGATGGAGAGCCTGGCTGCCAGCACACCTGACTTCTAGCAGAGGCTGAATCAAAGCCCTAAATGCCAAGGTTTTAAAATTTTTCTTGAGTTTTGACAGTGTTTGTGTGGTGTTGCCCACAGAAAGGTGGGCACTGCTCAGGGTCAGCACCTCCAGAATGCAAATTGTCAAATCAGCGGCTGCTAAAGTTACTCATGGGTACTAATAACTATTGAAAATTGCTATCTCAGCTCATTAGAGTGAGATTAGGTTTTGTTGTTTTTTTTTTTCTTTTCTGTTGAGCCACACCTATGGAAAAAATCTTTTGAAGTTTAGATGGAGGAAAAAAAAAACAAACCCTGGTGCAAGCACAAAACCTGATCATTTCCCCTGAAGTGTTACTACAACAGGTTCAGAGGATGGACATCCAGGGAGATTTCACTAATGAAATGTCTTTTACCTTTGTTTGCTCAAAGCTTCCTGTTGTTTGCTTTCTGGGTGGATGAGGAGGATTTCACTTGTTCTAGCAAAAAAACCAGGGTCTCACCACGTTTGTTGCTGCACATCCCCGTGGTAAAAGGAAGAAACTTTCTAAGCAGACAGGACAGGGGAGATGCCAATAAAGAGAGTTGTAAAATATTAATTACATAAAACCAGGTGCCTGGAGTCACACAGTCAGAAGCAGGAAGGGCACTAAGATCTCCTAAACCCCAAACCAGTGCTGTGATGTGGTGACCAGGCAGACACAGGTACCTGCTGTGCGAAATCCTTGAGTTCCCTTCATGGGAAGAACAATTCTACTCTTCCCAAGGAGCTGGGAAGATTTACCTCATCAGGCTGAAAGAGCATCTTGTGTAGAGCTTATCTCTGGCTTCTCTGGTCTTTTCTTGCCATGTCATCTCCAGCTGGCAGCCCTGCTGAAACCAGACAAAGCCTTTTCCCCGTCTCAGACAGCCTTTCCCAAATTCCTGCAGGGCTGCCAGCCTGCTGTTTGTTCCATAATTGCCCGTCCTCGTGGTTTTGATGTCAGCCCTGACATAAAGCTGTGCCTGGTGTCTGCCAAGGTGTCCGATTCCTGCCTGGAACGAGGTGAGCAGCTGCTTCCTGAGGAAGCAAAGCTGCTCAGATCCTTCCTCCTGTGGCTGGAGACACCTCCAGCACCTTGATTTTAAAGGCACAGCCATGCATGAGCAGAGAATGGGATTTAAATGCTGTTTGATTCCTGTCTCTGAGTCCTTGTGCCACCTTCAGCTCTGCTGCTACTCAGCCTAGAGGATTTAGGATTTATCAACATGAATCATGCCCATGTGTGAGTTTCTCCTGACAGAGTTTGATCGTGTTGTAACTCGAGCGAGCATTCACTCAGACAAAAACAATTAGCAGCAAAGCTGTTGCCTACAAATGTTTGTTCCCACCCCTGGTTTATTCACCAGAGGTGGAGCCTCAGCAGGAGCCACAAAGAGCAATGAATATTTCCAAGCCCCTGGTGTGTGACACCTCTCCTTATCACATCAGCCCAGCTGGAATTTGTGACCACAAACTGGGAGGGCGCCTGGTGCTGCTGCCCTTTTGGAAGGGAGAAGCCACAACCTCACACCAGGTCACCCTATCCCTGCCCTGTTCTCCCAGCCTGGCATCCCAGCAGCTCCAGAGGAGCTTTAAAACCTCCAGATCCATCCTGCCACTGGAACAAAGCTGTGTCCTGACAGAGCTTTTCGCTTTAAAACCTCCAGATCCATCCTGCCACTGGAACAAAGCTGTGTCCTGACAGAGCTTGTTCACTTTAAAACCTCCAAATCTTGTGCCACTGAAGTGCTGACCAGAGCAAAGCTGTGTGTCCTGACAGAGCCTTTCACACCTTGCTGGGTGTCCAGAATTTATCTGCGAGGATTTCCTCATCCCTGGCTGCTGTGTGGCTCCAGAACTGGGGAGGGTTCCAGAGCTGGGGTTTGTTTTGCTGCACTGCCAACCTGGGAGCTCGGTGATTTGGTGGCACAAAAGTGTCACAGAATAAGCTTGGTTTAGGGGCATCTGCCCTTCGGGTCTGCAGAATTAATGCAGATTTCAGCCTGGCTTTGCTGTAGGGAGGAGAGGGGCTGCGCTTTAGAGCTGGGAAAGGAATTAGGAAACGCTGCTTGTCTCACGGAGCAGACAGAGGAGAGGAATGCAAACAAGCCAGAACAGACACCTATAGTTAGGGCAGTGCAAAGGCTGATATCTCTGTCCCAGACAGAGAACACAGCAGCATCTTCCACTTTTCAGGAGCCTGGGGTGAGAGTCACTCACCCCCTGTTCCTGCTGAGCAGACACAAGTGAGAGAAAGGCAAAGGGACTCAGACACAGACATTTGTCCTGACTTCCCACCCAGTGCTATTTGCCTATTTTACCCAGCAAACCTTTAATGCTCTCCCCAGATCCACTTTGCATTCATTTCCTGCTGCAGGTTTAAAGGAAAAGTAACAGTTTGCACCAGAACCAGTACAAAAAAAACCAAAACAAGCCAGGAAAAAAAAATCTGTGAGGCTGGGGAATAACAACTCGCACCTGAAAAGTGAGAATGCTCCACAGCTGCTTGTACAGGCCAATAAAGCCCTGATTTATCAGCAAAGCCCCCCCTTGGAGCCAGCATCCTTCATTCTGAAAGGGGATCCTTCATCCCAAACCTGTTTTACAGGGCTGCTCTCCAAAGGAGACAGCTTCACCTCTGCCTGCCAGTCCCAGAGCTGGAAATAACCTGGCATTGCCTTCCAGCTCCAGCCTTGGTGCTCAGCATGCCAGGTCAGCTCTGCTGAAAAACCACTTTGATCTGGTTGTTTTTCGCTCTAATTCTTTATCTTTTAAAGCAAAGTTCGCTGTGGGTACAGGAAGGGGAGCTGGGTGTTCCTCCTTCCCACAGAGCTGCTTTGAAAAGGGTTTTTTTTACAAAGGCTGAGCCAGGCTTTGAAGAAAACCATCCGCAGAGATGGATCCAGAGGGGTTCCCATCCCTGCATCACTGTCACTGAGCAGAGAGCAAACAAAATTAAACCTTGGAAGGGCTTGGGGGCCTTCAGCGTGGCTGTGAGGTTTTACCCACACCAGCTCTGTGGACACAGCTCAAAATAGATGTTCTGTCCCCAGAGTTTCCTGCAGGAAGGACAACTCTTCCCAGCTGGAAATCAGAGTAAATTTGTCTGTTTGCCTGAATTCTGCATTAATCCTCTGTGCTGAGGACAGAATCCAGGCAAAATCCACTTGTTTGCAAGCAAGGAATTCTCTCCAAGGACTCAGCTTTTCCAGTGGCATTTTAGGGGATGCTGGCAGAGCTTTCAGGGGTTTCAGCCCTCTCTGCTTAACAGAAACTGGGATGGGAAAATGCAGTTGTGCCCCCAGCAGGAATCATGTCCCAAACATCCCCCTGAGTTTCCTGGCCCTGCAATGGGACAATGAGCTGGAGCAGCACTTGTGCAGCTCTGCCTTGGTTAATTAGCAGAGCTCTGCCAGGCTGGGGACACAGGGCTGTTCCCAGGGTGCTCAGGGCATGATGCTGCTTGTGCTGCTGCTGCCTCCTTGCACAAAGCACTTGCATCATCGTGCTCTGTAATCTCCCATCTGCAGCTCCTCCACAGCACCAGGGCTGGGTTCAGCTCCTTGGATGTACACTCTGAACTTTCACTGAAGCCTATTAGCTGCCCTAATTAGCTGAGGCTCTAATAGGGGATCCAATCTGAGCATGCAGGTTCTCAGTGCCTTCATTTCTCAGCTTGCTGTGCTCAAAAAATTGTCCAAATCTGGATTTCCTGGCTTTCCCCCCACTGTTCCTGTTATTTCTGCTCTGGAGGGACCCCCACCATGGGGCTGTTGCTGTTTTATCTCTCATTAGCATCTCCTGAACCCCAAATCCTCCAATAGATTTGTTCTAGAGGGTCCATCAAGGATTTCTGACCTTGGAAAATCTGAGAAATGTGAAGACAGATGGGAGTTTTCTCTTGGGGAGTGAAGCTGTGGCACTGCCTGTCCCTAACCCCTGTGGCCCCCATTCCGTGACTGTTTATCTGTGATACACATGGGCAGCCAAAGCAACCTTCCAAACAGAAAAAAAGGTCTTAAATCCATCAGGAAATCACCTCCTGACCCCTTGGTGTTGTGCTCCACCTCCAGAGCACCCTTCCTGAACCCTTCTGCCCATGCCACCAGTTTTTCCACAATTCCAGACTCTCCCTGCACCTCTTTAACATTTTTTCCTATGTTTAGGGTATTTTTTTTGGTAGTATTTATGAAATTTCATGCACTAATTTATGTAATTTCAGCACACCTCCCTTCACCTCCCCTGCCCCTGCTGCAGTCTGTGCTGGTGTTTCCCCTTTGCCAGATCTGGCTGAGTGTGGGATTTGCATCCTGGCCATTGGGACCATCTCTGTAATTTCCATTTGCAAGTCATAAACCTGCTCCAAATTGCTGCGTGCCTCTGCTCTTAAGTGGCTGTTCCATCCCACACCACCTTTCTGGGGGGTGTTTGAACTGCTGGGAGTCACGAGCACTTTTACAAATCATACTTCCCAAAATTCCTTGGAGACCCATCCTAATTAAAAAGGACCATAAAAGCATAATATTGTTATCACCACCTTCCAGCCATCACCTGATTTTTTTTTTCCTGTCATTTTCTCTGCAAATCCCTTGAGTTTGGGAGTGTCTACGTGGCTGTGAAAGTTCTGCTCTTCCCCAAAAAATTCCTCCCAGTCTTTCTGTGTAGGATTTTACTCCCATTCTTATAAGGATGTCCTGATTTTTGGGGATGAGGAGGGAAATAATTGCTCTGGGGATGAGCTTTTCACTTCACAAGCAATCAATGCCACCTGGATGCAGCTCTGTGGCTCAAGGAAATCCCTGGAATTTGGGTGTAATTTCTCACATTGGTTAATGCAGTGGATAAATGGATCTAAACCGTTTTCATCTCATTGCATTTCCCTGCTGTGCAGAGTCCCCATGCACAGGACATCTCCCCCTGCACGTGGCAGTGGAAACCAGCAGGAATTCCTCCAAGTCACTGTCTTGAAAATGTGAAAATTACGGGATCAAACTCCTCTCTTTGTTCTTTCCATCAGTAGCGGGGCAGATTTTTTCATCTGGAAGCCAGTGTGGGTTTCCTGGTGAAGCTGTGCCACAAAACCCTTCCCTGTGTGCCCTGAGCCCCTGCAGAGGGTGAGAATCAGCTCATGGCAGCGTTCAGGCCACTGCTGAGGGCGTGTGAGCAATATTTAGAAAGCCAGTGTTCTCCTAACTCCTAAAAAACAATGTGAGGATGCCCTGAGACACCTCTGAGCACATTTCCCTTTTTTCTGCCCACTTTTCCTGTGTTTTATAAGGCAACAAAACCACCATCCAGTCATTGTCCCTCCACAAACAGAGATTTTCTGAGTTGGAACAGCTGGGGCTGTTGGCTCTCAGAGCAGCTGTGCTGGATTCCAGCTCCAGAGGCTGCTCAGACACTTGGCTGGCATCAGGACAAGAGCTCCTGTCTGGGCTGGTTCACAGCTCCTTCCCTGCTCTTCATTTCCAGTGCAGAACTGAAAACCCTCAAACTCCGAGCAATAAAACCCCAGCTTTTCATGTTCCACTGCATTCTTGGATGGACAGCTGGAGTGTCAGAGTGGATTTATCCATCCATGCCTCTAATTGTTGGCCTGAATTTCAGTGGTTTGGGTTAATTTAATGATTTTGCAGACGGTCCCACATGACCAGCAGGTTCTCAGGACTCTCCTGACATGACAGAACACGGAATTTCTGCCAGCTCTGAAATTCCTCAACAGCTCTGGGCTGGGTGTCCCACAGCCAGATTGCCTCCAGCCACGGCTGAGACCAACCTGCACACACATGAAATGCAGAAATGTCCCAGCAAAGGCTGGGGCAGGATCTGTGGGGCAGGGGTGGAGAATGGGAACGACCCAGGGAGGGATTGCTGGAGTTAACAGGGCAAAGCTTTGACAACATCCAGGTCCAGGGTTGACCCAGGGAAACAGTGCATGGTCTGCACTGCCACAAATTCCTGTGCAGGTCTCAGCTCTGAGCTTCTCTGGGAAGCCACTGCACAACAAAATGCAAATGATCCCAGTGAAATTGCTGATCTCAGCCCAGCAAGTTGACTACACCTCTTCCCTCCTCCTTTTGTGGCTTTTTTTTTTTCTCTTTTCAATTTTTTATTTCCAAGCATTCCCCAGCTCCATCGCTACATGAAAGCTCTCAATTCAGAGCAAATTAATCCACAATCCTGTCTAAACAGAATTCCTGCCGGAGGCATCATCCTCTTGTTGCAACACTCGTCAAACGTCATTCCGTAATTACATGAAAACTGTTATTGCTGCACAGGCACACCCTGGGCTGGGCCCTGCTCTGCACACACAGCTGAATTTTGAAACAGCTCCCTTCCCCTGCAGCTCATGACTCCCATGTGATTAAAGACAGCCTGGGAGGTGGGTGCTGCTGCTTTGCTGAGGGAGCTGAATCTGCTGGGTCGGTGCCCGCTGGCAGCACGTGATGCCAGCTGGACCTCCCTGCTGCTCTGCTCAGCACAGCAGTGTGGATTTGTGTCCTGGTTTAGGGCAAGTTTGGGAGAAAACCTCCAAAAGGGGGCCCCTCCAGAAAGCAAACCCACACCAATCTGTTCAGGAATGATTCCTCGGAGAGAAGTGGAAAGAACCTGTTTATTCAACAGGCAAAGCACCCCCCAGCACACAAAATGAGCAACACCAGGTGACAACACTCTGTCACAGCTCTGAAAAAGACGACAAATTCAGAAAGTCTCTCTTGGGGGTGGTTGCTCTGTTCTCAGTCCATCCTGTGCTGGGGCAGCTGCTGCAGCCACAAGGTGCAAACTCTCGGTGTTCCCAGGTCCCAGTCCAGAGCAGGTTCGAGTAGGTCCAAAAAAGGGAAAGGAGAAACAGTCCAGGGAAAATTTGGACTGCTTAGCTAAACTAACTAGTGAGCAGAAGCAAGAGCAAGAGCAAAGCAAAAAGCAAAAGCAGCACTATGTACTGCCCTGTCTCTGTGTCTTGCCAGGCTGATAAGAAAACCCAAACAAAACATTCGCTCTTCAGAGCCAGTCTTGGAGGCACAGAACATGATATCCAGCATAAACAGAACACACAAATGGGGATACGAGCATCACAACCTCACCCTCGGACAGGATGCCGTGGGACAGAGAGAGAGAGAGAGAAACAGCAGGGGTTTCTCGCAGTGGCTTGTGAGAACTTTCAGGGAGTTGTGAGGATGTGTAACTTGTTAAGTACAAACAATCTGCGGGTGGTGTTGTTCTACTTTGGATGGTGTGTGAGGACGGTGTTTTTGTTAAGCAGCCAGTCAAACAGAATGTATGGTATCACTCTATAAAAACCATGCGGTTCTCTTGAATAAAACCTTCTTTGCTCTTTCTGCAGTCCTGCCTCTCACCTGTGTCATTCTCGGTGCAAGAGTGACACAGCAGGGCAGGCTGGGGCTGGTGGAAGGGGCCACCCTCAGCCCCAGCTCACCAGGCTCCCTCTCCTCTCACCTCCTCCCTTCTGCTCTCCCCACAGACCGAGCTGTCTCTGCAGAAGGAGCAGCTGCAGCTGAAGATCATCGAGGTGGAGGATGAGGTGGACAAGTGGCAGAAGGAGAGGGACCGCATCAAGGTGCGTTCGAGGGGTCCAGTTCCCCTCTCCCTCCTGTCAGCCCCAATTCCTGCTCCCTTCCTCTCCCACATCCCTCCATCCCTTCCTCACTCCATCCCTTCCCCAGCCTTTATCTCATCCCCAAACTCCAAGCCAAACCTTGGAAACAACAACTCCCACTGAAGTCATCTTGCGACATTCCCTGCGGGGAGATGCAGCCCTGATACAAAACCAAGGCACCTCCCTGCTCTGGCTCCTTTTTTAGGTCCTTTATGGCCCTTCCATCACCAGTAGCCAGGCAGATTTAGAAACAAAATCCACGAATAACCTGCAGGAGGGCTCTGGGTTGCCCAAACTGAGATAAGACAGCAGGAGCAGATTAATTTACCCACGCAAACATCTTATTTATGGTGGAACAGCTTATTTCCATGCTGACAGAGGGCTCCTTTGTAATTCTTGCACCGTGGTAAGGGTTGGAATAGAGTCATAGTATTATTTTTTTCATTTATAGCCTAACTGAATAAAGCAGTGAAAGCACAAGTTGGAGACACCCCAGAAAATTTGCATAATATTAACAGGCAAAGCCATTCTTCTCCCTTTTATGTGGTGCAAGCACATTGGCTCACCAGCTCTGCTTTTCATCTCCTTTATTATTACTATTATTATTATTATTATTATCATTATTATTGGAAACCTGACCTAGAAATTCTGACTCTCAATATAGTTACATCCCCAGTCCTTCTGAGGAATATTTCAGAGGCACCTCGAGGTCAGGCTTGTAAAAAGAGTTTCAGCACCTTTCATCCTTTGAAATGGTGGGAATTTGGTCCTCAAATAATGCAGGAGCCAGAGCCCTGATTTAGAAGGTGACAGCGTGTTTTTAAATGTCACCTGTGAGTGCATGAATTGAAATTGGAGATCTGCTCTTACCGCTGGGAAGGCAGCGGCCCTTTTGGATTGCATCCATGTGAATATTGCAGGAACAGGTATTGCTTCTCTTGGCACAGCTGAGACTTGCCTAGCTGGAGTTTCCATACTCTAAATGCTGAATCCTTGGATTTATCCCCCCTCTGTGTCTCTCTGTTAGCAAAGAACTCAGTGAATTTTAATTATTTCTTGCTCCTTTCCCGCTGCCTCCTCTCTGTGCCCCTTCCCCACCTAGAATTACACCACCAACGAGAAAGCCACGGTGGACCAGCACTTCAAGGAGCTGATCCGTGACCTGGAGAGGCAGAGGGATGAGGTGAAGGCTGCCCTGGATCAGAGGGAGAAGATTGCCTCGGAGAACGTGAAGGAAATCGTGGATGAGCTGGAGGAGAGGGCGAAGCTGCTGCGGGAGGACAAGGAGAACAGGGAGCAGATCCACCAGATCAGCGACTCCGTGCTCTTCCTGCAGGTGACACAGACCTCATTTCCCTTCCCTTTGTCCCTGTGAGAACTTTGGGATTTGTCCCAAAGACAAGCCCAGAGAAGTGTGAGATGTGTGAACTACCAGCAGTGGTGAAAGACTGGGTGATGATCAGAATCCAAATTTTTTGTGGACTACATGTGCTTATATATTATTATATACCCTCATTTCCCTTCTCTTTGTCCTAGTGAGGATGGGATTTGTCCCAAGGACAATCCATGTGTGAACTATCAGCAATGGTGAGAGACTGAGTGATGATCAGAATCCAAATTTATCATGGACTAGATGTGCTTAAATACTATTCTAGGCTGGCAATTTTTTACTACAATAATTGTGTTAATCATCACATAAACAAACTTCTACACTCTGCAACATCTCTTGCTTGCAGGAGTTGATTCTTCTTTTCCTGTCAGCCAGCCTTGATTCCATCCTCAAAGCTCTGCTTGTTCTTTCCAAGGCATGCTAATTATCAGATCTCTGTGCTAATCAGGTCCAAAGCACTCTGTGCTTTGTGTGCCCCAATGTGAACCTCCACCAGTTCCCATCCAGGGACATTTGGAGCTGTCTCTGCTCTGGTGGGTGAGGAGTGGACTTGGACATGCCTTTGGTTTTTATGGATTGCTGCAGACCATGGAGAGAACATCTCCCTGCCCACCTTCCCTGCTTCCCTTTCTGTGACCGTGTTCACAGGGGTCTCAGGATGAGGGAAGAGATGAGAATGTTGACTCCATGTTTCAGAAGGCTGATTTATTATTTTATGATATATATTATATTAAAACTATACTAAAAGAATAGAAGAAAGGATTTCATCAGAAGGCTGGCTAAGAATAGAAAAAGAAAAATGATAACAAAGACTTGTGACTGACCAAGGCAGTCCGGACAGCTGGGCTGTGATTGGCCATTAATTAGAAACAACCACACGAGACCAATGACAGATCCACCTGTTGCATTCCACAGCAGCAGATAACCATTGTTTACATTTTGTTCCTGAGGCCTCTCAGCTTCTCAGGAGAAAAAATCCTAAGGAAAGGATTTTTCATAAAACGTGTCTGTGACACCTTTCTACTTTTGGATTCCAACCCCAACCAGCTCCCTCCCATTCATCCTCCACACCTTTATGCTCCTCATTAATGCCATCCCTTTCTCTGGCAGGAATTTGGGGCTCTGATGAGGAATTACGTGCCCCCTCCATCCCTCCCAACCTACAGCGTGCTGCTGGAAGGGGAGAGCATGAGCCCATCCATGGGGCTGCTCAGGGATGATCTCCTCAACGTCTGCATGAGGCACGTGGAGAAGATCTGCAAGGCAGACCTGGGCCGCAACTTCATCGAGAGGAACCACATGGAGAATGGTAAAACACCCCAAAAATTCCCCTCCCTGCTTCCCTGGAGGGCAGGGTCAGGGCTGGTGAGGATGGTGAGCACTCCTGGTGAGGAAGAAAGCAAGCAAAGACCTGGGGGGAAAGTGGGAGAAGCAAATCCTGTAGCTGGAATGAATTCTGGAAGATGAGAGTTATTAGAATGTGAGTTCTGGAATATCAGAGTTATTCTGCCACTGCTGTGTGGGGATGGAATCAGCTGAACTGCCAGGGATTTAGGATATCCCATACAGGACACCAAACTGGCCCCACTTCCCTGATTTTTGGTTCATTTCAGGGTTTCATGTTTAGGATTTAATGGGTTCAGCCATCTCCTGTGTGGACTCAAGAGCAGCCACCCTTCCCTCCTGCCCTCTGCCAGGCTGGAGCAGGGAAGTTTAGCAGGACATTTTTCAGGAGGGGAAACTGCACAGATCTGCTGAGGCAGCTCAGTGGAGGGTGAATTCACACAGGTGAAATGTGGGATGGCAAGTTTGAAACCCCATTTGTACACTCAGTCAGCACATGGAGTTTGCTGGTGTGACATCAAATATTGCAAGTGCAGGGTTTCAGCACTGAAATACTCTGCAAGCGCCTGCCACTGAGAAGGAAATATTTGAAAATGTAATTTTCCAAGTAAAAAATGGCTCCATTTGGGTGTTCAGCTATAACTTGAGCTGGAATGACTCTGATAATATTCCCTGTTCCACTTGGGACAGCTTTCCAGCCTGCCCTGACCCAGGCTGTTCCCCACACCTCAGTGGTGTTTAAGGTGATCTTTAAGGTGAACAGAGAGGTCACAGCCACCACCACATCAGCAAAACCAATCTTTTAACTCTATAACCCACTTCCTCACAATTAGCTGTGAATAAAGGACTTGTCTTGCATCAGGCTCACACCTGAGATCAGGACAGGGCACCACAATGGGGCTGTGCTGCACTTCCCAGACCTTTGTAACCCTGGGCACGTTGCCTAATCCCAGGAGATGACCTCTGGCAGCAGGAATGGGAGTGAGTGGTGATCTCACCTGGATGGTTCTCCAAGGACAGCAGGGATGAGAGGTTACCTCACCTGGATGGTTATCCTGGGATAGCAGGGATGGGAATCAGTGGTTATCTCACCTGGATGGTTCTCCAGGAGAGCAGGGATGAGTCGTGATCTCACCTGGATGGTTCTCCAGGGATAGCAGGGATGGGAATCAGTGGTTATCTCACCTGGATGGTTCTCCAGGGATAGCAGGGATGCCAATGAGTGGTGATCTCACCTGGATGGTTATCCAAGGACAGCAGGGATGAGTGGTTATCTCACCTGGATGGTTCTCCAGGGATAGCAGGGATGCCAATGAGTGGTGACCTCACCTGGATGGTTATCCAAGGACAGCAGGGATGAGTGGTTATCTCACCTGGATGGTTCTCCAGGGATAGCAGGGATGGGAATCAGTGGTGATCTCACCTGGATGGTTCTCCAGGGATAGCAGGGATGCCAATGAGTGGTTATCTCACCTGGATGGTTCTCCAGGGATAGCAGGGATGAGTGGTTATCTCACCTGGATGGTTCTCCAGGGATAGCAGGGATGCCAATGAGTGGTGATCTCACCTGGTTATCTCACCTGGATGTAATCTCCCAGCCACTGAGGAAGCCCAATACCAGGACAGCAGCGAGTGGCATGAGGATAAGTGGCACCCTGCTATTCCAGGAGGATGTGGGAGGCCAAAAGGTGCAGGAATAACCTCAAGGACAGCTCATGCAACACAGGAGCTGAGGAACTCTGCTGCAGATCTGCAAAATCGCTGATAATTCACTCAAATTCACAGTATTTACTGGAGACCCCTCCTGTATTAATAATTACAGAGCCATCATTCTCCATCAGACATGAATTAAATGGACCAGATCCTTCTGGACCAACCTTTCAGAAGGTCAGGGATCCAGAGTGCTCAGGATGCACAGCTAGATGCAGGTTTTAAAACTCTCCCTGCCTTTAAAGTAGCACCAGAAATTGAACATTATTTATCTTCCATCACTGCAACATTCCTATATAAATTCCCAACACTCCACATGCTCCACACTTACCAAGAAATTTGACAATAATTCCATATCAATAGATGACAAACAGATGCAAAAATCACTTCTGTGCATTTTTCTTTCTTTGTTCACCTGAAGCTGTGCAGAATTTCCATCTGCTGGGCTGGGTTTTGCCAACCCTGGAGCATTTTCCTTGGGCATTTTTTAAAACCCAGCAAGGTTCTGCAGCCACTTATTTCTGGTAGCTCAGGATAAAGCCTGATTATTTCTTGATTATTTTAATTGGGGTCTCCTCCATGTTATAGATGCCGGAAGCCCTCGTTTTTATGTGAAATTCACAGAATCCAAGCGGCAAAACCATTTTTAACTCCTGCCAGAAACCTGGGTGCTTCCAGGAGCTTTACCAGGGACTCAGCTTGGACTCTGCCCTAATGAAAAGTTAGGAAATGTTATTTATGGTGAGTCCCAGGAGCTTCAGAGCTCTCCCTTCTCCAAGCCACGGTTAGAGATGAAAGAGGGCAGCACTCTGCATCCAGTGGCTGCCAGGGAATTAAATCCATTAAGGAACTGTGGAGTTATTAACTCAGACTCCCCCTGAGTCACTGCAACAAATTCATTTGCAGCTGGCTTGATCTTCCACTGTAAAAAAAACTTCCCAGGAAGAAATATTATATTAATGGAATGAAAGCTGCTTAATAGCAGACTCCAAAGGGAATCCATGTCCTTTTAGTTGTCATAACAGGTACCTGTGTGGTGAGGAGACAAATAATCAGGGAGCTTAAATAGTACTGAAAGAAATGGGAGAAATAAAAGAAAAGTCTGTTCAGTGACTTGAGAATCAAAGAGTGGAGCTATTTAAACACGAAAACTGAATTTATTCCTTGCAGAGAACAATAGGCTTGTAGAGGCCTCCAAAGAATGTTTTTATGAGCAAGTGTAGTGATAAAGCCTCATTTCCTGTGAATCAGCGTCAGAAACCCAAACCCAGGCTGTGTAGGAGTAAGTTTGATCCATGAAACCAGAACCAACCACCCTTGCCCAAGAGTTTAGAGCTGTTTGCAGCTCAGCTGTAGCATCTCCCTCTAAAAACTGGAGAAGCCAACCCATGTAACCCTCCCAGAAGTGATTTCTGGAGCTTTCAAGAGTGGCAATTCTCCATCAGTCAGCCCTGTGCTCAGGGTGAGCACACAAAAGGAGCCAAACTCAAACTTTTGGAGTCATTTTTAGCCACACAACATCAATTTGGTAAAAAAAATGCCTCAACCCTCAGGTCCCTCTGGATTGGAAAGATCCTGTGTTTGCTGTGAGGTTGGATGCTTCACCTGGGCTCTGCCTCTGAAGGAACCTTTTATTTTAGACCCTGGCCAGCTCCAGAACTGCTTTAGCTCCCAGGCAAAAGATGCCCCAGGGGGATTGAAGACCCCCAAAGTGCATCCCCGTGCTCCCTGGCCCTGGGGGTGCTGGTTGACAGCAGAGTGCCCAGGTGGCCAAGGAGGACAAGGGCTCCTGGCCTGGGTCAGGAATGGCGTGGCCAGCAGGAGCAGGGAGGTCATTGTGCCCCTGTGCCGGGCACTGGGGAGGCCAAAGCCCTGAGTGCCGTGTCCAGCTCTGGCCCTTCAGCTTGGGAAGGACGTTGAGATGCTCAAACACAAGGCTGGAGAGGGGCTGGGAACACAAACCCTGTGAGGAACCACTGAGGGAGCTGGGGGTGCTCAGCCTGGAGAAAAGGAGGCTCAGAGGTGCCCTTGTTGCTCTCTACAACTCCCTGAAGGGAAGCTGCAGACACGTGGGGTTGGTCTCTGACAGAGCCAGAGGACACAGGCTCAAGCTACAGCAGGGAAGGTACAGGTTGGATATTAGGAAGAAATTTTTCACCAAAAGAATAATAAAAGCACTGGAATGCTCTTCCCAGGGAGGTGGTGGAATCACCATCTCTGGATGTGTTTAAACAAAGACTGGCCATGGCACTGGGTGCTACAGTCTGGTTGAGGTGTCAGGGCATGGGTTGGACTCGATGATCTTAGAGGTCTCTTCCAACCTCATTATTCTGTGATTGTGTGTCTCTGTGATTCTGCAATTCTGTGATTCTGTGATTCTGATTCTGTGATTCTGCGACTCTGATTCTGTGATTCTGCAATTCTGTGATTCTGTGATTTTATGATTCAGTGATTCTGTGATTCTGTGATTCTATGACTCTGTGATTCTGCGACTCTGATTCTGTGATTCTGCAATTCTGTGACTCTGTGTCTCTGTGTCTCTGTGATTCTGTGATTAATTCAGTGATTAATTCAGTGATTAATTCAGTGATCCTGTGATTCATGCCCTGCTCTCCCTCCCCAGGGGATCACCGGTTCATGATGAACAACTACGAGTGGAACCAGCCTGACAACCTGAAGAGATTCTCCATGTTCCTGTCTCCCAAAGGTAAGGAGGGCATCCCACAGCTGGGCAGGCTGCCTTCCACCTCAGGAAAGGAACTTCACATGACCCAGCCCAAAATTTACTCTTTTCCACATCTCAGATCCATCCCTCTGCACGTTTTCTCTCCAGTCACAGAGCTTTTGCCTCAAAGCAGGCAGAAAAGGTTCTCAATTTTATGGGGAAGAGCTGGAATAGCTGAACTCTATCCAAGAGTGAATACAGGGGAGTTTTGACATGGGTTTCCAGGATAAAATCAGTGTTTTTCTCCACCCAAAGCTTATCTCTCTGTGCTATCAAGTGAAAGCTGCATTAAGATTTTACTTTCACCACCAAACATAATTTTTCCTAACAGTGAAAGGACAGAAGAAGCGAGGAATGTGTCCTTAAAAAAACCACTAAAACCAGGAGTCTGAATCTCCTCTGTGAGCTCTGACAAGAGCCCTGGTGATTTGCTTGTCCCACTTGTAGTGTGGCCACTGCAGGGTGAATATTTGGAGTGAACCAACGTTTCCAACACACCCAGCTCTAAAATCTCAGTTGGCATTCCCAAACTGGCACGCAGAGCAAGGAGCTGAGCGTGCTGAAAGCCCAGGCAGGGTGAGGAACAAAAGAACAGCAAGGGTGGCACCAAACAAGGGACCAAATTTCAGCCCTGCCCGGGTTTGCCAGGTGTTTCCAGCTGCTGCTCTGGGCAGGGACAGGGACATGGCAGCAGGGACCCTCCCTGAGGGCACATTCCTGCCCTGTGCTGGTGTTTCCTGAGGATAACCCAGACCCCAACACTGAGCCCTTTGTCTGGCTTGCCAATTTGCCCTTTTCTGCCCCCAGCCCACGCCTGGCAGCTCCCTGAGGATGTTTGCAGCAGGGCTGGCATTGCCATTTCTGTGCCAGCAGGGCTCTTCCCAAGTTCAAGGGCACATTTTAGTGTTGGGTTTGTTTTTCTGCTCTCCTTCCCCAGGCCCTGTGCTGTCAGGTGATTTTTTTAGAGTTGGGTTTGTTTTTCTGCTCTCCTTCCTCAGGGTTTGCAGGCCCTGTGCTCTCAGGGAAGTTCTGCTGAGACTCAGCCCTGCACCCAAAACTTTCCAACCCTGAGGGAAGCTTGAAAATCAATTCTAACACAGCACAAGCTGAGCTTATCTCTACCCAAAATGTGGAGCTTTCAGGTGGAAACAGCCCTGAAGGCATTAAAGGGCTGTGGCAGGGAGGAACACCAGGCAGTGTCATCCCCGGGGATGGGGACAGTGCCCAGCCTGGCAAAAAGGAAGGCGAAAAAGAAGGGATCCAGCTGATCCAGGATTGCACCCAGAGCCTGTGCTGGATGGGGATTGAGCAGAGAAAGGGCTCAGGGAGGATCCAGGTGATCTAAGATTGCACCCAGAGCTTGTGCTGGATGGGGATGGAGCAGAGAAAGGGCTCAGGGAGGATCCAGCTGATCCAGGATTGCCTGAGCTGGATGGGCCAGCAGGGCCAGGGCTCAGGGAGGATCCAGCTGCTGTAACCATTCTAGGAGGGAATTAGAGAGCAGGATGGATCAGTAGGCAAAGCAGGAGACGTGACCCACTTGGCTTGCAGGCTGGCTGGCCAAGGATCACCCCATGAATAATGCACCATACCCATCATCAGTGACCCCTCCTGAGCTCTCTGTGCCCTGTCCCTGTGGCAGCCAAGTCCAGCAGTGCAGCTGATTGCATCTTTGTTCAAGAATCCCAAAAAACAGGAGGGAAAAACCAGGGCCACCCTCTGCATTGTGTCACACCCTTGGAATCCTTCAATATCTCATGGCAGCTTTGCTACACGCCCTGTTCTCAGGCTGGGTCACTGCAGATTCTGCCCCAGGCCACAGTGGAAATTCTGTTTGCTGGACTGAGGAATGCTCTGTGCTAATTACAGCAGCCCAGACTGGGGAACTGCTTGGATTCCAGCTGAACCTTCTGGGTTTAAACCCTGCTTAAATTCAAGACTTCCACTGCTCCTGAGTTTCATAGGAAATGGCTTCAAGCTGAAAGAGAGGAGGTTTAGATGGGATATTAGGAAGAAATTCTTCCTGTGAGGGTGGTGAGGCCCTAGCACAGAGCAGCTGTGGCTGCCCCTGGATCCCCAGAAGTGTCCAAGGCCAGGTTGGACAGGGCTTGGAGCAACCAGGTGTCCCTGCCATGGCAGGGGCTGGAATGAGATGATTTTTAAGATCCTTTCCAACCCAAACCGTTCTATGCTCCAATATTTCCTTGCAGGGATGACAGGACGAGGCAGAGGGGCATAAAACACTTTGAACACTGCCCCAAAGACAGAGGAACAATCTGTCCAGCTGCTCCATGCTCCTTTCTGTCCTCTCCCACTAAGTTTCTTCTCCTGATGTGTCAAACAGTTTGGCCAAAGCCAGGAGGAGGTTGGAAAAATCATCTTTGAATGAAGAGTAGGAGGGACTCAGGCACACAGAGAGAGAATTGTGCATACAGAAACAGAGAAGCAGCCCACAGGATGGCAGCAGAGCAGCTCCAAGGATCCTTCTTTTTGCTTTACTGGGTGCTCAAAGGGCTTTACTGCCTCCCCTACACACCAGTCTGTGTCCTGGTGGGAGCCTGGAGCACTCACCTGGCACAGGGCAGGGAAATGTTCCCGTCCTGGGAAATGTTCCTGTCCTGGGAAATGTTTCTGTCCTGGGAAATGTTCCTGTCCTGGTGCACACACAGGGCAGGGAAATGTTTCTGTCCTGGTGCACAGGGCAGGGAAATGTTCCTGTTCTGTACACACAAAGGGCAGGGAAATGTTCTTGTCCTGGACACACACAGGGCAGGGAAATGTTCTTGTCCTGGTGCACACACAGGGCAGGGAAATGTTCCTGTCTCCTGCTGTTTGTGGAGCTCTGAACCCCAAGCTCTGCCTGCAGAGCTCTCACATTGAGTACCCAAACCCAAACCTGCAGCTCTGTGGCACTGGGAGCTCTGCTCACTGCAGGAGGAGAGCTTTTCTCTCTCTGTTCCCCATTCCCCATCACCCAGGGGTAAAACCCAGGCTCCCCTCTGTGCCTGGGCCCTGATTTCTGCTCTGGGGCTGCTCCCAGCTCGGTGGGGACCTTTCCTAGAGCAGTGCCAGGCACAGCCTCGTCAGGAGCCCACTGCTGAACTGGATGCTCTTGTTTTTACAGCCAATTTCAACCCACGGTCATGGGAATTTTCCTCCTTCCAAGCGACCGAGGAAACACTTGGTACGGGTAATTCTGCCTGCAGCCTGAGAGGATCTAACCCCCCGTGCCACAGCTTTCTGCCTCACTAACCCACCTCTCCTGCTGCCCTCTCAGCTGCCCTGGCACCTAAAAACCCCAGAGCCAGCCCCTGCTGGGCTACCACACACAGCCCAGCCAGGGAAAGGCACCCCTGGTTCTGCTTGGTCACAGAAAAGGGAGGTGCAAAAACACAGCAGGCAGTTTGCAAAGATGCCCAGAACACTCAGAGCACCCTGAGGAGGTGGTGGCAGAAGCAGGAGGAGACTCCAAGTACTCCTAGCCAGTCTCAGAAGCACGAGGTGCTTTGTTCTGTCACACCTTTTATTAATAAAAGGTGTTAATACCTCTTAGGTATCCTTGTTCTCTAAGGAGGATATTCCCAACTGGACATTAAAAACCCATTTTTTCCTGAATTCCATGGTTATTCCTTCAATGATGGGGGGATATTAAAACCCCCTTTTTCTCCTGAATTCTGTGATTATTCCTTCAGTGATGGGGGGGATATTAAAACCCCCATTTTTTCCTGAATTCCATGCTTATTCCTTCAGTGATGGAGGGATATTCTCAACTGGACATTGAAACACCCATTTTTTCCCCCTGAATTCCATGGTTATTCCTTCACTGATGGGGGGACATTAAAACCCCCATTTTTTTCCTGAATTCAGTGGTTATTCCTTCAGTGATGGGGGGATATTCCCAAGTGGAATATCCTGTGTTCTCAAGGACACAGCCTGGCCCACGTTCATGCCTTTTCTTCCCAGATCCCCATCTTCCTTTCCCTTCCATTTTCCCTCCTTTGCTTCATTCCTCCAAGGTCCTTCAAGGTCCATCCTTTCCTGCTCCCTGGAAGCAGCCAGGGCCACCCTGCCTGGGCAGCTCTGGTGACTCAGGGCCACACCTCACCAGGGCTGGGTCCCTCTCATCTCCGAGCTTCCTTCCTGACCCCGAGGAGGGCAGCAGGGGAAGCTTTGATGGTTTGGAGGAAGCCTGCAGTGCTGGCAGGAAGGGCAGTGCTGGAGTCATCCCTCCTGCCCCAGGCAGCTGCTCTCCAGCCACACCTGCACTCTGGGGCTCTCAGGAGCAAGGCTGGTCCCTGCCTGGAGCTCTGGCATCACCTCACACCCACACAGAGCTGTGACAGTGCTCACAGGGGCCCGAGTGTGAGGGAAGAGACCAGCATCTGACTCTGTGTTTCAGAAGGATTGATTTATTATTTTATTATATTATATTTTTATATATTTTTATATATATTTTTATATTTTTATATATTTATAGATATTTTATATATTTATATATAAATATAGTTTTATAGTTTTATATATATTTTATATATTTATATTTTTAATGTTTTATATATATTTATATATTATACATAAATATATTTTATATATTTTATATATTTATATAAATATATTTTTATATTTTTATATGTATTTTATATATTTATATATTTTTATATTTTTATATATATTTTATATATAAATATATTTTTATATTTTTATATATTTATATAAATATATTTTTATATTTTTATATGTATTTTATATATTTATATATTATATTTATATATATATATTTATCATATTAAAACTATACTAAAAGAATAGAAGAAAGATTTTCATCAGAAGGCTGGCTAAGAATAGAAAAAGAATGAAATGGCTCTAGGACAGAGAGTCCGAGCCAGCTGGGCTGTGATTGGCCATTAATTAGAAACAACCAACATGAGACCAATCACAGATGCACCTGTTGCATTCCACAGCAGCAGATAACCATTGTTCACATTTTGTTCCTGAGGCCTCTCAGCTTCTCAGGAGGAAAAATCTGAAGGAAAGGGATTTTTCATAAAATATCATGGCTACACACAACTGCCTGCCCTCGCCTGCCTCTTGGCCCTGAGAGAAAAAAGGGACAAGAGGCACAAGGGACTCGTGGCAGTGTCACGGGGGTGTTTGGAACTGCCCCCCTGCAGCCCTGTGGAATAACAACAACCTCTTTATCTTCCAGTAGGCAATGGCACTAAGCTGCCTTTTCAGTTCTCCTCGGTGGGACAGAATCCGCCCGGTGACTTCAGCAAACAGTCTGATGGGAGCCTCTTCACTAAGACCGGTACTAGGAACTGACTGTCCCCCTTCCTCCTGCCCCATTGGAGGTGCCAAACCCCCTAATCTGCCTTCCTGCCCCATTGGAGGTGCCAAACCCCCTAATCTGCCTTCCTGCCCCATTGGAGGTGCCAAACCCCCTAATCTGCCTTCCTGCCCCATTGGAGGTGCCAAACTCCCCTAATCTGCCTTCCTGGTAATAAGAGGCATTAATACCTTATCCTCTAAGGAGGATATTCCCAACTGGATATTAAACCCCCATTTTTTCCCTGAATTCTGTGGTTATTCCTTCAGTGATGGGGGAATATAAAAACCCCCATTTTTTTTCCTGAATTCCGTGGTTATTCCTTCAGTGATGGAGGGATATTCCCAACTGGACACCTTTTGGCACCTTTGAGGTGCCAAACTCCCCAGTCCTGCTCTTCCTTCCTGTCCTATTTGAGATCCCAAACCCCCTCGTCCTGCTCTACTTTCCTGGAGCAACACCTTGGCCTCACTGCCAATCTCTGAGGCACCTGCCCAGGAGAGACTCCGCTGAATCAGGGCAGCAAGGAGTGTTAAAAACAATGAAAGTTTTATCTAAGGAACAGGTGGAGGGATTTTAAATTTTGTTTGTAATGGGCAGGGATGAATTTTAGACTGTTCTAGAGGAAAACACCATTTGCCCCTCTAGTTTCATCGCTGAAAAATAACACAAACAGCACAACCTTAAAAAAAAAATATGCAGGAGCTGCCTCACCAAAACTAAACCCTCATTCACCATCTCATCACCCTGCTGTCACTTCCCACCAGAGGTGGGATCCAGGAGCTCCAGAACCTGCCAAGCAGAGTCAGGTGTGATTAACTGGGGATGCTGGGCCATGGTGACACTGGCTGTGACACTCCTGGCGGGCTGGAAGGGGGTCGGGGCTTCTCGAGCTGCCAGAGGAGCTGCAGGGAGCCCAGGCTCAGCTCTGTGCACTAATTAAACAGCCTGCGGTGCTCTCTGCAAGAGCCACGATGCTGACTTTGGGACTCGGCCTGAATTTAATTGGTCTGATTGCATTCCACCTCTCTGCATTCCTCAGACATTTTAATTAGCCAGCCCTTCTCTCCTGCCTCTTCCTGCCTGATTGGGTGGTGGCAGAGGCATCTGTCCGACGGCTGTCTGTGTGTCCCACCCCGGGCACGGCTGCGTTTCCACGTTGAGCAATGCAATACTAATGAGGTGGCACTTCCAGTCCTGCTGCTGCCCCTGGGGACACCACGGGGGTGGCAGTGGCAGGGGCTGTGTGTGTGACTGGCTGTGTTTTGTGTTGTCACAGCCTACCCTTCCATAGTGAGGCACCAGTCTGCAAAGGTGACGCCGCAGACGTGGAAATCGTCCTCCAAGCAGTCTGTATTGGTAAGGAAAAGAAGAATTTTATTTTTTTTGTTTCTTGGGGGGCTTCAGGAATAAGGATGGGAGCATGGAAATAAAAGTTTCAGCCCCACTGCTCCTGTTCAGGATGCAGATTAACCCCCAGCGCCGATCAATGCTGCAAAAATGATGTTTTGTAAAGGTTTTGGCCTAAAATGCGATGCAGAAATAGGGACAGTGCAAATGCTGTAAAATGGTACTGATAGCACTTTTCCCTGTCACCCACCCTGTCCTTTGGGAATGTGGAAATAAAAGTTTCAACCTCACTGCTCCTGTTCAGGATGCAGATTAACACCCCCCATCTTTTACAGCTCTGATCAATGCTGCAGAAATGACGTTTTGAGAAGGTTTTGGCCTAAAATATGATGCAGGAGATAGGGACAGTGCAAATGCTGTAAAATGGCACTGATAGCACTTTTCCCTGTCACCCACTCTGTGTCACTCTGTGGATGTCGGTGACACCAGAGACAGCCACAGCAAAGTGATCCTGTCCTGCAGTGCCAAATGCAGGATCCCAGGTGAGGGGTCAGAAATGCCCACGGCGTCTCTGAGCCCCTGGTTTCACACTGACCATGACAAGAGGCACAGGGCAGTGACCTTTTAGGGCTTGTGGTCTCAAATGCACTGCCTCAGGAGCGCCCAGTTAATCTGGTTTTATTCACACTCTGCTGCATTAAGGCCTTGCATGATCTGGATTGAGATTGTTGAGCTTTTGCCACCACAAATGAAACAGTTTTTTAATTTTTTTTTTGTCATTTCTGATTTTTGAGAGACGATTTAGTGTTTGGTGGAAGTGAGACCTGTAAGGAGCAGAGAGCATTCCCACACTGAGGGAAACACACAGCAGGTAGAAACTGAGGGCTGCAGCTGGATCTGCCCCATTTTCAAGGCTCCCCAGGAGGAGAATTCCTGTGGAAGGGATGTTTCTTGGCAGATTCTCCCAGGAAATCCAGCCTGGAGCCTTTGAAGGCGCTGCAGGCAAACCAGCAAAACTCTGCCATCCCTTCTGCCTTGGGTCTGACCTCTAAAACATCATCACCCACATCCTTTGTGCTCCCAGCGATTTTTCTTTAATCCCCACAGAGAAAATCTGGGTGACTTCTCCCACCATCCCTTCCCTGTGTCCCTTCCTCTCCTTGTTACACATTTATAACGACCATTTCCTTTTCATAGCCAATATTCACCACACAGCCCTGAACCCAACAACTGAGCTGATAAATAGAAGCATTTCAAAGTACCAAAATAGAAATACATCCTGCAGTATCTCTGCAGGAGCTTTTTATGGTCTGTTGGGCCAATAATCTGGCTTTTAAACCAGCCTTTAAATGTGTATTTAAGTAATGTACATTCTAAAAGGTCTGTAAATATGAATTTTCACAAAGGACTGGGCTGGTTAAGGAGGAAGGTCTTTTTCACACCCAGGGAGCTGTTTTAAATGAAGCCCCCCTCTTTCATATCTTAATTCTGTTGGAAATTAGAGCCGTAAAATGAAAAGGATCTCGACAAAAGGGAACATTGAGCAGGGAGATGGGCTGGGCTTGCTCTGGTGTTTCCTGCTGTTCAATAGTGGCCTGTGGGGTTTCTCCCACCTTCTGCACCTGAGAACAAACCCAAGGCAAACTGGGCTTTAAAACATCAATTTTTTTCCTGAATTCCATGGTTATTCCTTCAGTAATGAGGGGATATTAAAACCCCCATTTTTTCCTGAATTCCCTGGTTATTCCTTCAGCGGTGGGGGGATATTTACCCAGCCAGGCTGGAGATTGTGCAGCCAGGTATAAGATTTCTATAATATTTTTATAATATTTTAATAATTTTAATAATACTTATATAATATTCTATAATAATTTTATAATATTCTTATAATATTTATATAATAGTTTCACAATATTTATATAATATTTATATAATATTTGTATAATATTTATATAATATTTATATAATATTTATATATTAGAACAGAACTAATTTAAAATTATAGTATAATACAAATATATAAGCTATCTTTAAGTTAAAATAGAAACATTTTATTATATAGTATTTTATTAATTGATAAATATTTTTCAAAGTCTTATAATTAAAAGTGTAGAGGTAAATTAGTAGAATTAAATTAATTAATTCTATTTAATTTAAATTCATTGAAATTCATCTAGAATTTAAATTGATTTAAAATCTTTAAAATTAAATTATAAAAACACGAACTTTAAATTATAAAACCACGAACTTTAAATTATAAAAATACAAACTTTATAGATTAAACTATGTAAAAATAAAATAAATAAACCACAACATCAAAAACAATTCAGAAATCCAATTCCTCGTGGTGCTGAGGCAGGAATTAGTGAGATGGGGGTGGATGGGGGGGGAAAGAAGGGGTCAGACTGACGTGCCCCAAATTCTCCCTTGCAGTCCCATTATCGCCCCTTCTACGTCAACAAAGGCAACGGAGCCACCTCCAACGAGGCGCCCTGAGCAGCTGCGGGTGAGAGGAGAGCTCAGCTGAGGATTGTCACAGATGTCCCTGCTCCTGCCGACCCTCCTGCTCCCCAGGGCAGGGCAGGCATGGCCCTGCCCCAGCACACCAGGACTTCTCCCTCCCTGTCCCCTCCTTGTCCCCTCTTTGTCCCCCCCAGCTGTTCTGCCCCTCTGGGAATTGTGGATGCTTGGGTGGCACCCCCTGCTCGGCAGCTGTCCCCTTGTCCCCAGAGCTGTCAAACCCTGCTGGATGCCCCAAAGCTCTTGCCAAGCTCCAGCTTTTCCTCTCCACCCTGGGGTCACATCCCCTGCTGGCATCAGGGTCCTCCAAGCTCAGCTCTGCTCCTCACCTCCCAAAAAAACCCCAGCAGGATTTTCCTAGAGATGTGGAGTCTGTCACCCCCTGCTAGGCAGCTGTCCCCTTGTCCCCAGAGCTGTTAAACCCTGCTGGATAACCCAAAGCTTTTCCCAGGCTCCAGATTTCCTCTCCATGCTGGGGACACAGCTCTTGGTGGCACCACATGTCCCCAGGGTCTTCTAGCAGCTCAGCTCTGCTCCTCACCTCCCAAAAATCCCAGCAGGATTTTCCCAGAGCCTGAATTGTGGCAACTCCTACTAGGCAGCTGTCCCCTTGTCCCCAGAGCTGTCAAACCCTGCTGGACTCCCCAAAGCTCTTCCCAAGCTCCCGATTTTCCTCCCCCCCGGCCCCCCCCCGGCCCCCCCCCCCAAAAAAATTCGACCAGTTTTCCTCTCCACCCTGGGGTCACATCCCCTGGTGAGATGGGACCTCCATCAGCTCAGCTCTGCTCCTCACCTCCCAGAAAACCCCAGCAGGATATTTCCAGAGCTGGGAATTGTGTCACCCTGTGCTAGGCAGCTGTCCCCTTGTCCCCGAGCTGTCAAACCCTGCTGGATAACCCAAAGCTCTTCCCAGGTTCCAAATTTTCTCTCCACCCTGGGGCCACCCAGCTCCTGCTTCTGTCACATCTCCTGGTGGCATCAGGGTTCTCCATCAGCTCAGCTCACCTGCCCAAAAAGCCCCAGCAGGATTTTCCCAAAGCTGGGAATTGTGTCAGCCCCTGCTGGGCAGCTGTCCCCTTGTCCCCAGAGCTGGATGCCCCAAAGCTTTTCCCTCTCCACCCTGGGGACACCCAGCTCCTGCTTGTGTCACATCCCCTGGTGGCATCTCATGTCCCCAAGGTCCTTCAAGCTCAGCTCTGCCCCTCACCTGCCCAAAAACCCCCAGCAGGATTTTCCCAGAGCTGCTGGAGGAGCACAGGGAGGATTTCCAGCCCGTTCAAGTGCCCCTCCAGCCACCTTTTGGAATTAAGAAATAAAAAGCAAATCCATCCTAGTAATACAAGATTGATTAGATGCCATAGGTGCTGGGTGCTTTTCTAGTTTGTGGTGGTTTTTCTTAATTCCCTTAAACCAAAATTGATTTATATGCTGTAGTTCACGTATTTTATATTTTTTTCCCCTGCAGTGAGAATTACTGCCACAGCTTTTTTTGCTCAGGATAATATTTTTGTATTTGCCCCCTGGACAGATGAATCACATCCAGGGCTGGAGAACCATTCCATGATCCCCCTGAGGTGATTTTCCCTCTCCATGGACAAGCTGAGGGGTTCAGTCCATGCAGTGCAGGGGGAGAAATGGGAATGAGAGCCCTCAAATGCTGAAAACCAAGACCCAACAGCTCCTTTTCATGGTTTGCTCTATTCAAGCAGCTTTGGAATGGCTTCCCCCCACTTTTTTCTGCTTGCAGCTCCTTGCTGAGGGAGGCCCCACCTCAAAACTCCTCCCTGGCTCATCCCTTTGCAAAGACACTGCTGGCTTTTAACCCAACCCCTCGCCCAAACCTCCTGGGGCTGAATGTTGCTTGCTCCAGAGCACTTGAAATGTCACTTTATGATGATTTTTAATTATTTTTTTCCCCTCCATAAAGACCAGAGGGGGAAGGGGCCGGCGTGGTAGGGCAGGATGTGACAAAAAGAATGTGAAAAAAGGGATGGAATTGCTGGGAAAAGCACTGAGGGCTTTGAGCATGTGTGTGAAAGGACAAAATCAGCCCCCTCCAGGTCTCACTGTTTTTTGCCCTTGAGCAGGTCCAGTAAAACCTTGCACCACCTCCTTTTTATGCTCCAAAACATGGAAATATTTTTCCTTTTCCTCCTCTTCCTCCTCCTCAGCTTGGATGTTAAATCCCCCCATCCCTGAGCAAGGCTGGGTGGTGCCAGCTGGACCCTCTTGAGGCCACCCCTGTCCCCTCTTTGCTCCCCTTGCCCTCCCCAGGGCCCCCCAGCCCAAATTCCCCAAGAAATGGAGCTGCTCCCTGCTTGCCCCAGCCCTGGAGACACCAGGACCCCCCTGGGATCCCCATTTTCCCCCCAGGATGGGGCTCAGGGGGTTCTGGAACCTTCCCTGTGCTTCCCTGGGGGTTCCAGCCAGGCTTTGGGGTGTGCAGGAACTGTTTGGATCCAGTCTTGGTCAGCAAAGCCCCAGGGATGATGATGATGGTGATGATGATGATGATGATGATGATGGCGGCGATTCCTCCTCAGACAGGACAGGGCTCTGCTGGTGATGTAAACGAGGCCCCTCACGTGTGCACCATGCTGCAGAAATAAAGGAGAAAGCTCCATGTCTGACCAAACCCAACAGGCTCTGCTCTGTCTTTGGCGTTTCTGTGCTCTCACTGAGGCTGAGCCTCTCCAAATTATCCTTGATTATCCCTGAGATCCCTGAATATCCAAATTACCCTTGGGCAGCAGGCTTGGAGAAGCCATTTCCACAGCTCTCTGAGGCTGTTTCGTTGCTTTTTTTTTGGATATTTGAATTATTTGAATATTGGAATTTGAATATCGGGATTTCTTTGGAAATTCCTTCGAAATTTCTTTTTTGACTATTGGAATTTCCTTTGGTCAGAGGAAATTCCCACATCCTTGAGACTCTCCTTGAGAGTCAAAAGCTGATGTTCATTTCTAGTTTTGCTGCTTTTTGGATATTTAAGGTCCAAGGAAATTCCCACATTCTTTAGAGCCAAAAGCTGATGTTCATTTCTAGTTTTGCTGCTTTTTGGATATTTAAGGTCCAAGGAAATTCCCACATTCTTGAGAATCAAAAGCTGATGTTCATTTCTAGTTTTGCTGCTTTTTTTTGGATATTTAAGGTCCAAGGAAATTCCCACATTCTTGAGGGCCAAAATTTGGTGTACATTTCTAGTTTTGCTGCTTTTTGGATATTTAAGGTCCGAGGAAATTCCCACACCCTTGAGAATCAAAAGCTGATGTACATTTCCAGTACCTCACCCCAAAAATACCCAGTTTTATCCAGTTCCCAAGCACTGGTGCCCCAAAAGTCCTTCCCTGCAAGGGCATTTCTGAAAAACCCCTCAGCCTGTGCCAGAGTTGAACCTCCCCAGCTCCCTCTGGAGGGAAATGCTTGTTCCTGTATTTATTGGCCAAAATAAGATTATTTTGGCCCAGCCTGGACCTGGATCTCCCCAGGAGGTTGGTTCTGGGACCTTCCACCCTCTTGAGCCATTCTGGGGACCTCTGGTTGTGCTCAGCTCAAAGCTTTTGTGTCCATCCCAGCTTCTCCTTCCCCTGAGGGAGAGACAAAACCCCTGTGGGGTGCTGAAAATGCAGATTCAAGGCCAAAAACCAAGCAGGTGTAGCACTGATAGCTGCTTAAAGGAGCAATTGTACATCCCTCTGTGTGGACAAGGGTTTTTCACAGATTTCCGGAGGATTCCTGGCATATTTTTACTCCCAGACATTAAATACCAGCTGTTTTCCCCCAGCCATCAGCACCACTCATCCCGAAGAGCCAGGATCCCACCAATCCACTGGAGGAGCTGGCAAATCCTTTTTGTTTACCCCACAAGGGAGCCAGCAGAGGAGAGAGCTCAGCTCTTCGCCATCCATCCCACTCATTGCCTCCGTTACTGTTATTACTGTGATTAAAAAGCAATCAAAGAGAAATCTTCTGCCTGTCCTGGAACTGCTGCACAACGTCTCAGTTCCACCACTGGAGTAGCAGAAGGGAGAATTTCCAGCACCCCCTGAGCTCCTGGGCTCGGTGACAGCTGGAAATGAGGATGGAGCTCCTGGCCTGAGCAGGGAGCAGGGCTGGAATGGAGTAATGAACGTTTTCAATGCAGGGGGTTGGAGTAAATGAGTTTTTTTTGGTCCCTTCTCACCCAGATTATTCCATGACCCCCTAAGGAATAGGGGTGATGGGTGATGGGTTTCCCTGGCCCACCCAGGGGGTGCAGGGGACACTGGGACACCCAAAGGGGCTGGCTCTGGTCTGGGCAAGGCTCAGTGACACCCACAGGGTGACTTGGGGTGGCACCAGCAGCTGTGACAGCCCTTTGGGGGCCTGGATCACGGAATCACAGCATGGTTTGGGCTGGAATGGACCTTAAAGGTCACGCCATGGCAAACCCTGGGGACAGGAGGTGGCTCAGATGGGTCATTCCCAGGGACAGGAGGTGGCTCTGAGGCTGCTCCTGGGGCAGGAGGTGGCTCCACGGACAGTGCCAGGATGGGTCCTGGGACAGGAGGTGGATCCAGGATTGGTCCTGGGGCACGGGGTGGCTCCATGGACAATTCCAGGGTGGATCCCAGGGGCAAGTGGCAGCTCTGGGGTCATTCCTGGGTCCAGTCCAGAGGAGGAGGTGGCTCCAAGGACAGTCCCAGGATGGACCCTGGGGACAGGAGGTGGCTCAGATGGGTCAGTCCCAGGGACAGAAGGTGGCTCAGGACTGGTCCATGGGTCAGTCCTGGGGAAGGAGGTGGCTCAGATGGGTCAGTCCTGGGCACAGGAGGGTCCCGGGGCTGATCCCAGGGTGGATCCCGGGGCAGGAGCCAGCTCGGCACCGGTGGGACAATCCCTTAGGGCTGTGCTGGGTCCCTGGGCAGTGGCAGGGACAACCCCGGGGACAGGAGGTGGCAGTGCCCCAGGTCGCTGCTGCCGGCAGGTGTCAGCGCTCCGCCGCGCTGAATGCAGAGTCCCGGCTGCTCACAGCACCGCATCCTTCGCTTTTTACCCCAAATCCAACAACCCCCGGCTCCATCCTGCTCCCGTGTCCACGCTCCCTGATGGGGACAATGCCGAGGAAATTGTCACTAACCGGGCACAGACCCTCTGCTCGGGGTAAATTCCAGAATATCCAGCTGAGGATCAAGGCAGCCACTTCCAAAGCATTTTTCTCTCCTAATCCATTCAGCTCACTCAACCACTTGACTTCAGTCACCAGAGCAATGCAGGCCACTGTTTTATCTCAGTACATATTAACTATAAAGTTTTAAAATGAACAATCCTTCAGAGGCATAAACAAGAATTACAAAATCTAATTGCCTGCAAACCTTTAAATTCTCGCAATATTTTACAATGCCATAAATTTGCCACTCTCTTGCACAAAGATAACACGGAGATAAAGTGTTTGAATTTGCTAATTAGCAAACATAAAACGCAGGGACGAGGCCTTAATGAAACTATTGGGATGTTCAATCAAAGGCTATGATAGCTCCTGAATTTTCATTGCCAGGACTCACATCTTTGGGCTTTTAGCTCTTCAGGCTACAGACCTGGATAGAGCTTCCTACAGGTTAATATTTCCCTTAACCTGGAAAAAGCATCCCAGCATTTAAGCCAGCTAAGGCACGCATGGATAGTTATGGTAATTAATTTGCACATTTTAGTGCTTTTAAATGAATAATCTTACACTCTGCCTTCAGCCACATATCGAAACCTGGAGCAGTAAAGCTTCTTATATATGAGAGCAATGAAGGATGAATATTTTGTCCTTTCTGTTTGTTATTACCGGGTCTTCAGTGTTTTGTAAATAAGGGTTTTAATGTTGTTGTGACTGGGAGTTTTCAATGCCTTCCCCCTGAGAAGCCAGGCAGCATCAGGACACAGATGGACTAACAGGAGCAGCTCCCCTGGCACTGCTGATCCTGAACCCCCTGCCCTGGGATGTGTTTTGGGGAGGATTTACAGCAAATTCTGTCAAACTCTGCCCCAGAGGGTTTGTTTACCCTGACAGGACCTGATCCCAGTCAGTCTTTCCATGGCTGGCACCCCAAACCTGGCTCAGTCTGGCTTTGGTGAGCTCCAGGAAGAACTTGACAAGTCCTCAACGCCCCAAATGCTGCATGAAGCTGGGCCCCATGGGCCAACACATCCCAAGGCTTGCTTGGGTTGGCTGTGCTGCCATCAGGAGCTGCTCATCAGCCCCTGCACCAGCTCAGGGTGGTTTTATTCAATGTTTCAGGGCCAGAGTTCCTTGCAGGGTCTCTGCAACTCAGACACCACAGCACAGCTGGCTGGCTTTGCAGGTACTGTATTTGTGGGGTGCCCCGATGAAGGAAGGAATGATGAATCTGACCCCATGTTCTCAGAAGGCTCATTTATTATTTTATGATACTATATTATATTAAAGGATACTAAACTACATTATACTAAAGGACACAGAAAGGATACAGACAGAAGGCTAAAAAGATAATAATGAAAACTCGTGACTCCTTCCAGAGTCCTGACACAGCTTGGCCCTGATTGCTCAAAGAGTCAAAATAATCCACACCAGAAATCCAATGAAACAATCACCAGCTAATTTATTATTTTATGATACTATATTATATTAAAGGATAGTAACCTATACTAAAGAGTACAGAAAGGATACTTACTGAATGCTAAAAAGATAATAATGAAAACTCGTGACTCTCTCCAGAGTCCCAACACAGCTTGACCCTGATTGGCCAAAGAGTGAAAACAACTCACACCAGAAATCCAGTGAAACAATCACCGGCTAATTTATTATTTTATGATACTATATTATATTAAAGGATAGTAACCTATACTAAAGAGTACAGAAAGGATACTTCCTGAATGCTAAAAAGATAATAATGAAAACTCCTGACTCTCTCCAGAGTCCCAACACAGCTTGGCCCTGATTGGCCAAAGAGTGAAAATAATTCACACCAGAAACCAATCAAACACTCACCTGTTGGTAAACAATGTCCAAACACATTCCAAAGCAGCAAAACACAGGAGAAGCAAATCAGATAATTATTGTTTTCTTTTTTCTGAGGCTTCTCAGCTTCCCAGGAGAAAAATCCTGAGCCAAGGGATTTTTCTCCAGAACATGGGAATGCCACGTGCAGGGTCGCTCCCAGAAGTGTTTTTGTGGGATCCTTGGCCCCAAACCCCAGAGGAGCTGCTTCTCCTTGCTCCAGCAGTCTGACCAACCCCATCACCTTTTCCCTGCCTTTGGGCCCTGTCAGGAGCAGGAAATCTCCTTAAGAGGGGCACCTTGAAAGGCCACAGCCTGCTCATGGTGCTCTTTAGGCAAGATTTACTCCCCATCTCCTCCTGCTCGGGTCCTCCAGGGGACGACAGCTCCACAGCCCTGCTCTCCCTGCTGCTTGTGGATTCTGTGAGTGCTTTGCCATTGCAAATCCTGCAGGATTTAATATCCACTCTGTAATCTACTGGCACCAACAGGCATTATCTAGCTAAACCTTAAATTGAAAATGCTCCTCTGCTCATTCTCCCCCAGCCACGCTGAGCAGGATGGGCTCGCTGAGTCTCACTCTAATTAAAATCCAGCAGCTCTGCCCAGTGTGACACTCAGCTGGCTGGTGCCATCAGTGTCACAGGAGTGTCAGGAGCTGTGTGGAGCTGGGACAGCAGTGCCAGACCTCCAGCCTGACCCTGCCTTACCTCACCTGCCCCTGTCCCATCTCCCATGCAGCACGGGCTGAATTCTGGGCTTTGTTTTCCTCTGCTCAATTTTGGGGCCATAGTTTGTCACTGAGGGTGTCCAGTTCCTTGTCCCAAGCCATTACCAGGCTTTAGTGATTCTGTTTGGCCCAGTTTGTCACTGAGGGTGTCCAATTCCTTGTCCCAAGCCATTCCAGACCTTAGTGATCAAGGCCATTCTGTTTGGGCCATAATTTGTCACTGAGGGTGTCCAACTCCTTGTCCCAAGCCATTACCAGATTTTAGTGATTCTGTTTGGGTCACTTTGTCCCTGAGGGTGTCCAACTCCTTGTCCCAAGCCATTCCAGACTTTAGTAACCAGCAAGGACATTTTTCAGAGTCCTCTTTGGTTCCATAAGGAAAGGGAACTGAGCAGCATCCTCAGAACCTCCCTCCAGCCCAACAACCTGGCTGGACTAGAAAATCTCCCAGCTGGGCTGGCAGAGGTGAGCAATATTTAGGATTTTTGGTTTTATTAGGGGGAAGGAAGGGTCTCAGTCCCAAGCAGGCCTGCTGTGTGTGTCAGGTTCCCAGGTGGATTGATCCCCAGTGACACCCTGCAGATGGAAAAGGGGAAAATTTTGGGGGGTGAAAATCAATCAGAGGTGCAAGAGCAGAGCCAGGGGGGAGGCAGAGCAAGTCCAGCTGCTTGAGGAGCACATCTGGCAGCAGCTGCTGCTCCTGAACACCCCAGATGTGGGGGAACTGCCTCTGGGGAGGGTCCCACCAGTGAGCACTTGGCTTATGGCCCCAATTAATGCCACTTTTAGCCTTTTAAATTCCCTTAACCACACACCTGAGGTGGCTGCCCCTTAGCAGAACCAGCATCTCCATTGGATTGACTTTCCCAGCAAATATGAATCCCCATTTTACTACCAAACACAGAAAAGATGGGAATTGGGAATTTTATCCTCATTTCCCCTGTTTCCCGGGCAGATGGAAGGAGGATAACATCTCCTCGTTCAGCAGGGTGTGCCAAAATCCCTCTGCCATTCTCACCCTGAGCCTTTATCAGCTACTCTGCCACCTCCTGAAATTCCCTTTTTGCCCACAGCAGGGTGAAGAGCCGCCAGTGGGGCTGAGATTTGTGCTGCTGGCACACAGATCCCACCCTGGCATTTCGCTGTTCCAGAAATAAACTTCAGCTCAGGATTTATCTGCTCTTGCTGAATGCCCGAGGAAAGCAGCCAAGGAAGAGCCCTGATGTGCTGTGGACTGGCCCAAGGGGAGCTGGTAGCTAAAGACAGCTAAAACCAGAGAAATTCTGCCTCTGAGCCCTGCCCTGTTTGTTTTGTGCAATTTGGAACCCAAATCACTTTGATTTTTGAGCTCAGAGATGCCCCAGGGATGTGCATTGCCTCAATTTCCACCTTGGAGTCACCACTGGCACGTGAAGTTTGGGCTGCACTGACCCACAGCTGGAATTTGGTGAAATCTGCCCAAAAATCTGCTCAGAAAACTCTCAGCACTGGGGAGATTGTGGTGGGCAGAGAAATCCTCTCTGTTCCTGCTTTTCCTGCCAATTTAAAGTTCACTTTCTGGCCCCAAAGCCTCTCTGAATTATTATTCTCCCTGACCAGGGAGGGATGGGATGATCCTTGCTCAGTCTTTGCCACCTTTTCTCTGTGCTGGGAATTCTCCTCCCAATTATCCACCTTGTCCCCATAAATTGGGATCTTGCTGACCCCTAAACAAGGGGAAAAAATGTTTCTTAATATGGGAATCCTTGTGTATTTTGGGATTTTGAAGGAACACAAAGCAGTGAAATCCTGACCTCCTCTCCCACCAAGGGGGATTGCAAAGGAGACAGCAGCATTAATTATTGATCCCAAATGGAATTAATAAAGAAAGAACATTTCCTACAGCTGATAAAATGTTCTGTGCCAGATCCTTATCCCCAGGTCAGCGGCAGGAACGAGACAACAGTGACAAACAAGATGTGAATCCTTATTTTTCCCAAAGGAGAGGAAAAAATCCAGGAGCTGCTGAGGACACAGAGTGAGTTTCCATGGGGAAATCAAAGTTTGGGATCAGGAAAGGCTCTTCAGGCCCTGTTAATGCTGGGACAACCATCCCCAAATCCTGCGGGAATTTGGGATTTTGGGGTATGCTTTGCTGAGCTCCCAGGAGGAGCTGCCTCTCCCCTTGCTGTGGAATTTGAGCAGCAAAAAAAAAAAAACCTCTTGGAATTATCACAATTCAAGGCTGCTCTGATTTTCTCCCTGTTGTGGTGAAGATGGTTCCTCGTGTCCAGAATGATGGAATTTAGCTCGGGTGCAGAGCTCCCCTCTCTCTGGACATCCCTGAAGATGACACAATTTCCTTTATTCCTGATGTGCACTCGCATAAATACTGCCAGGGTGCATAAATCTGCATCAATTAACAGCCCCAATATTGGGAAAGCTCTAATCAGCAGAAAGAAAACAGATTCAAGATAAAGGACTTGCAGCAAGCCTGTGCAAGTCCTGGGATTTTGTCACACCTGATGGAAGAGCACAAAAGCAGAGCATGGCCCAGGTAAAAACTGAATTTTTATTCAGTTTATGCCACAGTCAGGATGTTTGATGACCTACTTGCATTTATTTGCACCCCCAAACTCACCTGCATCAGGAATTATTGGCAAAAGAAGGGGATTTTTTTGTTGTTGTTGATTGTGATTCCATAAATAATCAGGGGTAGTGCTGAGATGCAGAAGAAATCCACCCAAATTATGCTAACGAGCAGGATTTGGGGAAAGTTTAACCCAAATTGTGATTGGGAGTCACAATCAGCAAAAAAATTGCTGGATTTAAAAAATAAAAGCTGGATTCTGTCATCACAAATCCCCTAAAAATAGAGAGAAGTGGAAGCTTCAAAGGTTGAGTGTTGGAAATTAAGGCAGGGCACTTTTCTCCTCTAAATATTCTGAATTTGCATTGCCACCAGCAGCATCAGAGCAGTAAAATGTGATTTTTAAGCAGTAAAATGATTTTTAAGCAGTAAAATGTGATTTTTAAACAGTAAAATGTGATTTTTAAACAGACCCATTGGGAGGAGGGAGTTCAGGACAGGACAAAGGTTTGGATATCTGATTTATAACAATGATGGCACAGCCTGGAGCAGCAGCAGCTCCTTGTTTGGGCTTTTCCCTTTTAGTCTGGAGCCCCAAAAATCAGCTCAGTCCCAACCCATCCCTCCCAAAACCAGTTTCTCCCAGTTCGTCCCTAGCAAAAAAACCAGCACCCAGTGAGGTGGGAAAACACCAGAAATCTGAGTGAGTTTCCAAACAATTCTCCTGCTCAAAATCTGGGATTTTAAGGTCATTTTAAGGCCATTTTAAGGCCATTTTAAGGCCATTTTGAGGCCATTTTCCTGCCTGCTCCCAGGGCTCCTCTGCCCTCTCAGACCCATCTCAGGAGTTTCATGGAGCAGGGACATGGGGAGGGAGAGGAGCTGGAAATTCCCAGCAGGAAAAGCAGGAACAGAGAGGATTTCTCTGCCCACCACAATCCCCCCAGTGCTGAGAGTTTTCTGAGCAGATTTTTGGGCCGATTTCACCAAATTCCAGCTGTGGGTCAGTGCAGCCCAAACTTCACGCGCCAGTGGTGACTCCAAGGTGGAAATTGAGGCAATGCACATCCCTGGGGCACATCTGAGCTCAAAAATCAAAGTGATTTGGGTTCCAAATTGCACAAAACAAACAGGGCACGGCTCAGGGGCCAGAATTTTTAGCTGGAAATTCTCAGTGTTCCACAGCACTCTCCAGGAAAATATTCCATTCCTCCAACCCTCCAATGGGGATCCTGTGCCAGCTCCCAATTTTCTGAACCCCATTCCAGAAAATTCCAAACTGGCCCAGTTGTTTCTGCTCCCAGCCCATGAAATCTCCCAAAACTGCCCGCCCTACCTGTCCTTACTTCACTTTTCTTCTGGAATTGCTCTTCCCTCCCTTCTCCAGCACATGGAGAGCACCACTGGAGGGCCCACAAGTTGTTTGAAGAAGCCTCTCCTATATTTGCCACCCCCTGGAGTTAAAATATAATGAGCTCTATAAATAATAAATAAATCAGCAATTCTTTTTCATGTCTTTGGAAAGGCTATTCTCTAAGGCTACGCAGCTTTTAGAATTTTTAATGGCACTGCAAGGCTGGGGGAGCCAGAGAGTTTTTCTTTTTGATTTTCAAGATAAACACATGATTCATGGAGGTGAAGCTTTAAGAAAAGCCTCCCCCAAAAAAATCAAGGAAATCTGATGAAATCATCTTTTTTTTCAGTTCAGTGGAAAGACTGGGGAGAAGTGGACTAAGTTTTGCTTGGAACCTCCTAAGAGAAAACATTTCCTCCCACCAGACAAACAGATCAAGCTTTTTTAATGCATCTACACATGGTATTTTGAACAACTCCTCTACATGAACACAGTGCTTGAAAGGATGAGCTCAGTGTCTGACACATCCCCAAAAAGGGAGACACTAAAAGGGGAGGAAGAGATTGAGCTGCTCTTATTTATTCGGGATTTTTTGTCGGTGTTGTGACAACAGTTTAAATTGTCTTTAGGGTATTAATGAGAGAAACCCCCCAAATCTGGGGGATTTCTATTATTAATACCCTAATATCCTATATTATCCTTAATACCCTAAACATCATATATTAGGAAAATTCAACCCCAACATCCTTGGTGAAAACTACCACAGCTGAGTTGAGGAAGAGCAAAAATAAAAAATAAAAATAAATAAATATCACTCCCACAGGTCCTGTCTCAGCAAAGCCTTCCCTGCCTGTTTCCTTCCTAATGAGGCATTTTCCAGCCCTGAGGAGAGAATTCCCTGTGGAATGGGAGCGCCAGGATGAGAATGTGCTGGAATTTACACCCGGCAGGGCTGCAGGAAAGGGGGCAAAGGGATGGGAATCAAAATAACTCACACAGACCTTGATATTTCCACTCTCTCCGCTTCCATCTCTGCCCCAGAGAAAATCCCAAACCCCAAAACCTGTGGTGGAAAACATCCCCAAACTCCTCAGCTACCCCTGGCCCAGCAGGGTTTTATTTTGCTTCTGTTTTCCCAAGAATCAGAGCAAACCCTCCAGAGCAATATCAAAGTAATCAATGTGAACAAGCACCCACGGGAGGATGGCAGCACGGCCAAAGGGAGCCAGGGATGGAACAAAAGCAAGGCCAGGGGATTATTTTGGGATTTGTTTTGTTCTTCTGTCATTCCCCATCCGTTTCCCCCCCACGGAAAATAGAAGTGGAACAGAATTCTTGGGCATTGCCAAGGAAAAACAGATTTGAGCTGAGCCTAAAATACCCTGGGTAAAATCTCTTTTCTTGAGGCAGTGGGAAATGCATCCCAAAGTTATGACCCCAGGAAGGGGTGCTCAAGTTTCCTGTCAGCCAAGAGTTTGGCTGCTTAATTACCTGTCTAATTACCTGTCTAATTACTTGGACATTGCCTGTCTAATTAGCTGTACCACCGTGGCAAGAGAGCTGCTGCTGGGCTGGATGTGTGGGCAGCAATTTTGCTGTCCCAGGAAGAGCTTTTCCAGGTGGGAATCACAGAGCAGAGGCTTCACCTGCATCTCCTTGCACTTGAGGAGCCTCAAAAAACCAACACAGGACAAGCAGAGCGCCTGAGACTTCCAAAACACTTCCCACAAAACCCTAATTAAGGGAGTTTTTTTTTTTAGTGCTTTCTCATACCTGGATGAGAAGCTGAATATTTCCCAGTCTATATTTGTGGGATGAGTCATTTCCTGCCAATTTGGGAAAACCTGGGGCTCGCTTTGAAGGGGGGGAGGTTTTGTTTCTGCAGAGCTGGGAGCTGGCAGAGGGGGGGATTTGTCTCAAATCGAGCTGTGTCTGCATTTTGGGTTGCCAGGCAGGTTTTCCCAGAGTGATCGCAGCTCACAGCAGCAAATTTTGGGGGAAAATCCCCATTTTTTGGGGTCAGCATCTCCTGCTCTGCACCAGCATCCCTTGTCTCACCTTAAATCTCCCATAATTGTTCTAAAAGTTCCGAGATGGTCCCCAGAGGCCAGATGAGAAAACAGGAACTGAAGGAAGGTTAAAATGCTGATTTAGAGCTGCTAATGCCCCTCAGGAGTTCCACAAACATCCACCTGGAGCAGGGCCCATCTGGATAAGAGCAAGAATTGCTCAGGAGCAAAGCCTGAAGGTTAATGAACACAGCAACCTCCTCTAGAGCTCAGATTTTCTTTATTTTCACCCATTCCCTGCCCTGGAGACCACTTCAGATGTCTGAAGCTGGATTTAGGATCCCTGGATTTGGGATTTTATGAGCCACGGATGGGGTGGCAGAGCTCTGGATGCTCTTGGTGCAGTGCCTGACCTCCCTGAACCTGTCAGTGAAGGATGAAGGGAGGAATTCAGGGGCATCTTAACCCTGTTGAGGTTAAGATGGTTCCTCATGTCCAGAATTATGGAATTGAGCTTAATAACCCATTTTTAGGAAGGGTTGGACCAAAAGGCAGAGCTCATCAGGAGAACGGGAAAATTTGGATTTCACCTTAAAAAGCACCAAAAATGAAGGGCAGGGTTCAGTTGGGATTGATTTATCCTGGCTGGCCCTGCACTCATTGTTTCTGTTTCTCCAGCCTCCCTTTCAAGGCAGGCAGAGCTGGGAGATGAAGAAAGCCTCGGATGCCTTGGCAACTTGTTTTATCTCCCCTTTGATCCCTCCCCGGCCCGTTGCAGCATCAATACCCACTTTGATCTCAGCGTTTCTCGCCTCTCCCCATTATCTGCCCTTCCCTCTGCAGGAACACGCTCATTTCCCACCAATTCCACCTCCCCACATCCTCCTGAATTTCCCCCACATCCTCCTGAATTTCCCCTTCTCTCCTTGGCCTGCCAGGCTCACCCTCCTCAGTGCCCACAGAACTTTTTTCTGTACTCTTGTATTAACTTTGGAGAATCCTCAGCCTTCAAAATTTGGGTTTGCACACAGCCTTGAGTTTAATTGAGAATTTCTGGACCCCTAACAAATCTTCTCAGCTGCCCATCACTGCCAAGAGCATCACCAACACTCCCAGCACCAGCAGCAAGTGTTGAAGGCTAAAAATGTCATTTTTCTTCTTGGAAAGCAGGACCAAGAGGAGAGATTTCCTGGGAGGAATCTTTTTATTTTTTTCCTCTGATAAAAAAGAACTGGTGGCCTAAGCCTGTCCTCCCTGGAAAGGTCAGGCTGCTTTCCAAAAAGGGACTTTTAGGTACTGAAAGGTGTGAGGAGAAGAACTGGCATCTCTGTTCTCGGGCTGAGCTGTGGGAGGTTCTTGGCCTCACCTCCAGCTCTCTCAGAGTTATTCTCCTCACCAGTGAGAGGAATTTGGATTTGTCTTTCCAAACAAGCTGTGGGGCTGCTGGTGGGTAAAACCAGCGCTGGGAGAGAAAAGAAACAATGGGAAGGATTCCACTGATTGATGAATGGAAAAAGAGATTTGCTTTTACAAATAAACTTTGGGTTTGCTGATAAATGAAATTGGACATTGAGAGATGAAAGAAACAATGGGAAAGAAAACCCCCTAAATTCCACAAGAATTAAAAATTAAAAGGGAGGGTTGTACATCAGAGGGGGATCTTTGGGATCAGGTGTATCAGGAAGACTGAACCTCTCAAGTACCTCAGAAATGGGGGAAAACCCCTAAATTCCATCAGAATTAAAAATTAAAAGGGAGGGTTATACATTACAGGGGAATCTTTGGTATCAGGTGTTCTGGGGAGTCTGAACCTCTCAAGCATCTCAGCCATGGGGGAAGAGAGAAGGGAAATGTGGCTGGGAAATTGGGATAAAAAGGAGGCTGCGTCCTCCAAAAATTGGAGAGACCCCAGGGGATGCCCCATGGCCTCTCCCTTGATTGGAATAAAGTTCCAGGACTGCTCTGTCTTCTTTTTGGACATCAGCCTTTGGTGTTTGTGGATTAATTTTCCTAACATCAGTTAAGAATGTTCCCAATATCTAAATTAAATTCTGTCTCAATCCCACCTGGACACAAGGATTTGAGGGCCAGTGTGGTACTTTCTTGAAATATTTCCCTTCTCTTCCCCCCTTCACGAGTGCCAATCCCAGTGAAATATTGAAATATTTCCCTTTTCTTCCCCCTTTCTCCACACTGAGAGCTCAGCTGGGTGCACAGGGAGCTGATTAAAGCAATCAGCTGGTGTGTAATTAGTGCCCAAAGCGGCTGCTGCTGGCCCCTGGGATCCAATAACCACCCATGGATCAAATCCAGGATTTTCCCACCCTTTTTTTATGGTTAAGAGCCACGAATGATCCTCCAAGCTCAGTTTTGCTGCTCTCTGAGGCCTTTTGAGCTCATTGCTCCCTGCCCTGTTTGGGTCACAAAAGCCACACAAAAATGGAGCAAATGTTCCTCAAACCCACCCTGCAATTCCCACTCTTTTCATTTATTCCCATTATTTTCATTTATTCCCATTATTTTCATTTATTCCCATTATTTTTTCATTTTTTCACTTGGCTTTATTTCTTTTTTCATGATGTGGACAAGAGTTTCCTTTGCTGGTGCCATGGGAATCAATACATAATGATAAATTCTCTGTGGCTCAGCAGCTGATTCCCAATCTTTTATCTGAATTACTGCATTGATCCTTGGGAAAAAAAAAATGAATTGCAAATAAAAATACAATTAAATGCTGGGCAATTAGCACTAAGCCTCAAGGTAAAAATGACTTAAATATAACGGGGAGAGCTCAGTAATCTGCTTTTATTCCTATTTTTTTTTTTTTTTTGGACGATATCAGTCCTGATGTTAGGGAGAAGAAACAGACTCTTGCCTTGGAGAGAGAAGCTCAGGAAAGTTGCCCTGAAGGCTCATTTTTATTCCAGAGGGAATTTTCCCTGTCCACAGCAGCTTTTTGATGCAAGGGGATGACCTGGAATCATTTCTTGCCTGGCCACAGTGGCACTGGCAGCTCAAACTGCAGCCCTGGGTTGTGGCACCCATCAGTGGCAATGTGGTGACAGCAACAGAGAGAAAAATGTCCTCAACTCTGCTCTGGAGTGAACAGATCCAGCCTTACAGGAAAATTAAAAATTAAAGATCATTTAAAACCATTACAGACCATTTAAGGTATTTTTTCCTTCTTCAAGTTCAGGAGAAGCAAGAGCCAGGCTCAGTTTGGGGTATCAAGTGAGCCTTCCCCAACACATCCCCTACAAAAATGGTTTCATAGTTATTTTTTTTTCATAAAGTCCCAGAATGGTTTGAGGTGGGAGAAACCTTAAAGTTCATCCAGTTCCAACCCTTCCACCACCCCAGGTTGCTCCAACCTGGCCCTGGACACTTCCAGGGATGGAGCAGCCACAGATTCTCTGGGCACTCTGTGCCATTCCTACCCCACTCTTATACCGAAATATTTCTTCCCAATGTCCCACCTAAATATTTCAGTACATTTCACTCAATATACTGAAATATTTCTTCCCACCTAAGTCTAATTTCTCCAGCGCTATTTATTAGCAGAACAGGCTCCTTTTATGCTGGGAATTTGTGTTCACATGGGGAGATAAATGCTGCTGAAAAGCCTCTGTGATCTCGACCAGAATTAAGCACGACTGGGATAAGTAACAAACAAATGTAGGCAATGAAAGAAAATGGATGAAAGCTCTGGAGATAAGAAGTGTCCAGAGGCTCTTCATGTTGGTTTGGGTTTTTTTTGTAAAGAATCAAAGTAAATTGATTGATTTAAAAAACAAGTGTCTTTGACACCGTTTTAAGCAGAAAACCAAATCTGAGCTTGATAATCACAAAAGTTTCTACAGGAAATGATTTATGCTCGTCCAATCAGAGATTTAAAACATGCCACAAACAAGAATCAAAGCTGCTCCAAATACTCTTCCCAGACACCCAGAAGTGACAAGCTTTAGGCCAAGATTTATCAGGAGAAACTCTTTTTTGGAATCTGTTGTTGCCAACACACACACGTCTGAGAAAGTTGCAATCACAGAGTATTCACAGAAAGCAAAGTGTGTGAAACTGCCACTAAAAAATTCATTTCCAATCAAATGAATGAGCAGCTGAATGGGGCCTGTTTTCCATTTGAAAATGTCATTCATCCCCAAGAAAATTATGTTGTGAAATTGTGCTAATTTTGACCAGAGGGGGATAAAAGAATATTGACAATGATGAGGTGCTCTGCTTTGGCAGTTTTGGAATAATTTCTCTGCTGCGGCTCTGGGAGATGATTTAAATTGCAATTTATCATCTGAGAGGTTACAAACACCAACACTGAAGCAAACCTGTTCCCTTTTGAAAGCTGACCAATTTTTACCTAAAAACAGTCAAGGGTTTGTTGTTTTTTTTTTTAATCTGCTCCTGTTAAATCAGTGCTTATAAAAACCTCCTTGTGTCTGAGCTAAATGTATGCATGAACCCATCTGCTGGCTCCTTTTTTAGCTGCAAGGAGCTGACATGGGCTGGGACCTGCAAAAAGTCATCTGCAGGATGAGCAGCCCCTCATCAGAGCTGGCTGCAGGGGGGAATCCATCCTGGGAGAGCTCCTCAAAGGGATTTTGCTTCGAAAATCCAAATATTTTGGGTCACATCTCCCTTCCTCCACTTTGAAACACTGAGATGGAATTCGAGGGATGCTTTGTGTGTTTGCTTTGCTTGTGTTGGGCTGTTCCTCCTTTTCACAGCTTTTAACCTACAAAATGTGATATTTACACAAAAAAACCTGACCTAAATAGCCAGTGTGGCCAAATGCTTCAGTAAAATGGGAAGGGACTGACTTGGCTCAGTATTTAGTATTAAATAACTGCGGTTTGGGAGTCCCACTCTCCCATTTTTCCCTTTTTCCCCTTTTATTTCTGAGCTTCTCCTTCCCTTCCTCCTGCCCTGAGGATGCACAGCCCCTTCAAGGGTACAGAGGGAGATTTTGACAGAGGTCCCTGAAAAAGGAAAAAAAACCTTGTAAAGTGCCAAAAATGCTGAGTTAAATGGGATGTAGAAAGGGCAGAGCTGGGCCAGAAGCAGCTCAGAGGAGATTCCCCCAGCAGCAGAGATATTATATTATATTACATTATATTATATTATATTATATTATATTATATTATATTATATTATATTATATTATATTATATTATATTATATTATATTATATTATATTATATTATATTATATTATATTATATTATATTATATTATATTATATTATATCACATTATATTATATCACACTATATTATATTATACTATATCATATCACATTATATAATATCATATTATATCACATTATATCATATTATATCACATTATATCATATTATATCATATTATATCATATTATATCATATTATGCTATACTTAAACTATACTAAAGAATAGAGAAAGGATACAGACAGAAGGTTACAAAGAATGATAATTAAAAACTCCTGACTCTTTCCAGAGTCCCAACACAGCTTGACCACGATTGGTCATTAATTTAAAACTATTCACATGAAACCAATCAAACGAGCACCTGTTGGATAAACAATCTCCAAACCACATTCCCAAACAGCAAAACACAGGAGAAGCAAATGAGATAAAATTGTTTTTCTTTTTCTCTGAGGCTTCTCAGCTTCCCAGGAGAAGAAATCCCGGTGAAAGGGATTTTTCAGAAAATATGACAGTGACATCACAGTGCCAGAAAATATTCTTAGGGGAGTTTGCCAGGCCATAAACTCCAAAAGGAAAAGCTCTGCTGCCCTTGAACATCCAAATTAAAAAGTGGAGGTGAGCAGAGATGTGTCCTGGATGTCCCTCCCTGTGTGACAACACCTTCAACCTTGCAGAGATCAGGATCATTCTTAGGGAAGAGAATAGAAAATCTCAGTTCTGCTGCACAGTGGGATTGGGAAAACAAGGAAACAAAAAAAAAATGGAGCTGGGTTTTGAAAAGTAAGGCAAAACTTTGGCATTTATGGAGCAAATTGTGTGTTGAGTGCCTGAATGTCTGTGAGGGATCCTGGAGAGGGATTGGGATGGTTGGGATGCTCCAAGACACAGCAAAGGGACAACACCTTCAACCTTGCAGAGATCAGGATCATTTTTAGGGAAGAGAATAGAAAATCTCTGTTCTGCAGCACAGTGGGATTGGGAAAACGAGGAAACAAAAAAAAAATGGAGCTGGGTTTTGTAGAAGTGAGGCAAAAGGCAAAACTTTGGCATTTATGGAGCAAATTGTGTGCTGGGAAGCACATTTATCGAGCAAATTGTGTGTTGAGTGCCTGAATGTCTGTGAGGGATCCTGGAGAGGGTTTGGGATGGTTGGGATACTCCAAGGCACAGCAAAGGGACAGCAGGAAGGAGCCACACAAAGGTGTGAATTCAGCCCACACAGCCAGTCCTGCTCATTCCCTCCCAAAATAGGCTCCAAATGCTGTGAATCACCCAATTCCCAATTTAATTCACCAAGTCATTCAAGGGAGGGACAACAACAGAGGAACGTCTGTGCTGGTGAGATACACCAGGCCCCAGATACTGAACAAGGATTTCGAGCAAATTAAACTTTTTTTCCCTTTCCTCACTGACAAGGATCTCCAAACAACAGAGTGGCAGGAAATAAAAGCACTTAGCAACACCTCAGTGGTTGTTTTTTCCCAGCCAGCTGCTCGAGCAGGGTTTTGATCTGCCCAGAGGTTACAGCTGACTGGTTGTGCTAATGTCATCTCCAAAAAAAAAGAAAAAAAAAAAAACCATCAAAGCAGCTCTTCTGGAAAACACAAACATCCATTTATCCCCTCCTGGTGTGGGGGAATGGCCTGGCTTGGAAAAGACTTTAGAGATTTCCTTTTTGAAGGGACATCTTCCACTACCCAAGGCTGCTCCAAACCCTGTCCAACCTGGCCTTGGGCACTTCCAGGGATGGGGAAAATCCATTCTGGGGCCTCCCCAGCCTCTCAGGGAAGGATTCCTCCCCAATATCCCACCTAAAAACCTCCAGTTTGAATGGAGGGGAACTGAGGATGGTGAGGGAAGGCTGGCTGCAGCTTTAGGATTCTCCTGGATCCCAATCCCACCCTGGCAGCTCCTCAGGGCTGGGACAAGGCCCTGCCTTGCTGCCAGCACAGCACAACCCGGCCCAGGAGGATCTCCGTGCTAAAAAATGACTTTGTGGCAACCATGCCTTGACAAACTGCCTGCCAAAAGCCAGGGATTCACACCCAGCAGCTGGATTTCCACAGGATTTGACTCAGACAAAATCCTTCTCAGGGAAGGATTCCTCCCCAATATCCCACCTAAAAACCTCCAGTTTGGACGGTGGGGAGCTGAGGATGAGTGAGGGAAGGCTGGCTACAGATTTAGGATTCTCCTGGATCCCAATCCCACCCTGGCAGCTCCTCAGGGCTGGGACCAGGCCCTGCCCAGCCCAGGAGGATCTCTGTGCTAAAAAATGACTTTGTGGTAACCATGCCTTGACAAACTGCCTGCCAAAAGCCAGGGATTCACAGCCAGCAGCTGGATTTCCACAGGATTTCCCAGGATTTGACTCAGACAAAGTGCTGGGGAGGCCACATGGACTTGCCGCTTCTCTGTATGGGCTCATTAATTAAGGGCTCATCTGAAAGCATCCCATGGCTCTCTCCCGTGGTGCCCGGGCTGTTCAGAGCTGCTGCTGCTCTTCCAGGGCTCTTCCTGAGCTCCCAGAGCCATGAGCAGCTGCTGGGATGTGGGAGAGCAGCTCCAGCACGTCTCAGCTCACGGTGCTGCAGCAAATTCTGCTTTTTTCACTGCCATCACTCCCCTCTGATTGATCAAACAGCAGCAGCTCCGAGCACTGCGGGGTTTTTTGGGAATGTTTGGTTCATTCAGAGGCTGAGTCACGCTGGGGAGAGGCAGCTCTGCTACTGGGGATGGGGAGGAATAAGGGGGAGGCAGAAATATCTCCTTAAAAAAGAGCATTTCAGGCCAAAAAAGGGTAATTTTCCTTGCTCGTGCTCCATTTAGGATTATATACTGAGGTAAAAATAAGTCCCTAAATACCAGGCTGGGGCATTTACAGCCTGGGTTTGGAGATATAGATCCCCAGAGCAAGGCAAATCTTCATCTGCCACAATTCCAAGCGCAAAATCTGCACGCTCCTAGATTTTCCTCTCAGTGCTGCTCTTTTTTTTCCCAAGCCCTCTCACAAAAATCAGACTTTTGGGTAGTCAGGGATCTCTCCCTTCTGTCCTACAGCAGGGATGCATTTTTTTGCTGCTTTCCCTCCCTTTTCTGCAGTAAAATTGGCTGCAAACCCAAAAGCAGCCGTGATGTCACCTGGGTGGGACTTTGAGGCATCAGGGGCTTGGACATTCCTGCTCTCCTGTCCTTTAGCAAGAAATTTCCACTTATCCAGCATTTCCCACCTCTCTCCCCTCTAAATCTATCAGACAGATGCTGCTGGGAGTGAATTCCTAAAAAAAAAAACCCAACCCAGCTCCTTCATTTTTGGAAGCTTTGAGCTTAATTAAGCTCGTTCTGCGCCTGTCTTGATGACACGTGAAGGAAATTAATGGGACCAGCAGCCATTCCAGACTTCCCTGTGGCCTGTGGGAGCTTCCAATTACTTCCAGGATTGGGCTGTGTCAGGGAGAAGAAGAAAGGACTTTAATTATTGACCCTGCTGTGCTGGGGAATGGCAGGGAAATGGAGATTTGGCATGACACGATCAGCACTTGGAGAGGGACACGGCAAAGGCTCTCAGGTGCCTTCCAAAAAAAAATCACAGCTGGAAAATGAGCCAAGGCAGAGCTGCAGAAGGTCAGGGGAGAGCTGGTGATGCAAAACCCAGCCCTAAAACAGAGCAGCCACATCCACACCTGTCCAGGTAAAACTCCTGAATTCCCTGCCCTTGGCTTTCATCCCACACAATTCCACTGACTGTGGTGGATGCACGACCTTGAGGGTGAGAGAGAAGAGGGATGATGTGCAAGAAAGAGCACAGAAGTCGATATTTTTTTCATCAAAGATGCTTTCCTCCAGTAAAACCCTTTTTCATCAACACAAGAAAAGAATGAGATGAAAAATAAAAGCCAGAGGTTTGTTACTCTGGATTTTTATGGGTATCTGGGGAAGTTTGATGGGAAATGTTTGGTGGCAAGGCCAGAGAGGAGGGGATTAGGCAGATCTCAGGTCTATGTTCCAGCACACAGGTCCCTGGAGCTGGGCAGGGCTCAGGAAGGGGGCCCTGGCTCCCAGCCCTGCCTCTGTCGTGCCTCACATCCCCGGGGCTGTCACAGCTCCCAGCCAGGCTGCGTGGGCTGGGCCATATGGAGCCAGGCACAAACATCCACTCAGGGCTGCACTGAGCAGGACTCAGCCTCTTCCTTCCCCCGCCCAGCCCCAGCTCTTTCCCTGGGTCAGCTCGTGGTGGCAAATACAGATATTGTATTTGTGCGGTGCCCTGACAAAGGGAGGAATGATGCATCTGACTCCATGTTCTCAGAAGAGAACAGAATTTATTATTTTATGATACTATAATATATCAAAGAATCTTATACTAAACTATACTAAAGAATACAGAAAGGATACTTACAGAAGGCTAAAAAGACATTAATGAAAATAATAATAATAATAATATAATAATTATTGAAATAATAATGAAAACTCTTGACTCCTTCAGAGTCTTGACACAGCTTGATACTGGTTGGCCAATGAGTCAAAACAATTTACCTAAAACCAATGAAACAATCACCTGTGGGTAAACAATCTCCAAACTCATTCCGTATGTGAGCACAACACAGGAGAAGCAAATGAGATAAGAATTGTTTTCCTTTTTCTCTGAGGCTTCTCAGCTTCCCAGGAGAAAATCCAAGGGATTTTTCAGAGAATGTGACAGTGACAATGTCCCAGCCAGCTTTCCCCACTCTTTTGGAGCACAAGACGGTTAAAACCAAGACCAAGCCTAAAGCTCTGTGGTCACGAGCATCACCTGCACCAGGAAGGCAACTTCACCCTGCACACCCAAAGCTCCACAGGCCCAAGCTTTGTACCTTTAATTAATTATTGCTATTATCTCCAAATGCGGCCACCACCTTCTCTCACAGCTCTGAAGGAAGGTGGAGATGAGACCAATTCCCATTTTCCCGAATCCCGGAGTGGTTTGGCTTGGAGGGAACCTGGAAATTCATCTCATTCCAAGCCCCCTGCCATGGTCAGGGACACCTAAACCAGGATTCTCCACATCCTGTCCACAAACACCTCCAGGGATGGGGCAGATTCCCCATTGCAATAATAGATCCCAATTCTGCATATCCCAGTTCCCAGGTTCTCCCTTCCCTCCTGGAACAGATAGAAAATATCTCCATTTTTTGGTCTGGTTTTGACTGGAATGGAGTTGGTTTTCTTTCAGCACATGGAGGTGAAGGAAGGAGAAGAAGAAGGAAAAGGAGGAGAAGGAGAAAAATGAGAAGAAGAAGGAAAATGAGAAGAAGAAGGAGAAGAATGAGAAGAAGGAGAAGGAAAAGGAGAAGAAGAAGAAGAAGACACCAACGACAGAGGGGATGTTCAGAGCCCATCCTGGCTGAACACCTGACGATGGAATGTGCAAAATTAATTCCTTGTTTTCCTTTGCTTTCCTGGCTTTTGCTGTACCTATTAAACCATCTCTAACTCATCCCACGAGTTTTCTCACCTCTCCTCCTCCACCTCATCCCACCCTGGGGGCCGAGCTGAATTTCTGCCCGGGGTTAAACCATGATGTGTTTTTTGGAGCCACACAAAAACAATGAAGGCTGGGAGGGTTTGTAGGTGGATGTGACATGTGAAGGACAATTTCACTCAATCCTGCAGCTGAATGATGGCTCTTTGGATAATTAGCAGCAGATATTTTTAACCAGATTGGTCCCTCTGGCTGAGGGCAACTCTGAGGTTGAAATCAATCCTGTACAAGCGTTATATTAATTTGAGAGATCTTTGTCTCTGTGGACAAAAGCCCCACTGTCTTCCTGTGAGCGTTGTGATGATGGGACCATTAGTATTAGATAATTATGGCTTTGAAAGATTAAATGAAAAACGGTGGTGAGGAGGAAAAGGCATGATGTTAAATAAAACTGCTGCACATGTAGGATGCTAATGCTCCTCTGTTGACAGATTCACAGTGAAACAATCAAAGCAAGGAGAAGGGAGAGGTGGCTTCTGTGGCTGTCCAGAGAGACAGAGGTGCAGCTCTGAGGCAGAGAAAACAGAGTTAATCACACAGAAAAGGCATTTCACTGATCCCCAGCAGAAATTCAGCCCTTTTTTCCACTGCTGCTCTTCCTCAGAGCCTGCTCTGAGCAGGGCATGCTCAGGGTTTTGATTTGCACCAGACACAGAATCTTCCTCTGAAGGATCTTGGGGGGAACAACTGTGGTAGGGAATATCCCAGGAATTCCATCTCTCTGAGATGGGAGGGACCCCCGGGGATCATCAATCCAAAATCCCCCCTGTGCCTGCAAGTGGTGCCCAAACCCTCTAGGAGCTCTGGCAGCCTTAGGGTTGTGACCATTCCCTGGGGAATGAAACTTTTCCTGATGTCCAACCTAATCCTCCCCTGGCACAGCTCCATTCTCCCTCCAGCCCTGTCCTGGTCAAGCTGGGCAAGCCTTGGAACCAGAGCCCAACACTGAATTTGAGACAAAGCAACTGAAACTCCAAACGAGAGCCTGACCAACACCCAGAGCCGTGGGGATGAAGGGAGGATGGCAGAGGGGAGGATGAGGAGGTGGCTCTGGATGAGGCTGAGGCAGGAAGGAGAATTTTCACAGCGAGGAGCAGGAGCACAACCCTGCCCACAGCTCCTCTCCACACCCAGAGCTTGGCAAAAGGAGGGCAAAGCTTAAAAAATAAAAAACAAACAAAACAAAAGAAACCCGAAACAAACAAACAAAAAAAAACCCAAAAAACAAAACAAAACAAAAAAAACCCCAAACAAACAAACAAAACCAAAAAACAAAACAAAACAAAAAAAACCCACCAAACCAAACCAAAACAACCCCAGGAATCAAATCCCAGATAATTACAGAGGTGTCCCCCCTTGCTTTAGGTATCCTTCACCCCCTTTCTCTCCTGACCAAATCTCAAATCTTGGGGCTTTAGCTGCTCACAGTGACCCTGAGATGTGTTAGAAAGTCTCTTTTCCCAGCCTGGCAGTTGAAGAAGGAGTCAGAGCTCTTAATTTCTCAGTCTCGAGGTTGTTTATTGTTTCTCTTCTATAAAATTCTTTTTCCTGTCCTGCCAAGGTCTGTTCAGCAGGACAGACAGAGGCGCTCTGGTGTTATCTTTTTATACTAAAAACTATGTGTACAATATTTACCATAACTTCCCAATACCTATCACCTGTGTTAGACAATGAGCTTCTACTCTAAACCAATCCCAAAGTGCCACCATCACAGCAGAAGATGGAGGCCAAGAAGAAGAAGGAGAAAGGCTGGACATGCCCAGATTCCTCCATCTTGCCCCCTGAACCCCCATTCTAAAAACCCCAAAAATCTATTTTTCACCCAGTGATAAATTCACTACCATTCTACTTAAACTTTTGTGGCTTGTAATTCTTCATCTAAGGTTGGTAACTTTCCAAGGGCTAAATCAAAGGCACAGGGGTCTGGGGCTCTGTGCCAAGGTCTCTGAGCCCCCTGGGCAGGGTCTCGAGCCCTCCAGGCAGCCAGAGGAATTCCCTGGGTTCTGACACCAAACTGGCTCTGCTGCCTTGGATGGCTCCAAACCCCACAGTGAGGCCCCAGCCCCCCAAACATCCCTGGCATGGCCACGTTCCTTCCCTACAAATCCAGATTCGTTCAGGATTGTTGCCTGGCTCCCCCTGGATATGCCCAAACTCGGTAAAAACCTCACTTCAAAGAGGCCCAGGCCAACCTGTCCACACCTGTGTCTTTTGCCAGCACAGGGCAGGATTTTAATTGCCAGCCCAGCCCCATTCCAGAGGCAGTTTTTCCTTTCCCTCCCTCTTTTCTTTTCTTTTTTGGCTCTGTGTGCCGGAATTTTATGAATATAAAAACATTACCAGTGTGTAATAAGCAGAATCCTCTTAGAGCAAATCTGACAGGCACTGAAGTTGTCTTAATGGATGTATTATTTCAAATGCTGCCTTCTGTTTGAGGGCTGGCAAGCAGAGGGAAGCAGAATTACAGGGTGCTGGGGACACTGTGCAGCTGCCCTTCCGTCCCACCTCTCCTGTCCAGATTATTTCCCCTCTGTGACTTTTATAATCTTGCTCTGATCTGGATCTGAGCGAAAATTTGTGACCCTTTGATGAGCAAGGTAAAAAAGTTTGTGTGTGCTAAATTCATTTTCCTCTCCTTTAAAAAAAAAAAAGTTCTTAAATAAGGCTCAACCAAATCCTTTAAGCCAGTTGCTTTTATCTATTTTTATATGGAATTTAAGGATTTGTGTCTTTTTTTTCCCCCACCTCCCTGTCGGTTCCTTTTTGATTGAATTACATCAGGAGCTGGGAGCTGCAGCATTCACTGGAGCTGTAGTAAAACTCCAAAATCACAGAAACTGTGACAATTTCAGTGGGTGAGGATGCAAAATCCTCCTGCACCCTCCTCATCATTAATATTTCAGTGCACATTTGGCTTCCAGGCTGCATTTTTTCCAGCCAGGAATGCCCAGCCTACCCATGGTCAGACATTCCTTCACCCCTGGATGGAGAAAATTCTGTTTGTAACAGATTTTGGAGCTTCATGGATTGGGCAAAGCTCCTCCCTTGAGGACCATTATGTCAACAGATTCTCATCAAGCCCCTAATTATAATAATTAGAGCAGGATGATTTGGAGTTAACAAGCATGGAGAAACCGCTTCCTTCTCCTCATCCTCCTCACCCAGCAGCCCCCAGCAGAGAGGATCCTTCTCCTTCTCCTTCTCCTTCTCCTTCCCCTTCCCCTTCCCCTTCCCCTTCTCCTCTCCAAAAAAAAAAAAAAAGGAAAAATCTCAAAACTAAAATAAAAAAGCACCTTCTCTCCTTTAAGGTTATTGATGGTCTCAGACCACGGCAAGATCAAAGAGAGAGAGGAAAAAGCTGCAGCTAATTAAAGAAATGACTAAAGATGAGACAAAAATCAGGAAAGACAAAAGCCTGACAGAGATGGGGATGAAGCCAAGCCCAGCTCATAGAGGGCAAAGCCATTGCAGGGAGCAAACACTGGGCTGAGAACAAAATTTCAGCCTAAACCCTGTCCTAGGGTTAAGCTAAGCCCTAAATCCTAAATCCTGCACCAGAAAAAGCTTGGACTAGCAGAAAATGTGACAATTCCAGATCCAAAGGCTGCTCCAGTGCTCACCAATAATCACAATTTCAGCCTCCCCTGCTCTCAGAGCTGCTTTGTCCATCCCTGCTTTGGGGTCAGACATTTCCAGAGAGGTTTGGGATGTGCCAGGAGAACCCCACTGCAAGGGAATTGTGCTTTTAGGGCCATTTCTTCAAGGTTTGGTTCTTTCAGAGGTGCCAAACAGCTCCTGCCACGTCAGAAAAAAATCAGGACAAGGAACATTGTGTCCCTGCAGTGCTCTGGGGGCTGTCTGAGGATCAGCAGAACAAGAAGAGGATGAGGACAAGGCTGCTCTGAGGTGTTTGTAACTCCTGGCTATTGGCAAACACTGGCACGTCCCTCTTGAAATAAATCCATCTCACACACAGCTGCTCTCACACATGGATAAACCTGCACAAATGCTCAGAGAAATTCAAATTAGGGGAAAGGCTTTATTGACATGACAGGCACTACAAGTGCTGCCAAAACACAAGAGGAGAAACCTGGCAGGGGGAGATAGGATTCAGCAAGCCAGGCTGAGTGTGCAGCCTTTCACCTGCCTTGGGAATGGGGGGAAAATGGCAGAAAAGGGGGGAAATGGCAGAAAAAAATGGGGAAAATGGGAGAAAAAATGGGGAAAATGGCAGAAAAGTGGGGGAAATGGGAGAAAATCGGGAAAATGGCAGAAAAGGGGGGAAATTGGAAGAAAAAGTGGGGAAATTGTAGAAAAGGGAAGGGAAATGGTAGAAAAGGGGGGAAATGGCAGAAGAAATGGGGGAAATGGCAGAAAAAGTGGGGGAAATGGCAGAAAAGGGGGGAAATGGCAGAAAAACTAGGGGAATGGCAGAGAAATTGGGAAAAATGGCAGAGGCAGTGGGGATAATGGCAGAAAAATTGGGGAAATGGCAGAAAAGGGGGGAAAATTGCAGAAAAACTGGGGAAAAGCAGCCCTGAGTGAGCCTCTGTGCCAGGGTGAGCTGGGGCAGAGCCCTGCTCTCCTCATCCCTGGCACCCACTGGGTTTCCCATGCCAAGAGCACCTTTCCTTGTTCTGGAATGCTCTTTCCTGCCTCCAGCACATCCCTCCCTCCCCTGAGGTGTGTTTGCTCCTCAGCTATCACACATTCCTGTCTGCTCCTGCTGCCTCTGCAGCCAGAGCTTCTCCAAACCTTGGCCAGAGCTTCTCCAAAATTTTGGTCAAAACCTCTCCGAACCTTGGTTAGAGCCTCTCCAAACCTTGGCAGAGCAGCTGCCAAAGGGGCACCCGTGGGTTCTGCTCTCTCTGCAAGGTCTGCACCCAGCTGAGAGCAACATTTTGGGAGGGTTGAGGTGCTCCAGGCTGTTGGTGGGAAGAGCTGGGAAGAGCCCAGCAGCTCAGGAGTGAATCACCCAGGAATGGGATGGAATTCGCCCCCGGGCTCTGAGGGTGCAGCTGATGGAATCCTCCCCAAGGGACCTTGGCAAGGGAAAGGAGGACAAAGCCAGGAATTCAGGGAATGTGCTGCTGCTCAGCTTCATGGAAACATTCCCCCAGATCAGCCCTCAAGTCCCTACAAACACCAGTGCTGCCTCTTGGCCTCCTGAGCTCCAGGAGATTCATGGATGAGCAAGGGAACCCTGAGGGTGCCTTTGCTGACCCCTCCAGCTCCACATCAACATGAAAATTCCTGGATTGGGTCAGGCTGTGAGCCCTTTGAGCCATTTTTTCATGCCCAAATGCCATCAAGTACCGCGGAACTCAACATGTAAACAATTATTCCCTTTGCCTCCTTGGTTATCCAGCAAGACTGGCTCAGCAATTCTTTTCTCCTATATCAAAACTTGCTTCCATCTCTATTCCTTCATCAGACTCTACATTTAGAAATCTTTCTGCCAGGCACACATATCTGTGAGACTTTCTTGTCAAACTCTCATCCTCCCCAACACCACCTCCATTCCCATGGGAAGGGTTGAGTTAGAGGAGCTTGTGTTGCCTTGGCTGATTGCAATTACACCATGTGCTGGCTGGCTGGAAATAAAATGAAATTGCAACAGAGTTCCAGCTTTAATTGAAATTTCCTGGGATCTGTTATTACACGGCAGTGATTGTTCTGCAGCGCTAATGAGCCTTTGCTCAGATGATTATCCAAGTGTCTCTCCAGTCGCTATTTCATTATTGTATTATTAATGATCAGATAGGATTGTCACAGCTGAGATGAAACCTGAACATCAGACAGAGCCAGAGCACACAGACACTGCCTTGACACATCCCCTGCACTGCTGCTGCACCAGCACAACCTGAATACCAATTTTTTTGGGGGGGTGGGAGAAGGGTTGGATGTTTATTGGTGCTTTGCTGTGTTATTCTGTAGGAATTCTGCCAGCCCGATGATATTTTTGGATAGTTGGGAAGGTTGGTGCTCTCCAGGCTTTGTCTTTCAAGTCTTTGGTTGTTTCTTGGTTTGGTCATTGGAGGCTGAGGATTTTTATTTGGTCATTCAGTGGAACAAGGGCTGTCATCTTCTCTTACCCTGTTAAAGGGTTTTTCTGGCAATGATGGCTTCTGTTTTGTGGTGTTCTGCGCTGTCACCTTCTCTTACCCTGTTAAAGGGTTTTTCTGGGTTTTTCTGGAAGATTGGTGCTCTCCAGGCTTTGTCCTTCAAGTCTTTGGTTATTTCTTGGTTTGGTCATTGGAGGCTGCGGATTTTTATTATTTGGTCATTCAGTGGAACAAGGGCTGTCACCTTCTCTTACCCTGTTGAAGGATTTTTCTGGGCATGATGGCTTTTTGTTTTGTGGTGTTCTGGGATGGGGAGACCCTGCAGAGCACAGGGGTCACTCCTTTGCTTTGAATCCATCAGGGATCCAGCAGTGGGATAAGGACAAGCAGCTCAAAGTGGTGACACAGCCCAGGTGTCACTGTGTCCTTCCAGCAGCAGCTCTCCCTCCAAAATCCACTCCTGGAGACAGGGAAAGCTGCTTCCAAAAGAATCTGGGGCTGCACCCAGCCAGGGTTTTCTCTGCCCTGCCAAATCCTGGGAATCTCCTCAAAATGAGCAGCTCCAGCCCCATTCTGAGCCAGATCCTGCCTGATCCCACACAGGGCAGCCTGGGCAAGGAGAGGGGGCTGAATTCCTGCCAAGCAGCAGAATGTGGGCTGGGGAACAGCTCCTAAATATTAAAGTTCTTTCAGTGATTAATCCAGGAAACTCAGACAATCAGGGGGAGTCCTGGAGGCTCTGATATCCATAAGGAAATGGGAAGTTCTGCTTTTGCTGGGTTGTATTGGTTTGGAAATTTTTCCCCTCCCTAATTTCACTGGCTGCTTTTTGCTGGCCAAAATCTCTTCTCTATTCCAGCGACTTCAGATGTAAAAAGGGAGCAAAAGTTCAATGCTGGAGCTGGGCGACATTTCAGTTTCCTTGTGGAATGTATCCAGAACCAGAAAAGGAACAGTTTTAAACCAGCAGGAAGCAACTACAAAAATCAGGGTGAGTTGAGGGAAGGTTTGCAGTCAGCAGAAGAATCTGTAAAAAATTCAGAACTGCCAAACCTTTATTTATTTTTGTCACTGCAATCACTTTTAATTTCTTCTCTTAAATTATTTTTTTTTATTCTGCTGCCCCTACTTAAGCCAAATGTGATGTTAACCCATGAGTGAAAGATAACAGCTCCCTTGGGGCTGCCTGAGTGCTTCAGCCTCTATTAATTTTTTACTGGAGATTTGCTGCCCAAGATCCTGAGTGTGCTTTGGTAATTGGACAAAAAAACCAAAAAAAAGCTGATTTCCATAATATTTGGATTTATTTGAAATAAATATTCCAATATTTGGATAACCTTCTCCACCCAGCATTGCAGGAAGTTTTGGTGGAGGAAAATCCACTGGGTAAGTGCTTGCTATTGTTCTTAGTGCTGGGAGAAGACAATCTAAATGTCCAGGAATCATTTCCATAAAATGCTTGCAGAAACTCCTGCACTTCTTCCCCTCCTTTCCCACAATCACAGCACACACCATTAGATCATTATGGTCTATCAATTTGTCAGATTTCAGCAATTTGTTCCTTTAAGGCTCCAGGATGAGAAGGCACTAAAAAGGCCTAAAACTGGAGAGAAATCATTTCGCAAAAACAATTGCTCCATTTGGATGTCAAAACACACAATATTCTCCTGCTTGGAAAGAACATTTTCTAAAAAATCATCCCCCTCAGCAGCAATCATTCCCCCCTGTGATTCTGGCACTTTGTGGTCATGGATAACTTTCCTGGGAGTGATAACAGAGCTTTAATTTCTGTTGTTTGATTTTTTTTGAGAGGCTCCAACTTAAATCCTCACCCGTTTCAGAACGTTCCTGTAAATTTATTTAATCTGCATATATTATTATAACTTTTGCATTTTTAACTTATTTTATAGTGTTATATCACTATACTAGATTTTAAATTAATTTTATTTATATAGTTTTTTTATTTATTTAATCTATTAAGGATGATATTTACTGTACACACAGACTTTGCTGGGAGCTGGCTGAGATTGGACAAGGAGATTTCATCAGCTCCTGCTTTCCCAGCTTCCCATGAAATCCACATCCTGGGAGGAAAAAAACTCCAAGGAGATCTCAGAACCAGATAAGAAGCCTCAGCTTCTCCCTGTTTTGCTCCTCTGGAATGTGATTTGGAGAATTGTTTACCCACATGTGAATTGTTTTTAATTAATGACCAATCCCAGTCCAGCTGTGTCGGGACTCTGGCCAGTCACGAGTTTTTATTATTCATTCTTGTTTTAGCCTTCTGATGTCTCCTTTCTTTGGTACAGTTTTAGTATATAATTTTCATACAATATAATACAATACAATTACAATACAATATAACATAATTACAATATATAATACAATATAATTACAATATATAATACACTATAATATAATTACAATATATAATATAATATTCTCATTCTTGTTTTAGCCTTCTGATGTCTTCTTTCTTTAGTATAGTTTTAGTATATAATTTTCATGCAATATAATACAATTATAATGCAATACAAAATAATGTAATTACAATACAATATAATATAATGCAATATATAATATAATATAATATAATATAATATAATATAATATAATATAATATAATATAATATAATATAATATAATATAATATAATATAATATAATATAATATAATATAATATAATATAATATAATATAATATAATATAATATAATATAATATATCAGCCTTCTGAGAACCTGGAGTCAATTCTCATCCCTCACCTCGTCCTGGGGACCCTCACAACCCCCCAACAATTGGTGACCACACCCAAGCCTGGATCTGGGCTCCCAAACCTCCCCTCTGAGCTGCAGGGCAGTGCCCAGGGGCTGTGGGATTCCTCCAGCACCAAATGAAGATGTGATGAGGAGACAACCCTGAATTAAATCCTGGCCCAGGCTGACTCCCAGAGGACTCAGAGCAGAGCAGCCCTGATCCATGACTCGAGCTAAATTTGCTTTCTCCACCTTCTCCAGGCTATTCCCTGCAGCCCCAGGCCATTAGCAAGCCGTGCTGGCAGCTCAGGGAAGACAAAAAGGTCCCTGCAGCTCCCATCTGCCCCAGCAGCAAGGATGAGCTGATTATGTTCTACATTCAATCACCAGAAAGAATCAATCTGTAATTAAGAGACTCCTCTCCCACCCCTCTGTCAGGTTTTTGCCTCTTCTCCCCTTCCACCCCCAGCAAACCTTCCAGCACCGAGTCAATTTAATGAGATTTCTCAGTAACAAATGACCAGTTTGTAATAATTATATTTTCTTCTGCAATTGCTGTAGAAATGATTTAAAGCGGAGAAGGCTCCAATTTATTAAGCATCAAATTTTCTGCAGTGAACTTTTAACTACGAGAAGAGCCTGGAGACTGAGGGAGCTCTCCTCCCCCACCCTGGGCCCTGAAATATTGATGGTTTGGAGATCAAGATTTGGCTCCTTGATGAAAATAAATGAACCCCATGTCAGGCAGGGCCCAGCTGCATTTTCTACCCTTTCATCAAGGCTTGTGGAGCTAAGAGCGGGGTAAGAAGTGGTGAAAGGAAAAACAAACCCATCCTTAAGCTGTTCCATCTTTTCCTAGTTCATATTTATAGGTGAAGGTTTCACTGCTGGACCCTCACAGGCTGTCAGGGAAAATCCAAAATAAAGGAGCTCAGCTGGGGAGGCCCAGAATGCTGAGAACACAACTTTCATCCTGAAAAGCATCAAATCGTGGCTCCTAAACCTTGGAAAACCAAAATTCTGCTTCAGCCCTGAAATATTGATGGTTTGGAGATCAAGATTTGGCTCCTTGATGAAAATAAATGAACCCCGTGTCAGGCAGGGCCCAGCTGCATTTTCTACCCTTTCACCAAGGCTTGCGGAGCTGAGATTGGGGTCAGAAGTGGTGAAAGGAAAAACAAACCCATCCTTAAGCTGTTCCATCTTTTCCTAGTTCATATTTATAGGTGAAGGTTTCACTGCTGGACCCTCACAGGCTGTCAGGGAAAATCCAAAATAAAGGAGCTCAGCTGGGGAAGCCCTGGCCTGACAGGGATGCTGAGAACACAACTTTCATCCTGAAAAGCATCAGATCGTGGCTCCTAAACCTTGGAAAACCAAAATCCTGCTTCAGCTGTGCTCCCAGGTGTTTGCAGCTCATCATTTGACTGAATTTAGGGAGGAAGGAGAGGATTTATTTCTCTCAGGAACCTCCACACTGATAACATTCCCTATCCACTGGTCTTTCACAACCTTGGCTTTCCACCCTGCCATTCCAATTAAACTAAATTAAACTACTTAAATTAAACATTCCAATTAAGTGCCCAGGCAGAAAAGGGCCTCTGATAGGTCCAAAATCTCCTCAATTTTTTATTTTTATCTCACCAACCTGCCACCTGAACTTGAGGGAGAACATCTGGGGAGGCTTAGAACAACATCCCAGCTCCAATCCTCCATTGGAAACTCTCTTTATTGCCTTTGACAAACCACAGCTCTCATGTCCTGCAATCATTTCTGCTCTAGAAAGACACCACAGCCAAATGAGCTCTTTAAAGCTCAGGAAGAAGTGAGAGTTCAAAACTTTTTTCAACGATTGCACTGTCTCAGCAGCTCCCTAATTAATGGAAGTTCCGTCCCATTTTGTACCATTTTCTACGGAGCAGAAAGTACAGAAAGTTTAAAATTCTCTGTAAAGTTTAAAATTCTCTGTGACCACGGTTCCAAAAGGCACAAGTTGATTTTTTTTTTCTCTGATTAATACCAGCGAAAGGCACTGCCAGGGGTTTTAACCTGCACCTTGTTTACCCAGGGCTGTGGAAATCCAGCTTCCCTTTCAAAGCACACTTGTTACACCAACCTCCAGCCAGCCTAAAAAGCCTGTTAATTTAATTAATTATCCCTGCTAAATGGGCCCCTGAGGGCTCCCAGAGGTAAAATTCATCTTGGCAGGGAAACAACAGAACTGACAGGAGCATCTGCCAGGCAGAGAATTACAGTGCCCACCTCGAGATGCTCAATGGAGCAGCAGCCAGGTGTCCCTGCTCCTTCCCCCGGTGCTTCCCGTGGCAAAAATACCAAAAATTCTACTTTTGTGTGGTCACATCCACTATTTGCCAGCTCTGTGTGCATTCACACGCTCAAAAATCAGATTTTTGTGCGTCTGGCTTGAGAATTTCTGTACAAAATCAGGTCCTGCTCAGGCAGGTTTGGGCTATTTAAAAAGCAAAATCAATTTTTGCTTTTTCACAAGATAAACCTCAAAGGCCCTATTTTATTGCTTTTCCTCACACTCCATCCCCACTTTCCTTATTTGAATTTAATTTTAATTAAATTCAAATTTTAATATTTAAATTAAATTAATTTTAAATTAAAAATTTAAGTAATATTTTAAAATTTATGTTTATTTTTGTTCTATTTATTTTAAAAATTTATGCATTTATTTTTATATTTATTTATTTTAAATAAAAATGTATTAATATTTCAAAATTTATATTTATTTGTTTATTTAAAATTTTATCTATTTTATATTTATTTTTGTTCTATTTATTTTTATTTATTTTATTACTATTTTATTTTAATTATTTATTATATTTTTATTATTATATTTTATTATATATTTTATTTATTTTTATTTTACCTTATTTTATTTTTATTTATTTATTTATTAAATAATTTTTATGTATTTAATATTTTTAATTTAATTTATTTAATTAATTTTTTTTTACCTCTGACAAAACAGGACACAAAATTGTCCAACAATGCAAACATTTTACCAGCACCTGGCTCCCTGTTATCCTTTAAAACCCTAAAAAACCCTCTGACCTCAGTCTTGCTGTCATTTGAGATTTCCTCATTAATAATTTCATCTTTTTTAGCACCAACCCTTCCATGGCTGCAATGGAACTTCCACTTTAGCAAGCCAGGAGCCCAACTGCAAATGAGTGATTACCCCCAGCTTAACAAGCAAGAGGACAAACAATAAAAGAGCAAGGATAATGCATCACCAAATGTACTTTGTTCATTTATTTGACAACTGCAGTTTAGTTGTAATTAATTATGATAATATTTCATGGCACACCAGTCCATGTTCTGGAGGGTAATTTGTTCAAGTCAGGCCTGCCCTCCAGCCTTGTGCTGCTAAATTTTGACTGTGCAGGGGGAAAAAAAAATCTGATTTTTTGGGGGGTGAGCACAGAGGACACTGTGGAAGGAGGGCAAAAATTAAAAATTGCCCTGGGAAGTCTGTCAGGGTTCTAAGGAGAGGGGGTTTGGCAGCTCTGTGTTGGATATTTGAATTAAATGTGAGGGTTTATATGAATTAAATGTGAGGGTTTATATGAATTAAATGTGAGGGTTTATTTGAATTAAATGTAAGGATTTATATGAATTAAATGTGAAGGTTTATTTGAATTAAATGTGAGGGTTTGCACAGATCCCAACACGAAGCCGGTGCTGCTGCCACTCTCGTGCCATGCATTTGTAACTCAGGATATGTGAAATTGCTGCCCAAATCTCACTCCTGGCACAGCCCAAGGGCTCAACCTCATTTTCTTCTCTATCCCAGAATTTTGTGGCTGTTGCCATTTGTTCTTGCAAGCAGATTCTGGATTTTATCCCTGCACCACTCATGGAAACAAAAGGAAAAAAAGAATCTGAGGCAGAGCTGCCTTCAGAAAATGTGAATTAACTGCAGGTCAAAGAGAAATGGAGGGATTTGCTGAGCAATCAGTTCAGGATCCTTCTGTTTAATTATCAAATTCTTTAATGACCCTTCCAATGAGGTGCAGCAGCGTGGGTGTATCCTTCAGAAAGTCACCATGGATTACACAGAAATCCTCTGCTCACAAAGTCCTGGGACACCCAGGACAGCTCCATGTACCACAGGATCTACAAAAACCCAGCCCAAATGCCAGAAAGTGGCGCCTGGAATGAAACACCAGCTGGAATTTTGAGGATTTCTGCAGCAAGCAGGGCCCTGCCTCAGCCTCTGCTGGAATTTTGGAGTGACCTCGATGAGCCCCTGATTTTCCTTCCACCTCCTCAGCACAATTCCTTTCCTTCACTTCTCCTGCCCAAATTTTCTGAAGGTCCTTTATGGTGGACGTGGGGAGCCCTGAGCTGTTCCCAAACCACAATTAATAATAAATAGACTCAGATTTTGGTAGAGCAGAATGATCAGGCTTCAGCAGGGATAACAATATCCAAATTATCAGGTGAAAGCCTTCTGGAAAAGCAATTAGATAATAACAAACCTGTGCCAGAGTCATCAAAGACTTTTCATGCTGGGCTAGAAAATCAGGACCCAAGAATGAATGGGATTGGATTGGATTAAATAAAAGAACTGTTCCAACCTCCTCGCCAGCTCCTACGTGGAACTGGAGCTTTACAGAGCTTTGAAAAAGCAATCACAGCGTTTTGTTTCACAATTTCCTTCGTTCCTCCCAGATTTTGGAATAAAAGCGTGAAGTAGAAGTCACCTCAGTCCACCTTCTACCCCCCAAGAGTTTCTGCTTTGTTGCATTTTCCAGGAATTTATCTGAAGAAAAAGCAGAAAAGGTAGAAGAGGCCACCAGAGGATTTTCCTATGAAAAGTGCTGGGAAAATCCTAAGAAAAAACATGGAAAAGTGTCACTCAGAAGTTGTGCAGGATGGGGATACAGATGAGAGAGCAGGAGATAAATCCTACAAGGGCTGAAGGACAAATCCATCAACACTCAGTGCCTGCCCAGAGGTCCCCAAATATTTAAAGGAAAACCAGAAAAATAGAGACAAAAACATTCCCAACCCTTCCTGTGCCACCTGGAGATGTTCTGATTCCTCCTCTGCCTCCTTCCCCTTGCAGCAGCTGAGCAGCCTGAGGATGGATTTGGGGTTAAAAATTGAGGTTTTGGGTGGTTTGGGGAAAGGGAGGAGCTGTGCAAGGAGCCAGACTGGGATCCCTGCTCAGACTGGGAGCAAAGTTAATCCTCCCTGATGGATCCAGGAGAGATCCTGGAACAGGGGAGGCTCCTGGAGGGCAGTACCAGCCAAAACGGGCTCTTTTACAACTTAATTGGTGCAGAACTTTGAATTTTTAATGGGGCCAAATCCTGAAATTTTGGTTCATCCACCATGGCTTTCCCCATTTTCAGTGACAAGGAAATTCTCTGGCATCTCTTAGTGCAGCCTAAAGAAAACCCAAATAAACACAGCAGGGCATCCCAAACTCCCCAGCAGTGGGAGGCAGGTTAAGAATGAAATGAGGATCACGAGCAGGGCAGGGCTGGAGCTCAGACCCAACCACCCAAGCCAAGCCCAAAATGTGAGCTCAGCTTAATTTTTCATTTGGCTCCGCCGCCGTCTCTCTTTTGATTTCCCAAGCAGCTGTGATGATTAATATCAAAGTTATTGCACTGCTGACATTCAAACCAGGCAATTTCAGTGGCTGGAATAAACCTGGATAAAAAAGGAAGGTGGTGGGGTCAGCTCTGTGCCAGTCCAGGCTCTTTTGCTGTTTACACTCATCCAGAGCAGAGCTGAACGTGCAGAGAACACACAGGAAATATCAGCTCTGCTCACAGGCTTTGGATTACAGATAAAAGCTGAATATTTATCTTCCATGCCAGGCTCTGAACTCCACAGGTCCATTAGCTCAGGGCAGGGAATAAGGAATGCTGTGGATTTAGGATCCCAACCCTTTTGGGTGCATCTCCCTTCCTCAAATAAACATTCTCCACATCTGAGAATCAAAAGAAAAAGAAGAATCAATGTTGTTTTTTCTTCAAGCTTGAAAGAGGAAAAAAAACCCCCAAGTAATTCAGCAAATATTACTTAAAATAAGGGTTTCATAAAATGAGTTGTGCTCTGCCTTTCTTCTTTTAAATTGTTTCTTCTCCCCTCTCCCCCTTCTTCCCCTCCCTGACTGACAGCTCCCTGATAACAGATTCCCTCAGTTGCAGACATTTTTTTATAATGTTTCATTCATGGCACTGCAAGCTCCAGGCTCCCTCTGGAGCTCCTGAACTTTCTCTCCCTTTTCCAATTGTTCCAGGAGGAAAGATTGTCCCAGTCCCCTGGGAATGCCTCTCCACAGCCCCTTGTCCCTGCAGTGCCACAGACCCTCCAGGGACAGCAGAAACAGAGAGAAAATCAGATCAGGGCAGAGGATAAAGGGGGAGATGGGGAAATAAGTGGGGAAGAAGCAGGAGCAGCTCCACCTTCACTCTGAACTCGGCAGGAGAATGGGATTTGCTTTGAGCACTGTGTAAATCTCGAGTTTAGCAGAGGACCAGAATGAATTCAATCAATAAATACAGGAGCTAATGGGCAGGAGCAGTTGCTCCTTGGGCTGTTTTCCACCACATGCCTGCAATAAAACCCTTTGCACTCACTAGCCCTCCTGCTCTATTGTATTTGTGGGGTTCCCAGATGAAGGAATGATGAATCTGACTCCACGTTCTCAGAAGGCCCATTTATTATTTTATGATACTGTATTATATTAAAGAATACTATACTAAAGAGTACAGAAAGGATGCAGACAGAAGGCTAAAAACATAATAATGAAAACTTGTGACTCTCTCCAGAGTCCTGATGCAGCTTGACCCAGCTTGGCCAAAAGCCAAAACAATTTACATGAAACCAATGAAACAATCACCTGTTGGTAAACAATGCCCAAACACATTCCAAAGCAGCAAAACACAGGAGAAGCAAATCAGATAATTATTGTTTTCCTTTTTCTCTGAGGCTTTTCAGCTTCCCAGGAGAAGAAATCCTGGGCAAAGGGATTTTTCCAGAAAATATGAATGTGACACTGCTCCGAACGCTCCAGCGCCAAAACTCCACACCATCCAAAACTCAGCCTCATCTCCAGCCCTAAAATCTGGTCCTGTAGAGCATCTGAGAGGCACAGCACGAGAAACAGCAATGTTTTGTCTCTGCAGCAGCCTGGAGCTGCCCCTAATCTCAGCAAAACTCCGAGCACATCAAGTGGCTCCACTCCAAGCTGGCACAGCACGAGACACCAGGATTTCTCACACAAGCACAAGAGGGCCGGGGAATTTTAATACCTTCTTCCCCTTACAAGTAATTTCCAGTGTTTATGCTCTTTGGAGCTCCTTAGGAGTGTCAGAGCAGAACAAATGTCATTTTTAATGGACTTGCTAAATCATAAAAACCATTTGGAAAATTGCATCTGATTAAGAGATGAAAACGTTCCATTATTCACGGGGCGATCGCAGCAGTTCCCAGCAGAGGCAGGAGTGGGCTGCAGAGAAATCTTGGCCCACAGGACTTTCCACGCCAGGAGCTAAAAGCAATCTTGTGATCTGCTACTGCCAAGCTCAGAGGAGCTCTCCTGGAGAGAGGGAACAAAGCTCAGCATCTGTCACTTACATCCTCGTTTCTTGTAGGGAGCCAGGGAGAGGCACGACAATGGGAATTACAAAGCACAGCTCCTGCCCTGTCACTGGAAATATTCAAATCCTGCCCAGATGGGGATCACAGCTCCCTCTGGGAAAAGGCCAGGCCAGAATCTCTCATTTCTAGGGTGGTTGTCACTAAGGATTTTCAATTATTTGTCTCAATTCACCCAAAAATATTCCTCTTGCTGTATGGGAGTAAAAATGGAAAAAGTTCTCTTCCATGCAACAAAGCAGATGTGGCAACAGAGCACAAATTAGAGAGAGGGGCCACTCTGGAGAGCAAACAGCACTAAAGCAGAAAGGATCCCCATCAAAATGCTGATTTCTCCCAGCCTTAGCCCTGCCTTTGCTCTCTAGATGGTGATGCAGAGTAATTAAGCTCTGGTTTACTGAGCATGTAACCTTTGGTAAGTGGATATTCAGAGAAGTGACAGCAGATGATTTAGCCAGACATGCCACAGCAAGGGAGCTGCCTGCACCCTGCATGTCCAGCCAACATCAATCAAACCTGCACTGCTAAGATGCTATTCCATTTTCAGGGGATTTGGGGAGAGTGTTCCTTCCTAAAGGCTTAAAAAATAAATAAATATATATATAATATTGTTATATTTTATCTATTACTAAATATATTATTATATTTTATATTTATTTTATTTTATTTTATTTTTATTTATTATTAATTAATTTATTGGTTTCTTTATTAATTATATATTCATTATATAGTTTATATTTATTATTACATTATTATATTATTATTCATTGTTATATTAATAATTTATTATTATTATTGTTATTGTTGTTATTATTATTGTTATTATTTATTATTATTTCTTCTTGGTTTTAATTGAGAAAAATCATACAGCTTCAGGAGAAGATGTAAGTAGGGAAGCAACATTCTTTTTGGAAAAGTAAAACCAAGGCATTTAAAGTATTGCACTTGAAAAGGATCCCAAACTTTCCCTGGTCCAGAGAGGAGCTGAGTCCTGGTTTTACAGTGGGATTTCCATGGCAGAGCTGAGGTGCGCACAAGCCTGAGGTTCCCAGAGCTGATGATTTCCCTGCTGGGGCTGTTCCACCCTGCCAGGGTGAGATCCAGGGCTGTGACAGGAAATTCAGGATTATTCACCGCACTGACTCATGCTCAGGATAAATCAGAGAGGAGATGTTTTAGTGCCTCCAATTCCAAGCATTCAACAGGAACCAAACCCTGATCCGGCAGCATTTCCCGAGTGCAAATCCCTCCTACAGAGAAATTCACCCGCTGCCCCTCACCTGGTGAGGATTTACCTGGGGCCAAGTGTTGCTGCACAGATAAATTCATTCAGGAAAAGGTGCTTTGACATCCTTAAATGGAGCTGAGGAGTGAAAATCAGGCTCTCAGAGCTGCTGCAGCACTTTCAAACAGCTTCAGAGAGATGCTGAAGTTCAGCTCGGACCAATTTCCTCGCCCTGTGCAGCATGGTTCTCATGCAGAGGTTAATAACTCCTGATCTGTTCTGTGAACTCAGCATTTCCCCGGAATTTCAGCTTGATATAGTGCCCTTTTCACCAGGAACATACTTCTCCCTGCCTGCCTTCCCTCCTGCTAATCAGTTTTATCAACACAGCCCCAGGTGAGGAATGGCTTTCAAGATGTGGAGACTGGGAGCTGGAAATTCCTGCTTCATGCAAATGATGCCAGTCAGCAGAGCCTATTAATGAGCTCCAAAACCCCAAAATCACAGCTGAGCAAACCCAAATACCACTGTCAATTCACACCACAGCACAGCCTGGCCTTGCAAGTTTATGAATCTCAGTGCTCTTTAAAAAACAAAGCATTAAATCATTTAGCCTGGGAGATCACAATATCAATTAGCTTGCTCTCTATCTGTCATGGACGTATTTTATGAAAAATCCTTTCGTTAGGATCTTTTCTCCTGTGAAGCTGGGAAGCTTCGGCTTCTCCATGTTTTGCTGCTTTGGAATGTGATTTGGAGAATTGTTTACCCAGCATGTGAAATTGTTCTTACTTGATGACCAATGACAGCCACCTGTATCGAGGCTATGAGGAGTCACAAGATTTTATTATCATTCCTTTCTATTCCTTGCTAGCCTTCTGATGAAATCCTTTCTTCTATTATTTTAGTATAGTTTTAATATAATATATATCATAAAATAATAAATCAGCCTTCTGAAACATGGAATCAACATTCTCATCTCTTCCCTCGTCTACCACCACATCCATCCTTCCCCCCAGGTGCTGATTTGTGCTTCCCCTATTTCATCCTGGGGATTTTCTTGAGCGTGGGGAGAAAATTTACAGAGGGAAATGGGAGAAGCTGTGGAAATCCAGATTGCTGTGTTCATCCCAGCAGAGTGCAAATGCCACTGAGAAACCTGAAAATCTTGAAAAACCAATCCCTTGCAGCCTGAGAGCTCCCTCAGCCACGCTGAAGGTGCTCATTTTCACAGCCAAGCTGCCTGACAATGGCTCAGCAAGTCTGGAAAGAGATCCCTGAGTGCCAGGAAAACATCCAATCTTCAGGATTCCCTGCAAGGAGCAGCTCCAAGGGAATAAAATATTTTGTGTTATCATGGAGGTCTGCAGGCAGCACACTTAATCCTTTGCTCCTGCCCCAGCAACAGTTTGTTTTGAATTTAGAGTTGGTGTTGGGGTTAAAAAAAGGAAGAAAAAAGGGGAAAAAAAGCAATTCAAGCTCGTTTTGAGACATTTCTCCTGCTGCTGCAGCCAGAGGTGACAACACAACTCACAGGACAATAATCATCATTTTCCTCTCCTATATTCATTCCATAGGATTTACAATCCAATGGGTTCCAGCTCATTATAGGAGACCAACTTTGACCAAACCGGAAAAAAAATTAAAAATCAAGAGTTTCTAAAGAACCAAGAAATTAATTATACGACAAACTCCACAGGAGAAGGCATCAGCAGTTTTCCATTTTAACTTCTTGCCCTTTCTTCCCCACAAATCTGGTTAATTTTGAGGCAGAGCCTTTCAGAGCTCCATTCTCCTGCAGGAAAGGCTGATGGAAATTAATTGATGTGAGAGAAACTGGAGCACGAAGGGGAAAGTGCCCTTCTCCCCATCTATTATTCACACTTCGTGGTGAGAGAACCTCAAAACGTAGGGAGGAACTTCCCCTTCACCCTGTGAGCAGAAACTTGCCAGATTCTTGTTCTGCAGACACATTTTGTTTTTCCCTAAATAGCATGAAGCCACGGGGAAATTAAAAGAAAGGGAAAAAAAAGGGACATGGGAAGTGTCAAAGGTTTTTTCAGGCTGGCAGAGTTGAGGGTGGGGAGGGGATTTTGTGTGGAGAACTCAGAGCATCTTCCATGGTCTGAAAGGGCTCCAGGGCAGCTGGAGAGGGATTCTGGATCAGGAACTGGACAAGGGGAAAGGATTCAACTGACAAAAAGTAGGTTTGGATGTTGTTCTGCTTTTTTTCCTAAGCCTTCTGATGTTTACATTACACTTTTATGTAAATAACTTATTGTTTTCCATTCTTTCATGGAGGAGGAGAAATTGGACTGTTGGTTTGTCCAGTGTCATTGGAGAGGTGGCACTGTCACCCTCCAACCCACTGTCACTTTTAGAAATCTATAAATGCTGGAGTCAGAAATTAAAAATTCTCTTTTTTACCTTAAGAGAGCTGTGTGTCCACATTGTGTTATTTCGTGTCCTATAACAACATTTGGATTGGATTTGGGGAAGGGATTCTTTAATCTGAGGGTGCCCAGAGCAGCTGTGGCTGCCCCTGGATCCCTGGAAGTGTCCAAGGCCAGGTTGGAGCACCTTGGGATGGTGGGAGGTCCCATGGCAGAGGTTGGAATGGGATCTTTAAAGTCCCTTTCAACCCAAACCATTCTGCCATTCCATAGGAACCAGCTGAAAGGAATAAATCCCATTTTTTGTTTCCCAAAGCCTCAGCACTTGTCATCTCAGCTCCTCAGTGGATAAATGCTCTCCCTGCCACTCTGAGCTGTCACAAGGATTTGTATCTGCCCTCATTACATCCCTCCCAGTCACAGGGTAATTAAATCCAATGTTGCTATAAGTCTCACTGAGCAAAGGAAAATTCACCAGATTAATCAGAATATCTTTCAGAAAGGGTTCTAAAAATATTCTAAATAGACCAGAAAAGCAGATGAGTGGCACTCTCATTTATCACTGAGCCAGGCTCTGGATACAACAATCCATTGGGGTGATAGATAACACAGCATCTTCTGCCTCTCCTCTTTCATTCTAGAAGCTCTCATTCACAGCCAGATCAAGACACAATTCTCTCTATTATTGTCTCTCTCACCCACTGCAGCTTATTCTGGGCTGTGTGCTCAGCATTCTCTCCAGGGGCCTGCTGTTGTCATGACTCTCAATTAGGTTTTTCCCTTCTCATTGTCCCCATCCTGCAGCAATGGGTTTTTTTGGAGCACATGTGTCCCTCAGATATTTCCCTTCTCAATGTCCCCATCCTGCAGCAATGGGTGTTTTTGGAGCACACGTGTCCCTCAGATTCTCAATCCCATCCTGTCAGCAGCCTGGGAGGATTTTGCTGCTGTTCTCAGGGCCATCATGATGTCACTGCAGACATGAAATAGGAAATTCCCAGATGGTTCTCAAGGCCTGGTTCTGTTTTTTTGGTTGTTGTTGTTGTTGTTTTGTTTCAGTTTTTTTTTTTTTCACAAGTCTGGGCTGGTTTTCTATGATTCATAATTTGATATTTGCAAAGCGGTTTTTAAACCTCCTCAGCTCTGCTGCTGGCCCTGATAGAACTGATGGCCCTCCTCCATCAGCTCAAATTCATCCAGGCCATTTTTAAGGATAACTTCCCAAGGTTTTGGTTGGATTTTTTTTTTTTTTTGGCCAGCTGATGTTCTGAGTTTATTGTTTCCTGCCTGACACAGTGGCACAAGTCTGACTGGGCAAAACTCACAGCTCATTTACGTCAAGGACTGAAGCAGCCACTCATCATCTGCAGCTGGGCCAAGTGAGCTGTGACAGAGGGGATGGAAAAATTCCCACTGGAGCAGCCAGAGAGCTCCAATCCAGGGAAACGTCCCTGCTGAGATCAGTGTCACTTTAGCTGCTACTGAGAACATTGATTATAAATATATCATGCAATAAAATGAGGCTTTGCTTCTCTGGTGGAAGTGACCTTGCAAAGGCAGGAGGGGATGATGGAACTCTCTGTGCCTGTGAATTCCTGCTCCAGGTAAAAAAAAAATCAGATCCTGAGGAAATCAGATCTGTTTGTTGAGTTTAGGGCAGTTCTGCAAAGCTGGTGCCACCTCTGCACCCTCTCCAAAACTGTCGTGGAAAATCCTGATCAGCACCAAGAGCAGCCAGCTCACACCTGGAGAGGAATTCAGAGCTCCAGGTTGTGGCTGCAACACAACCTCTGCCAGGGCACATCTTCCCAAAATTAAGAAACAAACTGGTGCAATGTCCAGGGGAAGGCAGTGTGCAGCAGATTGAGCAGGTGTGCCCTGAGCAGGGGGAACATGGGCTGGGCACCTGCCAGCTGGAAAGGACCTGGGGAAAGAGGCAGGCAGCACTGGAGGAAGGAAAGGATATTAAAACCACAGCCTCATGTTTCAACGCCAGAGTGATGAGGGAAGCAAAGGAAATAGGCTGGAAAGCAGCACAATCCCTCTCAGGATGCTGCAGCAGCGGGGCAGAGCGGCGGGGCCAAGGCTGAGGGAGCTGCCATTGATCATTTTTGATTTAGTGCTGCCCAGACAAGAGGAACTCGCATGATCCATGGGCTGTGTATTCCTCTATTGATCCCAGACCGGGCTTGCTAAACTGCACATCCATCACCCTCCAGCCCTGCCCAGGTTCCCCTGAGGCAGCTGAAGAGGAGCCACTGTCCTGTCCCCTAGGCCAAGGTCCAAGGGTCTGGGGCTGAGCCACTGCCTGGCTGATGGATTGGCAGCATTTCCAGGCATTCCTTTCTCACTGCTCCTGGAAAGGTGTCTTGGTTTGGAAAGACAGGAGTCTGCTAAGGAAGGCAGGAGCCTCCCCTGAAATGGAGAATGTGAACCCTCCCCACCTCTCCAAAGTGCTGTAAATTCTAAATTAAGGGGCTCTCAGGCAACAAATATGGGAGCAGGAAATAACAGGGAAGAAAAAATAAACAATGCAGTAACTAAACCAACAGTGACAGAGTCAGAACCCAAGCTGACACCCTGTGGGTCAGGGTGCTGGCAGCAGTCCCATTGGAATTGTGGCTCAGCCCTCCTGCAGTGTCAGGGGTGGTTCTGCTGGAGCAGGGATCCTGGAGAAAGGTGCAGTCTCTGCCTCTGAAGATCCAGGGGAAGAGGCAGCTGCTGTTCCTCTGGGAAATCCAGTGGAGAAGCCGTGGTGGTGTTCCAGAATCTCCAGATTATATCCAGGCAGGAATGCTTGGCTGGTGTTCCAGAATCTCAGATTATATCCAGGCAGGAACGCTTGGCTGGTGTTCCGGAATCTCCAGATTATATCCAGGTAGGAATGCTTGGCTGGTGTTCCAGAATCTCCAGATTATATCCAGGCAGGAATGCTTGGCTGGTGTTCCAGAATCTCCAGATTATATCCAGGTAGGAATACTTGGCTGGTGTTCCAGAATCTCCAGATTATATCCAGGCAGGAACGCTTGGCTGGTGTTCCGGAATCTCCAGATTATATCCAGGCAGGAACGCTTGGCTGGTGTTCCAGAATCTCCAGATTATATCCGGGTAGGAATGCTTGGCTGGTGTTCCAGAATCTCAGATTATATCCAGGTAGGAATGCTTGGCTGGTGTTCCAGAATCTCCAGATTATATCCAGGTAGGAATGCTTGGCTCCTCCCTCTGGGCTCGCATCTCCCAATGGGATGCTGTAGTTCTTATCAGCCATGCAGGGACATTCAATAGCTGTTATCAGCAATGTCCCCTCCTGAGGGAGGAGTGATTGTGGTCACTCAGAGAGAGAGATAAGGCAAACTGTCCACTTGACAAAAGATAATCTGCCATACAATGGCAATGGAATACATCTTGCCTGGCAATCTGGGACAAAAGGGCAGAGCAGCCTGGGGGAGTTGTGCTCCCAGTCCCACACAAACTGAAGGGGGGAAGGAGAATTCACCCCCAGCTCGTGCTCAGCTCGCCCCACACCTCATCCCACTCCCACTGAATTTAATTTTAAAAACCCCCTCCTCCCAAAGTAGAGCTCTGAGCTTTCTTTCCAGCTTGGCCACAGCCTCAACTGCACGTTTTCAAGGATATTTCACTCCTATTTCACCACTCTCTGTTCCTGTCCCTGACTCCAGTCCTTTGCCAAGGTATGTCCAAGTGGAGAACATGAGGAATGAGAAGACAGCTGGTGAAACAAATGCAAATCCCTGTCTACAGCTCCTTAATCTGTTTTTTCCTGTATTACCCCTGCCAGCAAGGACTATTTCTGGCCTGGGCTGGCCTGGCTGGGGAGGGCTGAGGGGGCAGAGGGAGGCTCGTGGTGCAGGCAGCAATAAAATCTGAGTGTGGTTGAGCTGGTGCAGATTTTGAGCTGAAGAGGCGGGGTTTGTGCCTGTGAAGTAATTTCTTAACTCTCAGATGGAGGGATGAGAGTGCAGAGGACAGATTGATGGTCATCACCTGGGAGCTTTTCACACCTTCACCAGAGCAACTGAAATTCTCTTTGCTGAAGAATTCGTGGCAGCTCCCACAACTCCCCTTCAGTGCCAGCTTCTCTCGCAGACTGTGAGAAGGGGAAAGGTTTTTAGGATCACAGAGGGGTTTGGATTTAAGGGCTGCAGAGATCATGCCATGGGCAGGGACACCTCTCACTATCCCAGCCTGGCCTTGGACACCTCCAGGCCTGCAGGAACAGCCCCAGCTGCTCTGCCCCACTACACCAGTGCAGAAAGAGGTGACCCAAACACCCTGCACAAACCCCAAAATTATTTCTCTCTTGCTCCATCCTAAGAAAGAACAGCCCCAGACCAAACTCCAGGAAACCAGGGGCACTTTTGCCCCAAAGACTGAGAAAAGAAACATCAATGAATCATTTCAGGATTCATCTCCCGCCTGTCCAGCCATCATTTTCTTCTGCTGGGATCTGCAAAATGTCTCCTGAAGGCACTGATGGATCTGACAGCCCCAAATCCATCACCTGAATTCTCCCAGCAGCTCTGTGCAGAAACCCTCACAGAGCCTCTCCCCTGCCCCTTTCCTGTAGGAGATGCAGGTGTAAAGAACACAAAGATTTATTCATTTTCTCCCTTTCTGATGTTCCAGGTGTAAAAAAAAGGAAGCCAGGGATGAAGGGGACGAGTGGGTTAAGAGGAGATAAAAAGGAGAAGTGAAATCAGACATTATCAGGTATCTCCTGTTGCCCTCCCAGTTCAAAGGACTCAAGAAGTGCTGAAAAACCTCCAAAGGCTACAAGGGAGAAGCGCTGACAGGGGGAGGGAGAAATGGCACTGCCTCCCAGGTGCCATGCCAGGAAATCTCAACGTTTAGGAGAAAACAGAAGGTGGGTTCTGACAGAAAAAGGTGTTTAGACAACCCCAAACTGAGCGTGTTCTGCTCCTCTGTAGGAGGGTGAAATAACCTCCAGCAGAGCCTCCTGTGTGCACCAAGGATCCCAAATATTCCCAAATACAAGAAAGGAGATGCTGCAACAGCCCAGGACACGAGGTGGGTTCAGGATAAAAGCACAGCAAGGGCACGGCCAGAAATAACCTTGTTCAGAGGAAAAGCCACGATATAAATTTTAAATTTAGAAGAAAAAAGACTTGTTTACCTATTACCAACCAGCCCCACTATTAACCAATTACTGGGAGGCAGCTCAGAGCAGCAGCTTGGCCATTAGAGTTGAGTATTCCAGGGCCTGCTAATGGGAGATAAATTCATGGCTGGAAAATTGGATGCAATTAGAGCCATTTTAGCAAGAGTTCACAACAGAGCTGACCTTTGCTTTCACATGCAGGGGGCAACAGAGAGATGATGTCTGATATTATTTTATTGCCTGTGGGAAGAAAGCTTTTGTGTTGGCAGGGACCAGAACAACCCACCTGAGCTGAGAAAAACATTTGGGAACTGGGCTTAGAGACTTGTCTGGGGGTTAAAATTCCTAAATTAGAGTCTCATCTTTGCCATCAGCTCAGTGTGACAGTGACTTTGCTCTCTGTGACTGGTTTTAGCCATCTTTAAGGCTTGGCTGACTCAAAAATCCCTTGTGGCTCCCAAATTTCCCCTGATTTCTGTTGGACACTTCCCTTCTTTGCTGTTGGCACCTTCACAGGCAATGATCACCTTCCACTGAGAGCCCAGCTCAGGCAGTCTGCTGGGGAATCAGATCACTGCAGGGAGGAAATTCCTTTTTTAGGATAAATATTAGGGATCTTTTTCCAAACCAGTGCAGTCCTTAGCCTCTAAAAGGCTTCACCAGCACTACTGGGGTGACTTTAACCACCACAGCCATGAAGGAAAACCTTTGTCTGCAGCATTCAGGACTGGGTGGACACCAGAACCATCTCTCCTTGCATTTTTGTGCCTAAATATTTTTTATCCTGTGCTCCCCAGCCCAGTTCCTAACCCTGGGGTCTGCAGCTACCAGGCAAAACTCTTGCAAAGTCTGGCATCTCTTAATACCCAAAGTGCTTATTTTAAACACAGACTGATGGCTTTTCTCCTAGATAATGATGATTGATTCTGTTTTCCATCCTTTGTCAAGGCTCAGCACATGCCTGGAATTTTAACTACTCCTTCTTCTGATGCTTCCATGCATCCATCTGTTCCTCTGGATCTCTCTCAGCCTCCTGCTTTAAATAATGAACTTTGCTAGGCTCAGAACAATCTATTAATAAATAACAATCTCGGAGGTTACACAAGCCAATTAATAGTGAGGCAGCAGCATCAGGAGCTGGGCTGAGGGATGCTGCTGAGGGGGTGTGGAGCTGGCAGCCCTTGGGCACTGAGGGTTTGTGGGACCCTCAGCGAGGGCTGGGGGCAAACTGTGCAAAAAAACAAACTCAGCTCAGCGAGGAAGGAGCGGGGCTCTGAAAGCTCTGAGGGAGCTGGGGGTGCTCAGCCTGGAGAAAAGGAGACTCAGGGCTGCCCTCATCACTCTGCACAGCTCCTGAAAGTGCCTGTGCTCAGCTGGGGCTGGGCTCTTTCTCCAGCAGCACTGACACGACCAGAGCACACAGCCTCGAGCTGCACCAAGGGAAATACAGGGTGGATATCAGGAAAAGGTTTTTTACAGAAAGGGTGATAAAGTTCTGGAATGTTCTGCCCGGGGAGGTGGTGCAGTCCCCATCCCTGGGTGTGTTTAACAAAGCCTGGATGTGGCACTGGGGGCCAGGGTTTAGTTGAGGTGTTGGGGCTGGGTTGGACTCGATGATCTTGAAGGTCTCTTCCAACCTGGTCATTCTGTGGCTCTGTAATTCTGACATTCCTCAAGACTGTCCTGGTTTGAACAGACAGGTGTCTGCTAAGGAAGGCAGGAGCCTCCCCTGAAATGGAAAATGTAAACCCCTTCCCTCTGAATTATTATGGTTTTGAAATACAGCTGGAAAGAAGCTGGCCAAGCTGGAAAGAAAGCTCAGAGCTCTACTTTGGGAGGAGGGAGTTTTTAAAATTAAATTCACATATATACATATATATATATATATATATATATACTGTTAAAATTAAATTCAATATATATATATACTGTTAAAATAAGTAACAGTGTATATATATATGCACTTTACTTTTATTTCTACTATTAACAAAACCTTAAACATAGTAGTAGTAATTACTAATATAATTATAAGTAAACAGTCTGTTTAATCAAAATAACATCCAGCAAAAGTGTACTAATACCCTACCCATATACTAAATACCCTACTATTAATATACCAACTATCAACATCTACCATCTAAAAAAAAAAACCAAACCAAAACCCAAACTAAAAATAATTAAAAAAAAAAAAAAACAAAAAACAAAAAAAAAAAGCCAAAACACAACCAAAAAACACACCTGCTCTAAAAAAAAACAGACCCAAAATCCCATAGAGAATAATTCAGTTCAGGGCTGGAGGACGCACCAGGTCAGGAAATGGTGCAGTGACACTCAGCCTGCTCTGGAACCCTCCATGAATTCATTTTCCATGGAGGAGCAGCTGCCAGCTCTGTGTGTCGAGCAGAGCAGGGCTGTGGAGTGTCCCCATGGACCAAAGGTGCCTCTGCAGGGCTGTCCCGCCCTCCAGCCCTGTCTGGGCATTTAGGAACGGCCTAAACCCCTGCCTAAGCCCCACTGAGCTTCACTGAGCCTCAGCACACGAACGCTCTGCCAACATCTCCATTTCCTGTGTTTGCCATCTCCTGGGTTCCTCTTGTTTTCGCTCTTCCTTCTCCTGTCCTCTCCTCCTCTCCCTTCCATCTCTCAGCCCAGCTCCTGTGGGGTTTTTTTTCCCCTCATTTCTCCTCCTCCCTGCCCCTCATAACGACTTCATCTGGCAGGCAGCAGTGACAAGCCAGAGGATTGAACAGGGAGTTTTCCTGCTCCAGATCCATTTGAAGATTTCTCCCAGCTCTCAAGCCCCAGATTCAATTTCCCCCTGACAGAACAACAGAATTAGTCTCCTGTTGTCATAGGTAAATTACTCACAAGCCCGGTGGCAGGAGAGGGGGAAAAAAGAGGGAAAAGAGACAAGAGCAGGATTCGAAGGAAGGTGTGAGTGTGACAAGCAACAACAGAATAACAATAGAGACCAGCGGCTGACATCGATCACAGCTGACAAACAGGGACAAAGCCAGCTCTGGATCAAACGCAGGAATTATTTACCTCGTCTTCCCTCAGCCCTTGAGCCATTCAACCTCATTCTGAGCATTTCTGTGTCTTGCAGAGGACACATAAAGTCTAAATAACTCTGAGATTGAAAAATATTGCGTCTGATTGAGCTTAGGAGGGGGAATTTTGTCACAAGAATCCATTCTCAGGAATGCCCTGAGCTGGGGAGAGGCAGGGATGAGCACACAGAGCATGGCAAGCTCTCAGGCTGGCCATCAGATTGAAAGCATTCACATAAAAAAAGGGAAAAGCAGCAAATCAACAAATCCTCCTCTGTCTTCACACCCTGGCCTTTAATTCCTGTCAGCACCCAGAGCAGCCAGGGGGGCTGGAGCTGCAGACTACAAAACACTCGATATTTGTCATTGAACACCATCCCTACCTGGTTTCTGGTTTTTATCCCCTGCCTGCCTGCCCTGATGCTCCATCATCCATCGGGGTGAGTGTCACATGCTGCCGGTTGTCATCTGGATGTCACAGGGGGTGGCCGAAATGGGAATTCTCCCGAGCAGGAGCCATCTGAGCCTTCACATCTCATCTCCCTCCTCGCCCTCCGAGCTGCTCCTGGCAATGAAGCAGCCTGGGCTCAACACAGACAGGAATTTTGGGGTTTTCTGGTGTCCTCTGTGAGGTGGCTCCTGCCCCTCTCTCCTGCTCTTCCAGTAAATTGGAGTTTTGGGGTGAAATCCAGGAGGTGGGAGGTGACAGCAAAGGGCACCTGAGTGAGCGCCTGCAGGAGGCACCAGGTGAGGGAATGGCGCTGTGACACCCCAGCCTGCTCTGAAACCCTCCATGAAATTCCTTTCTTAGGGATGAGCAGCTGCCAGGACACTCCCAACCCCCAGGAACCCAAACATTTCTCATGGGTGAGAGAATTCAGAGAAAACTTTGATCTGGGCAAATATTGGCTGCAGAATGACAGAAACCCCCCCTAAACCCCCAAACCAGGACAGAGAGAGTTTATAAATACCAGCAGGGAGGGAAGGCCAGAGCAGAGTCACCTGCAGAGCAGTAAGTCCCAGCCTTAGAGAAGCTGAACTTCACACCAAAGCCAGGCTTTATTTGCCTATTGACAGAACAAAGGGCTCTGTTGGTCTTTCTAACCCCCCCTGAGCCAGTAAAGGTCTCTCTAATCTGCCAAAGGCAGAACAAAAACTGGGGGCTTAAAGCTGAAGCAAATCAGGCTGGAAGGAGACAGGATATTTATATTTTATTTTATTTATTTTATTTTGCTTTATTTTATTTTATTTTATTTTATTTTATTTTATTTTATTTTATTTTGTTTTGTTTTATTTTATTTTTTTTATTTTATTTTATTTTATTTTATTTTATTTTATTTTATTTTATTTTATTTTTATTTTATTTATTATTTTTTTTTTTATTTTTTATTTTTTATTTTGTTTTATTTTATTTATTTTGTTTTATTTTATTTAATTTTAATTTTAATTTTATTTTATTTTAATGGATTGTGTCTCTCAGTGCCTTTAGTTAAAACTGGGCAATTAAAAAAAATAGCTAAATTCTTTTTCCTGAGTTTTGTCTGGAACTCCCAGGCAGAGCCTGACTCAGTCCAGCTCAGGATTAATTTAGGAGGAGCATGAAGAAGCACTAAATAACTCTGCAATTGTCCAGAGCACTCCACCACTCAGCCTGGAGATCCCTACAAATCCAAACACGCCGGAACCCGCTGGAAATTCAGATTTTCTGCAAGGCAGAGGCCGGGCTGACTTTGAAATCACCTTTTCCCCAGCACTGCATGAACACCTCGCTCCTCTTCTCCCTCCCAGGAGGTGCCAAAGCCCCCTCGGCAGAACAGAGAGGAATTTCCACAGCAAAAAGCTGGAAGATCTCCCTTCCCTCCTCCTTTCCCCCCCTTCCATGAATAACATCAGCCATTGACCTTTTCAAGCTGGGTACTTGGTGTAAAATACGAGTTCCAGGGCTCAGGAGGGAGGAAGGGGCTGGGGAGAAGCCTCATCCTCCTGGCACTGGCAGGGAAAGGGCTCCGAGCTCCTCACAGCCCACCAGGAGGGTTTACGACTCTGGCTCTGGCATTTTAAATTCATAAAATTATTAACACAGAGATTGTTTTACAGCATAATGGCTTTTGAACAAGGTGAACGCCACCAGCCCCTGCTCAGAGGAGAAAAAGGGGGGGAAAAAGGAGTTTGGGGAGGAAATTGTGGCTTTTGGAGGGATCAGCAGTGACAGCTGCACCCCTCCAGGGAAGAGTGGGGGTTAATTTCTGAGTTATTCACCCTCTGGTTGTGTCCCAGAGGGACAGGGCAGGGACAGTCCCCAAGGTGGCCCCAGCACCAGGAGAGCTCAGCTCTGCCTTCACCTGGGCTCTCTGCCCCTCTCCCTGCCCATCCCAAAAATGTACCCAAAAAATGGCACTGCCTTGGCTATCCTGTAAAGGAACCCAAAAAATGGAAGTTCATTGGATACCCTAAAAATGTACCCAAAAATGGCACTTCCTTGGCTATCCTAAAAATGTACCCAAAAAATGGCAGTTTGTTGGCTACCCTAAAAGTGTACCCAAAAATGGCACTTAATTGGATACCCTAAAAATGTACCCAAAAAACGGCACTTCTTCGGCTATTCCAAAAATGTACCCAAAAATGGCACTTTCTTGGATACCCTAAAAATTGTACCCAATAATGGAAGTTTGTTGGCTACCCTAAAAATGTACCCAAAAATGGCACCTTCTTTGGATACCCTAAAAATGTACCCAAAAAATGTCAGTTTGTTGGCTACCCTAAAGATGAACCCAAAAAATTGCACTTGCACTTCCTTGGCTATCCTAAAATTCCTAAAATGGGTTGTTGGTTAGCCTAAACAAAATGGCACTTCATTGGCTACCCTAAAAATGGCAGTTTGTTGGTTAGCCTAAAAATGTACCCAAAAAATGGCACTTCATTGGCTACCCTAAAAATTGTACCCAAAAATGGCACTTTCTTGGATACCCTAAAAATTGTACCCAAAAATGGCAGTTTGTTGGCTACCCTAAAAGTGTACCCAAAAAATGGCGCTTCATTGGGTACCCTAAAAATTGTACCCAAAAATGGCCCTTCCTTGTCTGAGCAGCTCCTGCCTCGTGCTCTGGAACCCTGGAGTTGCAGCCCAGAGAGGAGGAGCAATCTGCACTCATCTCACCCACTGCTCTTTATTGCTGCATTTATGGTGATTTTAATTATTTTTTTTTTAAATTTTTTTTTATTCTATAAACCAACAAAACAAGCAGAAAGAGACACCAATTTTGCCGCTGGCCGGGTGGCTGCTGGAACATCCCTTGCAGAGCCACCAGGTTGATTTCTGCTAACTCAATTCACATCAAATTCCCTAAAACCAGCCACGGACGCTGTTGCTTCTTCCAGAGGCGCCAATATTCTGAATTAAGAAGTCTCAGGGAGCTTTGCTTACACTGGTTTAAACTGGGATTAGCTTTGCAGGATGATTCCCAACCAGGGTGTGATAAAATCCTTTGTTGTGCAGGGAGACTCTGAGCATCAAACAGCATTTATTTGCTGAGCAGAGCTCCAGATTAATAAAACAATGCCCAGCAGGACAGCAAGGCCAACCTCTGGCAAAATCCTGAGCTTCCAGAGCCTGGAATCTCAATTGCAGAAGCATTGGGTGCTTTTAGCTGTGATTTGTTGGACGGCGGCCACCTCACCAGGCACTTTGCCTGATGCTATAACAATAACTGCGTTATTTGCAACATCACAAATCTTTACTTCATCTGCAGAGGACGTGGATCATCAGCTCAGTCATTAATGAAGGTATTGAGTAGCTGAGGAGCAAAATAATCCATCCCTGAGGGAGCTGCTTTAAGCAGGGATGCTGCTTCTGCTCCTCTCCTCCACCTCGTGCTCAGCCCGCTAATTCCAGCTCAGGAAAGTTGTCCTTGATCAAAATTCCAGCTCTCTAACCACAGAGAGCAGGCACAGACTTTCCCAGAAAAAAATCCTGGGAAACTGTGAGAAGCTGTGAGAAACATAGAAGGAAAAATTCAAACTATTATTACCTCACTTTCTGTAAATATATATTACATACATATTTATATTATATATATATGTAATATATTTATATTTTAATATATTTCTATTTAATATCTTTATATATTTATAAATATATAAATATTATTCATTTATATTATACATATAAAAATATATATTTATATTTTTATATATTTATATATAAAATATTCATTTGTATATAACATTTATATTACATTATATTATATTAGAATCATATATATTATATATTTTTATATATGTAATATATTTATATATTTATGTATATATTTATATTTTTATGTATTTATATATAGAAATATTCAATTTTAGATAACATTTATATTATATTAGAATAATATATATTATATATTTATATTTCTATATATTACATTATGTATAATATATATTATATTCATTTTTAGATAACATTTATATTATATTATAATCATATATATGATATATTGATATTTCTATATATTACATTATATATAATATATATTATATTCATTTTTAGATAACATTTATATTATATTATAATCATATATTATATCATATCATAATATATATGATATATTTCTATATAATATATGTTATATATATTATATATAAAATATATTTATAAATACGGTTCTCTAGAGTGTGCTATTGATAGCTCACCAGTAGTGTGAGAGGTTTTCACTTTAAGACCAATCAAGTCTTAGATCCACCATTTTTTCTATAAGAGCTGTAGATTTCTCATAACAAAGTGTCTTTCATGCCTTCTAAATCACGGAGTCAATACTAATTATTACCTGGCTTGAGGCCTGCTACCACGAATTCCACCTCAGGAAAGTTGTCCTTGATCAAAATTCGAGCTGATAACAAGCCCTGAGAGGAAAATAACGGTGTTCTTACAATGCCTTAAGTTTTAGTTTTCATATTTTTCAGATTCTCTGCTGCCTCTCCCTGTGTGGAGCTCTGAGCTTCCTATCAAGTGTTGGCAAGTTCTCCTCGCAGTTCAGTCAGATAAAACAATCATTTTCCAGCTTGAGAACAAGGACAATTGATACAAACTCCAGGCCCAAAAAGTGCAAACAACAGAGAATTGAGGAGAGCAAAACTGGGAGGATGGCCCAGAAAATTTGTGGAATAGACAAAGCCAACAACTTAGCTGTGTATTAGGGGAGGAAGATGCCTTTATTCCAGTTTTCTCGAGTCTATGTTGTGTCGCTCCTTCCCAAAAAGCAGCACTCAGACAAACCTGAATAACCTGGAGAGGTTTTATTTCCTTGCCAAGGAAACTTTTCCCTTTGGTGAGCATGACCAGAGGGTTAAATTCAGCATAATCAAGCAGAAGTGGGGCTCTTCAGCTGCCTGAAGTCAAACATGCAGGTGCCAGTGCTTCAGGAGACATCAGCAATTCCTGATTTTCTCCATTCTGCCCTGTCTCCCAAACTCTGCTGAGCACTGAGGCGCTGCCCAAAAAAACCCAAAAAAACCAGAGCACAGCACCTCTGTACTCCACAGGCAGCAGCCACTCCAGGATCCTTCACCAGGAGAAGGAATAAATAAGCTCTGAGTGACAGAGTTTTTAACAACAAAATCATTCCATGGGCAGAGTGTGTAATGAGTTCCAGTCAGAGCAAGTTATGGAGGAATAATTTTCTAGTACCTGCAGCTAGCAACCACTTCATGGGTGCTTTTTATTCCTGGGTTGTAAATTGATTTTATACATCATTTATCAATGGAGGCCTGGCTCTATAATGGGGATATTTTAATATTTATGCCTCTGCAGCCGCATGCTCAGCAAACAAATGGGAACAATAGGACATGGTTGGTGTTACAAGCCCCTGCTCCCAGGTAAGGGTGATGGAGGTCTGCAAGTGCCAGATAAACCCAGGGAAATTTGATTATGGGATGCATAAAGAATGATTCCTGTGCTGCTGGAGAGGATTAAAGTGCTGAGGGTTTGAGTTTTGTGTTGCATTTCCATACATTGGCTTTGGGAGGCAAAGGAGTCCTCAGGGGGACACACAGGAGATCCATGGCACACCCAGGGAGTGTGGGGGGATCCTGCTCCTTGGGGCACTGGGGGGATGTGATCCAACTCCTGGGGCTGTTGGGTTGTGAGAATTCCCCCAGGTCATGCCAAAAAACCCACACAGCATAAACCCCTAACTCAGCAGAGGCTGTGCCCCCTGTCCTGAGGCAGAATTTGGCCGTTCTGCAGCTGGGGGGTGCAAATTGTCCTTGCAGAACCTCAAAACTCTGCCCTGTCCTCACTCACCCCTCTCTAACGTTCATTTTCATTGTTTTACCTGCTGGGGAGCAGCGGTCCTGAGTGCTTCCAAAAAAAAAAAAAAAAACCCCAAACATTTCATGGCTCTGTTTATTTTCACCAACTCTGTAAATAAAACCCCTGACAAGTCCCTTCTCTCTGTTGCAGAGCGCTCACCCAGGGCTCCTGCAGAAGGATCCTGTGCTAAACCCGCCAGCTCCAGGGATGGGGCATTAATATTCAGCAGAGAGGCTGGAAAACACATTTACTCCCCACTCACAGCTAAAGCCGCTCCTCAGGCAGCTCCTTAATCTGTGGTCACCGTGCTATTTACTCCCAGAAAGGAGATGGATGCTCAGAGCTCTCAAGCTGGTTCAGTTGCAAAAAGAAAAAAAAAAAAAGGACTTAATTTAGGTTTAATTCAGGTGGGTGGAAGTGAGAACCAGCTGCAGAGGATGGGAACAAACCCCGTGTGCTTTGGGGTGAGGATGCACCTCTGCAGGGCCATAAATAGAGAGTTACACTCCCGCTGCACTAATTATCTCCCCATTAATTATGCTGATGAGGCAGATTCTCTGTCTTGGTAAATGCCCCGTTGTTTATCAGTGCAGGTCCAACAACAGCAGGGCAGGAGCAGCTAAAACACATTTTTTTTTTCCTTCTCTCACCCTCCAGGTATCTCAGGTAATATTGATCACAGGTAATATTAATCTCAAGTAATACTAATTACAGGTAATATTCATCTCAAGTCATAAAAATTACAGGTAACATTTATCTCAGGTAATATTGATCACAGGTAATACACTGATCAGAGGTAATATTAATTACAGGTAATATTCATCTCAGGTAATAAAAATCACAGGTAATATTAATCTCAGGTAATAAAAATTACAGGTAATATTAATCTCAGGTAATATTGATCACAGGTAATATTAATTACAGGTAATATTCATCTCAGGTAATATTGAAAAAAATAAAAATACAAATAAAATTTAAATAAATTTAAATTAAATTAAATCTTTTTTTTTTTTTGCTTCCTGCCTCACTTCCCTCTGCACCTTTCCAGCTCCTAAACTCGGCCTTGGGAAGACAAAAGCAGGAGAGGAGTGATGCAGAGATAAACCCCCAAATAATTCTGCTTTGTCCTTTGGGAGGAAGTCTCTGGGATCCCCAGGCTCTGCCTGTTTAGGGGAGGACCAAAAGCACTTCTCAATCTTTTTTTTCCATTCTTCCTCCCTTGCATCAGGAGGAAAAACTAAAATTTCACAGCTTATGGCTCTGATGGTTGGTTTCTTTTGGGAAGAATGTGGAATAACCCTCCACAGGAGGAGCACAAGCACAGGGGAAGGCAACGTCAAGATAATCACCAACATCCCCATCCCTCCTTGTGCGTTCAAACCACCCAGGAGCCCCTTGGAGGGGAAAAAAGAGCTTTTCATTCTAAAAAAATATTGCTTTGTCAAGGAGGAAGGGCTTCCTGCCCCTCTTACCTTCCCCAAGGGAAAGGATGGAAAAGCCAGGGTGGAATTCAGCCCATCAGGGCAGGAGTTAAACCCAAACCCTCCCACAAGCACAGGGGAAGGCAATGTCAAGATAACCACCAACATCCCCATCCCTCCACTGCCAAGGAGCCCCTTGGAGGGGAAAAAAAGATTTTCAAGCTAAAAAAATTGCTTTTGTCAAGCATAGAAATGACAAAGAAACATTCCAATGAATAAATCAATATTCAGTCCTGAGCACCCTGGAGAAGGGAGCACACCCAGGTGCCAGATCCCTGCACATTTTTGTCTCTCCATTTTAATGTTTTGTGGTTTTTTCGGCACCTTCCCCTTCTGAGGCTGATGTTTGGAAGGATGCACAGAGCTAAATAAATGCTGATAACTCCCTGCTGGCAGGGCAGGGGGTCCTTCCCCTCCTGGCTGCGCCTGTCACTTGTGATCCACTTGGACACAGAAACAATTTTGCTCCTGGATGGCAAACAGACCCTTTGCCTTGAAAGATCAGCCCAGCTTCCTGCTGATGCATTTGTGAGCTGTCATTGCACCCTGCCAGGGCGTCACTCAGTGCTGGGGGAGCCTCCTGCTGCTGGGGGGGAAGGAGAGGGGATCCCAGCAGCCCTGAGCCCACATCAGGGCCAGGCTGGGCTTTGGAGGGAGAACCGCCCTGCAAAAGGAGCGGGCTTTCCTCCCCAGCATGGCTGAATTTTGACAGAATAATAATAATAATAATGATAATGATAATAATAATAATAATAATAATAATAATAATAATAATAATAATAATAATAATAATAATAATAATAATCCACTAAGGTCAATAAGTCCAAGTGCCGAGTCCTGCACTTTGGCCACAATAACCCCCTGTAACGTTATAGGCTGGGGACGGTGTGGCTGGACAGTGCTCAGGTGGAAAGGGACCTGGGGGTGCTGGTTGACAGCTGGCTGAACATGAGCCAGCAGTGTGTCCTGGTGGCCAAGAAGGCCAATGGCATCCTGGCCAGTATCAGGAATGGTGTGGCCAGCAGGAGCAGGGAGGTCATTCTTCCCCTGTACTCGGCACTGGTGAGGCCACACCTTGAGTATTGTGTCCAATTCTGGGCCCCTCAGTTTAGGAGGGACGTTGAGATGCTTGAGCGTGTCCAAAGAAGAGCAACGAGGCTGGTGAGGGGCTTGGAGCACAAGCCGTGTGAAGAACGACTGAGGGAGCTGGGGTTGTTCAGCCTGGAGAAAAGGAGACTCAGAGGTGACCTTATCACTCTCTTCAGCTCCCTGAAGGGTGGCTGTGCTCAGCTGGGGTCGGTCTCTTTCTCCAGGCAACAACAGACAGAACAAGAGGACACAGTCTCAAACTGCGCCAAGGGAGGTACGGGCTGGAATTAAGGAGGAAGTTTTTCACAGAAAGAGTGATCAAATACTGGAATCATCTACCCAGGGAGGTGGTGGAGTCACCATCCCTCGATGTGTTTAAAAACAGACTGGATCTGGCACTTGGTGCCATGATCTAGTTCAGGTGTTTGGGCTGGGTTGGACTCGATGATCTTAAAGGTCTCTTCCAACCTAGAAATTCTGTGATTCTGTGATTCTGTGATTTCAGGACAGCACTATGGGTGTCCTGAAGGTGTTTTTCCCCCCACATCCCATTTTTTATGGACAGCACAGATCAATTGAAATAATTCTCAAAAAAATCCCTGCTTTTCTATGGGCTGAAAGCTTGGAATGACTCTGGGATGGGCTCCTAAAGGGGTTATTCACCCCCACATCCCACTCTTGATGGATAGCACAGATCAGTTGAAGCCATTCCCCAAAAAACCCCTGCTTTTCTATGGGATGGAAGCTTGGAATGACTCTGGGATGGGCTCCTGATGGGATTTCAGGACAGCACTTCGGGGATCCTGCAGTGGTTATTTACATATTTTCCTCTCTCTGTATTGCAGGGAGATCTCACAAGTGTTTTTTCCCCCCACATCCCATTTTTCATGGATAACATGGATCAGTTGAAATAATTCCCCCCAAAAACCCTGCTTCTCTATGGGATGGAAGCTTGGAATGATTCTGGGATGGGATCCTGATGGGATTTCAGGACAGACTTTGGGGCTCCTGAAGGGGTTATTCCCCCACATCCCATTTTTGATGGACAGCACGGATCAATTGAAATAATTCCCCAAAAAAATCTGAAAGCTTGGAATGACTCTGTGACGGAAGAGTGGAATTAGCATGTGTGACTTCCCCGAGCACCCAGAGCGTGGGGATGGAAGGAGATGCCTCCTCCTGCTCCCTCCCATCCCCGATTCCTGCTCCTCTCCGGAGAGCAGAGATAAAATGCATTCATTACCTCCCCTTCAGCAGGGGAAAATGAGGGGAAAGTGGTTGTTTATTAGATGTCGAGAAATACCAAAACCCTTTTAACTTGTACTCTAAGAGAAAGGAAAAAGGTAAAAAGGTAATTTTCCAGGAAGCTCCTGTCACTGAAAAGAAGAGAGTAAAGAAGACTGCTTTTATTATCTGCTTTATTTATGGTTACTTAATAATGACACAGACAAGTGCATTACTCGCTCACCACTTCCCTGCTGCTGCCTCTGGAAAGACAAGAGAGCAATCAAGTGTGGGCCTGTTTGCTAAAAGCTGAGCTCCAGAGTCCACCAACAGCAGTTTTCCTTGGAAAAAAATGAGATTTAACAGAGATTTCATGGAGAGTCCCCTGATCCTGGACCTTAGGGCAGCAGGGTTTCAGGAGAGATGTCAGCCAAGAGGGGGAAAGGGGAAGAGAGAATTTAATTTTAGAGGATTTCCTACTTCTTTGTGGGATATTGAGCATTTTTAAGCTGTCAAATGAGAATATCTACCCAAGATGGGATTCACAGGGTTTGGGGAGGGAGGTCAGCCAAGAGGGGGAAAGGGAAGAGAGAAATGAATTTTTGAGGATTTCCTACTTTATTTTTTTGTGGGATATTGAGCGTTTTTAAGCTGTTAAATGAGAATAGGTGCCCAGGATGGGATTCACAGGTGCTGTCACTTCTCTGGCTGGTGACAATTGTGGCATTCAGCAGCTGAGCCCCTGTGGCTGTGACAGATGAGAGGACGTGCAGGGACCCAGGACAGGAGAGATCTGAGAGCCAGAAGCAGCCAGGGAGGTAGAAGTCCTGAGCAGGAGTGTTTAGAAATGTCTAAAACGTAAAAATGAACATTTATGGGGACAGGAACAGCCTCTGCACACATCGGGGTAAGAGCACAGAAAGAATTTCAGGGCAGGGGGAGGAAAGATGAGCCTCAAGCAGGGGTTTTTCTGCCTTGATCAGAAAAACCCTGATAAAGGGCTTAGGGAGAGCGTAAAAGGGAAAAAAAAAACCCAAAGCACCTCAGCCCCATCTGTCTCTGCCACAAACAGCCACGCTGGGCACTAAGGAGTTTGCTGGGAGATATTTTCCCTGCGCTGATGGATGGCATTTTCCAGGCTGTTATTAACTGGACTCCACCACTTTGGGCTGATCTATGGAGCAGCGGCAGCTTGAAAGCATTTGGCACTGCAGCCGTGGATGAGGGCGAGGAGTAAAAAATGGAAGCAGCTCCTCAGAGCATCCCCATCTGTCAAGGTGTGCACAGGGGCTGCGGGTGATGAGGAGGGAGGGAGGAAGGGCAGGGGCAGCACTTCCCTGCAAAATCAGCCCTCTCCTGGTGGTTCCAGGAGCTCCAGCCGCTCCCAGAAGGGAGAAATCGGATGACCACTCTGAGAAGGAGCAGGGGAAGAAGGGAAGTGGGGATGGAAGGAGAAGCTGAGGTTTGCAGGGTGAAGGAGGCAGGAGGAGCCTGCTCAGCACAGGAGGGTGAGGGTGGCTGAGCGTCACGGACACGTTTTATGGAAAATCCTTTCCTTAGGAGTTTTTTTCCTCCTGAGAAGCTGAGAGGCCTCAGGAACAAAATGTAAACAATGGTTATCTGCTGCTGTGGAATGCAACAGGTGCATCTGTGATTGGTCTCATGTGGTTGTTTCTAATCAATGGCCAATCACAGCCCAGCTGGCTCGGACTCTCTGAGAGTCACAAGATTTTATTATCATTCTTCTTCTGTTCTTTGCTAGGCTTTCAATGAAATCCTTTATTTTATTCACTTAGTATAGTTTTAATAGAATATATATCATAAAATAATAAACCAGCCTTCTGAAACATGGAGTCAAGATTCTCATCTCTCCTTGTCCTGGCACCCCTGTGAACACCACCACAGCTGAGGGCACCAATGGCCAATCCTCTTTTCTGGAAGTGTCTGTGGAGCCTGAACCACCCTCTCCAGCATCCCAAAGGCAGGGAAGGCACAGGGGGGCTCCCACCCCCAATAATTAGGCATTTAATTAGCAGTGAGCAGAGCACAAAGCCAGGGTGGAGAAAGCAGGGAACAAGGTTGAAATATTTCCCTGAGCCAGCACTTCTGTTCTGAAAACACCCAGCGCTGTGACCTGCAATCAAAACAGCAATTCTGAATATCAATTAATCTTACTTTAAGCAGTTCTCGCTGCTGGGTTGTGATCTACAATTCAAGGTTTTCTCCTGCTGCACCCTAAATTTCCTCTGGCACCCAGGAGTAGAGATCCAGCCCCACCCCAGCCTGCTGGGCACTGCTGATCCTGAATCCACACACAAAATCCCCTCCAGTCTCTCCTCCAGCTCGAGCATTTGCCCAACTTTAGCACTAATTTATGAATCATTTCATTCAACTTGAAAGTGGCCTGTGTAATATTTATTTGTCCAATATCCATCCACTCAGCACCGTCTTGCCACAGTTTCAGGGGTCTAATTAAATCACAGCCTGAATTGGAAAAAGCCATTCTTGCAGCAAGGCTGAGCTGACCTCCTCAACTCATTTATCCACTGATAACCCTCGTGTGGAAGCACTCAGCCCCCCTGAGGGAAAATCCACTTCACATCCCATTGATCCCCAGCTTTTCCCTGACTCCTCAAGCAGCTCCTGGCTTTTATTCACTGATCAGAAATTACTGCACCAGCCTCCAAAAAAAAAAAAAAAAAAAAAAACACCAAACCAACCCTTCATCCACATCACCCAGGGAGGCAAAGCTGTGAGAAATCACGGGAGGGGACACAGAGCCAGGGCAGCCCAGGGGGGGGTTATGAAAGGTGACAGCTCTTGCTGCTGCGCTGCGTTTGAAAATGTGAGTAATCATCAAGGTGTCGTTTGTGTTCTCCCTCTGATCAAAGCGCTGGACAGAAAAACATCGAGTTCTGCAGGGGAGCAGAGGTGCTGGAGCAGCCCCAGCTGTCAGCAGGAATTTAACTGTTTATGGCCTCATGTTCTGTGAGTATTAAACCAAGCAAACAACAGCTGCTTCCCCTCCTCTGCAGCACCAGCAGGACCTGGGCTGTTCATCATTAATTCTGCTTGGCATTCCCATCACAGGGGTACCAAATCCTGCTCCCTGACCTCGTGTCAGGTGCTCATTGCTCCCAGAACAAGCAGGTGCCCATTCCCATCACAGGGGTACCAAATCCTGCTCCCCGACCTCGTGTCAGGTGCTCATTGCTCCCAGAACAAGCAGGTGCCCATTCCCATCACAGGGGTACCAAATCCTGCTCCCCGACTCGTGTCTCAGAACCAGCAGGTGCCCATTCCCATCACAGGGGTACCAAATCCTGCTCCCCGACCTCGTGTCAGGTGCTCAGTGCTCCCAGAACCAGCAGGTGCTCACTCCCATCACAGGATTACCACATCCCGCTCCCGGAGCTCGTGTCAGGTGCTCAGTGCTCCCAGAACCAGCAGGTGCTGCTGGAGCCAGGCTCACCCTGCCCATGGAGGGATGCAGCTCATCTGGAAAGCTTCACACACCCAGAGGGAAGCCAGGCAGAAGGAAATTCATCATCCCCACCCAGGCGGGCAAAGTGAGACAGAGAAACTCTTCCCATTCCCACAGATCCATCCCCCAGGGTCCCTGCAGAGGGCACAGAGCCCTTTCTGTGCTGGTCTCACCCAATCTTGCGCCCTCCTGGTGGGACAGCAAATCCCAAAAACCCCTGTGCTGGCTGAAGGTACAAAGGAGGTGTAGAAGAGCCCCCAAATCCCATTTTCAGCAGCTGTGATTATCCAGGGAAGAGGCACAGAAAGCCTCAGCAGCTCATCCAAGCCAAGGTCCAGCTCCCAGTGGGATGCAGGCCCTGATTCCCACAGAGTGCTTTGGAAATGTCATCCTCAGCCACTGGGGAATGAAAAGGCCAAAGGAGAATTTCCTCATGGAGAGCAGAGGGATTTGCTGCTGCCAGGGGATGCTGCTTTGAGAGAAGCAGCACGATGTGTCCCACAGCAGCAGTGAGCCCCTCCCAGGGCTCCCCTGTGCACTCATCCATCCCTTCCTCCTCCTCCTGTAGCCATATTTTATGAAAAATCCTTTCCTCAGGATTTTTTCTCCTGAGAAGCTGAGAGGCCTCAGGAACAAAATGTAAACCATTATTATCTGCTGCTGTGGAATGCAACAGGTGGATCTGTCATTGGTATCATTGTTTTTAATTAATAACCAATCACAGTCCAGCTGTCTCAGACTCTCTGGTCAGTCACAAGATTTTCTTATCATTCCTTTCTATTCCTTGCAAGCCTTCTGATGAAATCCTTTCTTCTATTCTTTTAGTATACTCTTAGTATACAATTTTCTTTTAATATAATATATATCATAAAATAATAAATCAGCCTTCTGAAACATGGAGTCGACATTTTAATCTCTTCCCTCATCCTGGCACCCCTGTGAACACCACCACGCTCCTCCTGCAGAGGAAAAGGGAAGATTTCTGTGCTCTGCCCAGAGCCATCTGCCCTGCTCCACTCTGCTCAGTCAGCAGCTGCAAAAATTCCACCAGGGCTTGGCTGGGGCTGCTCCACCAGCCCTGAGCCTGCTGGGGAAGAGAATGGATGGATCAAGTGGCAAAGAGGGGGAAATAAAAATCCTGGGAGCTGCTGACTTGAAGGAAAATGTGTCTCTTGCACATTAGTCTGGGGATCCAGAGCCTCTCCCCATCCTCATCACGCTCCAGCTCTGTCCCTTGTCACTGTCATATTTTCTGGAAAAATCCCCTTGCCCAGGATTCTGGCAATATATATATTATATATTATATATTATATATTATACAATATTATATTATATTATATTATATTATATTATATTATATTATATTATATTATATTATATTATATTATATTATATTATATTATATTATATTATATTATATTATATTATATTATATTATATTATATTATATTATATTATATTATACAATATTATATTATATTATATTATATTATATTATATTATATTATATTATATTATATTATATTATATTATATTATATTATATTATATTATATTATATTATATTATATTATATTATATTATGTAGAATTATTTGTATTATAATATATTAGATTATATTACATTACTTAATAATAATAATAATAATAATAATAATAATAATAATAATAATAATAATAATAATAATAAATTTTTAATTCCAAGGGTTTACAGCTGGGTCTAGGACCAGGTGAAAAGTCTGGGACAAGCCACTCCTCTGTGCCAAAGGGAATAAAGGGAATTTGTGTGATGCAGAGCTCAGCTGAAGGTCACAGGACGGGCACAGAAGAATGGAAGCCCAGCAAGAACTGAAATTTTGGTTGGATACCAGACCAAAATGCAAGAGAAAATAAAAATGCAGCAATCCCCCAACACTGGGAGCATGGCTGCTCACATTACAGAGGGCAGAACAAAAACAAAATGTGGGAAAAGCTGTTAAAAGAAGAATTTTGTTCTCCCTTTTCCTCTAAGCCTTTACAGAGTTATGCAAGTTGACTTTATCTGCTGCAAATCCCCTTTCTGTTGTCAGTCCTTGGCAAGTCAAAGTCCTTAATTCTCCTGCACACACTGAATTGTAGGGTGGGTAAAATCTGCTTCAGCCTGCCCGAAATGAATCCCAGCTCCAGCTCCCCAGGCCACTGATCCCAGCCTAAACCCAGCCTAAAGCTCAGCCTCACCCCTCTTATCTGCTGGGCACTTTTATCTCTGATTTCCTCCTTGGTGCCTCTGAGCTCCATCACGAGAACATCTGGGGCTTTGCCATCAGCTCCTTCAACGTCTCCTGACAGGATTCTGTCACTATAGGACACGAAATAAAACAACGTGGACACGCAACTCTCCAAGGTAAAAAAGAGAGAAATTTAATTTTTAACTCCAACATTTATAGATTTCCAAAAGTGCCAGTGGATTGGAGAGTGACAGTGCCACCTCCCCAATGACACTGGACAAACCTACAGCCCATCAAATTTCTCCTCCTCCACAAAAGAATACAAAACAATCAGTTATTTACAGAAAGTACATGAAAAAGTTCGTTACAAAAATGTAAACATCAGAAGGCTTAAAAGAACTTAAAAAACCAAGATGACAGGATTCCTCTGCAGGAATTTGATGGTGACAGCCAAATACTGGGATGGAAAATGTGAAATTCTCCTTTTTATGCTGTTTGTGGATGGCTTTGCTATCAGACCAACCACAGCTGGGCACAGTTCAGTGCTGGCAGGGATGGGAAAGGTGAAATTCTCCTTTTTATGGGTTTGATCTCAGACCCACCACAGCTCTGTGCTGGCAGGGATGGAAAAGGTGAAATTCTGCTTTTTATGCTGTTTGTGGATGGGTTTCCTCTCAGACCCACAGCTGGGCACAGCTTGGTACTGCCAGGGATGGAAAAGGTGAAATTCTCCTTTTTATGGGTTTGATCTCAGAGCCACAAGAGCTGGGCACAGCTCTGTGCTGGCAGGGATGGAAAAAGGTGAAATTCTCCTTTTTATGGGTTTGATCTCAGACCCACCACAGCTCTGTGCTGGCAGGGATGGAAAAGGTGAAATTCTGCTTTTTATGCTGTTTGTGGATGGGTTTCCTCTCAGACCCACAGCTGGGCACAGCTTGGTACTGCCAGGGATGGAAAAGGTGAAATTCTCCTTTTTATGGGTTTGATCTCAGAGCCACAAGAGCTGGGCACAGCTCTGTGCTGGCAGGGATGGAAAAAGGTGAAATTCTCCTTTTTATGGGTTTGATCTCAGACCCACCTCAGCTTGGTGCTGCCAGCCTGAGACCCCAAATCCCTGCAGAGGCTCAGCTGTGCCCAGCTCCAAGGACATTTTTTGCTGCCTGGGCATTGCAGGGGCAGAGCTGAAGGGCACTGGCAGCACCAGGGCTCTGTGTGAAGGCTGAGGCTTTGTAAAGCTCAGCTTTCCTGCTGCTGGAGCTGGGCTTTGCCCAGAGGGATGAGTTGCAAGGGGAGAGCTCAGTTCTGTGCCAGGGGAATGCAGCAATCCCAGCTGGCAGAGCAGCAGCCCCTGTCTGCAGGAGCAGCTCCTTCCCCAGGTACAACCCTTGCTGTGCTGCCCCAAGAAATGCAGAACCCTGTCAGGAATCTTTGGGGTGAAGGAAAGGACACCCCTGTCACCCTGATTTTTTAAGATTTTCTAAGCCTTCTGATGTTTATATTCTTGTAGCGAACTTTCTCACACACTTTCTGTAAATAACTCATTGTTTTGCTTTCCTTTTTGGAGGGAGGAGAAATTTGATGGGCTGTTGGTTCATCCAGTGTCATTGGAGAGGTGGCACTGTCACCCTCCAATCCACTGTCACTTTTGGAAGTCTATAAATGTTATCTATAAATCTATAAATGTTGGAGTCAGAAATTTAAAATTCTCTTTTTACCTTGAGAGAGCTGTGTGTCCACGTCGTGTAAACAACTTATTGCTTTGCATTCTTCTATGGAGGAGAAGAATAAAAAGGAGAATTTCACCTTTTCCATCCCAATATTTGGCTCTCACCATCAGATTCCTGCAGAGGAATCCTGTCATTTTGTTTTTTTAAGTTTTTCTAAGCCTTCTGATGTTTACATTTTTGTTACAAACTTTTTCACACACTTTCTGTAAATAACTGATTGTTTTGTATTCTTTTGTGGAGGAGGAGAAATTTGATGGGCTGGTTGGTTTGTCCAGTGTCATTGGAGAGGTGGCACTGTCACCCTCCAATCCACTGTCACTTTTGGAAATCTGTAAATGTTGGAGTCAGAAAATAAACTTCTCCTTTTTTTACCTTGAGAGCAGTGTGTGTGTTTGTGTTGTTTTGTGTCCTATAGTGACACACCCCAAACCCACCCAGAGCCCCAAAGTGATGCCACAGCTCTGCAGGTCCCCACAAACACGCAGAGCTGTGCCAGTGCCGGGGCACTGAGGGGAAATTGCACATTTCTGCTGCCAGGCTCCTCTCGCAGCCCTGAACTGGGGGTTTGGGTAAAACAGAGCCAGCATTAACCCAGCATCAGCACAAGGAGAGCAGCCCCGATTACCCACAGGGCTGTGGGGTCTCAGAGGATGCAAACAACCCCAGGCAGCAGCTCTGGCTCAGTGATTATCATTGAATTCAGCCCCGCAGAGCTCAGGCAGGCACAGCTCTGAGCTCTCTGCATTGTGTGCAGCCCCATCCCCTGAATATCCTCTGTGCACTCTCCATCCCAGCCACACTCTGGAGATAAAACCTCTGCTCAGCCTAAACAATAGAATCCATCAGCTTCTCCAGATGCTGAAAATCCCCTCCAAGGAACCTTTATTGAGTTTCCCCTCCCAGCATCCCAAACTGCATTTGGTTTGTTTGCCTTTCAGAGCTTTGGCTGCAGCAGAGCCAAGCCCAGTCATGTGCTGGTGGCCTCTGGGATGCAGAGCTGAGGCTGGCACTAAATCACAGCTACTGCCCTTGGGAGCAGTCACCCTGCAGCTGGAGGAGGGGACAAACCCCACCGGGGACAGCAGGTGCCAGTGTCCCTTTGCAGCTGCCTGGCATCCACCCCAGGGTGGCATTTTCCCCAGCAGGTCACTGCAGGTGGGGCTGCTGCTCTTGAAATCCCTTTTTGCTGCACCTTTTCCTGGTGCAGGTGGATTTGTGTCCGCTCCAGGTCCCCCAGTGGATTTGTGTCCCAGCCAGGTGCCCCTTCCAGTGTCCTGGTGGATTTGAGTCCCCTCCAGGTGTCCCAGTGGATGTCCCAGTGGATTTGTGTCCCCTCCAGTGTCCTGGTGGATTTGTGTCCCCTCCAGATGTCCCTTCCAGGTGCAGGTGGATTTGTGTCCCCTCCAAGTGTCCCAGTGGATTTATGTCCCCTCCAGGTGTCCCAGTAGATTTGTGTCCCCTCCAGGTGCCCCAGTGGATTTGTGTCCCCTCCAGCCCCTCCTGACCCAGCACACAAAATTCAAAATCACTCCTACATCCCCCTGAGCTATTCCACACTTCAAACCTCCAGCAGAAATCACTCCCAGCTCCTGCAGCTCCTGCAGCTCCAGGTTTCCTGGGATTATTTCTCTGCAGAGTCCCAGCAGAGCCCCCTCACCCCCAGCACTGAGGGTTGGCTGAGGACAGCACAGGTGGAGCGGCCAAACCCTTCCCTCTGCTCACCTCACAGCTATTTAAAGGTGTGGTATTTCAAGTTTTACCATCCTCCTCGAAGAATAAACTCATCCCTGCTCTCTGTGCTCAGCTCCTGCCTCGTCCTCCACAGGCAGAGTGGGGACTTTGGCCAGGTGGGGACGTGGTGACAGCTGCTGCTGACTCATGGTGGGGCTGCTGCTGCAGGGACACTTTGTTCCCACTCCCAAAATCAGCCAATTTGCACAAAAATCCAAGAACTGATGAGGCCAAGGAGTGCTTGTACAGCCACTTCTGGAGTCGCTTTCCAGCACTCCTCCCCCCTTTTTATTTTATTTTAAATTGCAATGTAAAGCTGAGAAGGTCAGCTCGTTTTTACAGGCATAAATTAGACTCGTTATTTGTTAAAAAGTCAGACTGGGAAAGAAAATGTGAATTTGCTGAGGAAAAATAAAAACATTAATGAGATCTAAGAATTATTAACTGGTCTGGGAAGGAGAGAAAAGGGAATTTAGGAGTGTTAATTAAAGATAAGTGCAGGAAGTGGGGACACTGCAAGGATACTCAGAGGGGACCAATTCTCATGGCTTGGCTTTTTTCCTGAGCTTGTCCCACTGGGGGAGGATTTGATCAATTATTTGTGTGTGGGGGGCACAAGAGAGGATTTGGAAGGGAATATTTGGGGCCTGAAGAGGAAGGAACAGAAGGCACAACTATTCCTTTTTATTCTATACTGACTTCTATCAGTTCTGCTTTGCTTCCCTGGATATTTTCTATGCCTGGAGCAACAAACTTCTTATTCTCCCCAAGAAACAGATGTGAAAAGTTTGGGAAGGGAATTATCCAGAGAACATTCCAGTGTTCTCCTATCCCAAATTAATGCAGGTATCCCCCTGAAAACTCCCTGCTCCTGTCCCTGAGTGCTGCTTCTTTCTTTCCTCTCTTTTCCCCTCTCCAGTAAATCCGAGTGAAGCATTAAACATAAACTTCTCCTAAAAGCCCTCCCAGGATAAAAGGACAGCAGTGTAATTCCACAGCTCTTTAAAGTGGACCCATAAAGGTTAAGTTTAATATCAGGGAGATGAGATTTTCACCTGGCTGCAGCTGGCACTCACAGAAGCTCTCACAAGAAATCCTCCGTGCTCCTTGCCTGTCCAGGGCTCATTCCACAGCCTGGATCACACCTGGCCAGGGACTGGGGTGGATTTCCCACCCCAAAGCCAGGCAGGAGCAGCCTGGGGTAGGGGAGGTGTCCCTGCCCATGGAGCTGGATGAGTTTGAAGGTCCCTTCCCAAACCCAAACCATTTTAGGATTCTATGAATTGGAAGAGGATCTCAGTAAAAGGGCATAGAAATGGGTTTTTTTTTTCACAAAAATAAAAGCCAGAGGTGGCTCATTTTGGTTTTTTAGCTGGCACTGCCTCTGCTAACTGCTGGATTTACAAAGTTCCTGGTTTATAACAGCAGGAATATAATATACAATATAACTCCCCTCGTCCATCCTCCTCACCCCCATATCCCACCCATCCCAAAGCTCTCCAGCACCTCTGTCCACCTGAGCCAACCCTTTCCCTTTCCCTCCTGGAAATCCCTCAGCCATCCGTGGTGTTTGTGAGGGTCTTCAGGACGAGGTGAGAGATAAGGAATTTGACTCCATGTTCTCGGAAGGCTGATTTATTATTTTGTAATAAAATATTATAAAATAATAAATCAGCCTTCTGAGAACGATAATATTATAGTATATATTTAGTATAGCATTATATTATATTATATTATATTATATTATATTATATTATATTATATTATATTATATTATATTATATTATATTATATTATATTATATTATATTATATTATATTATATTATATTATATTATATTATATTATATTATATTATATTATATTAATTCTATTCTATTCTAATGCTATACTAAAACTATGCTAAAGAAATAGAAGGATCCACACAGACGGCTCAGTAAGAATGAATAATAAATTCATGACTGACTCTTCAGAGTCTGATACAGCTGATGGTGATTGGTCATTAATTAAAACAATTCACATGAAACCAATCAAACAAGCACCAGTTGGTAAACAATGTCCAAACACATTCTAAAGCAGCCAAACACAGGAGAAGCAAATCAGATAATTATTGTTTTCATTTTTCTCTGAGGCTTTTCAGCTTCCCACGAGAAGAAATCCCGGGCAAAGGGATTTTTCAGAAAATATCACAGTGACAGCCACAAAACCTAGAGCTCCAAATCCCTGCAGCTCCTCTCCTGCTGCATCACCAACACAATGGGAATCTGCCCAAGCCAACAAAAAACAAATCCTGACTGCAGAATTTGCTGGATCCAGAATTCTGTGCCAGCAAGGATGAGAGAACAAACAGAACAAGCAAAGCTTGACCCCCCAAAGGCAGCAGCACCAGGATCAGCTGGGTGAAGGTGCTGACTCTGCTGGAATCCAAAAGGGAGAGGAGGGAAATCTGCATTGGGATGGGATGGGATGGATTCCAGCTCCCTCAAAAAATGGAATTCTGCAAGATCTGTCCCTGTGCTAAAGCAGGACTTGGGGCAGCTGCTGCTCGAGGAGGAAAACAGATTTTAATTCCATAAAATTCCTTCTCAAGCTTCTCCCAGTCTCCAAATGAGCTGCTTCTTGGTAAGTGTTTGAGGGATAAATTTGGGATTAATTCCAAAGAATCCTTGAAACACCCTCAGCACTGCAGGGAGTGTGGGACATGAGAGCAGCTCTTTGAAAACTTGAGCTCTCTATTTTTGCAAAGAGAGGAAAATTTGACCTTTTTTTTAGGATTAGAGAGGATGGACTGAGGGAAGTCATCAGGTGCTGGGCACTAAAATTTTCTGTACTGGCAGAAACAACCAGAGGGTTAAAAAATGATCTGTACTCATGTCATAGCCACAGAGGGAATTTGGTAGAGACAAATCATCCCATTGGTAAAAAAAAACATAATTATCCTTTTTTCCCCTCACTGTTGCCCACCTCAGGGACATTTCCCAGCACAGAAAATGCCCATTTTGCAGATGGCACTAAAAATTAAGTTTGTTGCTCTCAGAGGGAGCAGGACCTCCAGATTCTTGGGAGTAGTTGCTCAGCTGAGGGTTCTGAGCTGCTGTGAGTGCCCCAGACAGGAAAGAAATGTTTTCACACCTCAAGAGAAGGGTAAATTGAACATGGGGAGCACCAGCAGAAAAGCTCAACCCTTTTTTCTAAAGGATAAAAAATTTGCTGTTCTCTGTCTCAGCCTCCCCTGATGACCATCACAAATGTGTAAAATAAAACCAGAGCCATCCCTGAGTTTTCCCCCTCATTCCCAATATTCTCCAGTGAGAATATTGGGAATATTCTACTGGGAACTCCATGCTCAGGCTGCAGCTCACCAACAGGATGAAATTCCCCAAACCCTTCCACAGAAACCCTTCCAAAGTTCCAACTTTCCCCCCACCAGCCAATATTTCCCAGCATCTGTAGTTAGCTGAAATAAAAAAAAAATTAAAAAAAAATTTAAAAAGCGAGGAAAGCCACAAAAGTCCAGGAGATGTTGGGAAGAGCTCAGGCCCTGTCATTTTCAGGCTGGTTTAGACACAAACCTCATTTACCATCATCCCCTCTCTGTGCCCAGCAGCTCTGCTAGAAGGCTCAGAAAGCCTTGCAAGCAGGTGGAGAGAAAAGAACCCTTCCTCAGGGAAATTTTCTTCCTGACCCTGATTAATTGGAAGCTGCCTGGTGCCCTGGAGCATGGAGAGGAGGAAACCAAAGGCAGACAGGAAAGGTGCCCAGGGGGAGCAGCAGGTACCTGCCAGCTGACAAACTGGGGCTTGAAGTGTAAACCAGCCTGCAAGGGGATCTAAAAGCAGTTTAAAGTTTAGTTCTCTGCCATAAAAACAAGATTCTTTCCTCCCTGGGAATCAAAGAGGGTTTCCTGAGCTGAATTTCATTTCCTCTGTAATGAAAATTAATCGTAGTGGTAAAGACAAGGAGGAGATGCAGCTTCCTCCCAGCCCACAGCTCCACACCTGGCACTCCAGTGCTGCCTTGCACCATTCCCAGGGATAGGAAAAGATTTAAAATCATAGAAAATTCAGGGAGTTAGAAACAAAGCCAGGCTTAGGAAAGATGTTAAAGGTGGGACCTGGGAAATGTTGGGCCTTGTGTTTGCTAGATCAGGTGAAACTGCACCTGTGAAGTCAGTTCATGATAAATTATATAATTGTTAGACGTGATTAGATATAATTATTGTTTAAAGAATCATGAGAAACTGTTAGGGGTTGGAGGGGAATCACGAGAAATCCATGTTTGGATGAAATCAATGTATACAATAGAACAATGTAAGTTTAATAATTAATGTTAAGTTATATAACTTATAATTTATTATTGTATTATATTATTATAATATCATTGTTATATTATTATAAAATCATTGTTATATTATTATAATATTTATATTATATTATATTATATTATATTATATTATGTTATGTTATGTTATGTTATGTTATGTTATGTTATGTTATGTTATGTCAGGGCTTGAGCTCTTTCCAACATGTCCTGTACTTTTGTGGCTTTCCCTACTTTTTATATATTAACTTATTATAAGCTATAGAATAAGTAATATTAAGCTATATAATGTATAAATTATATTATAGTATTATCATTATGGTAACTTTTTGTAAGTTATTAACTTATTTTAAGTTATATAATAATCAATATTAAGTTATATAATGATAGAATATAAAACATGTTCAGCCCAAAACCATGTTGGTGTCAGATTTTTGTGTGCACCCCTAACATCCAGTGCTCTTTAATACAACAACCTTATATAATCATTTTGTGATTATGTGTTCTTGAACGCTAACACCCAGGAATAAAAACCCATCCTGTAACTCCATTTTAATTATGGCAGCACCACATTTGCAGCCCATATTCCCCTCTGAATGCCCACAATCACCATTTCAGCACGAGGTCAATCTGCTTGCTGTGCCACAGCTCCAGCATCACTCATTTCCATGTTCTCTTTCACATAAAGAACTTCTTATTGTATTTGTGGGGTGCCCCCTGGCAGGAAGGAAAGATGAATCTGACTCCATGTTCTTAGAAGGCTAATTTATTATTTTATGATTATATTATATTATATTAAAAAATACTAAACAATACAGAAAGGATACAGACAGAAGGCTAAAAAGATAGTAGTGAAAACTCATTACTACTTCCAGAGTCCCAACACAGCTTGGCACTGGTTGGCCAAAGAGTCAAAACAATTCACATGAAACAATCGCCAATCACAATCCACACGAGCAAAACACAGGAGAAGCAAATGAGATGAAGTTGTTTTCCTTTTCTCTGAGGCTTCTCAGCTTCCCAGGACAAAAATCCTGGGAGAAGGGATTTTTCAGAAAAGGTGAATGTGACACCACTGCTCCTCTGCGCCCAAGATCGGGTTTTTCCCATGCTGTCCCCCACTTTTCCATGCCTTGAGGCTGCCCTCAGAGCCCAGCAGCAGAAGAGTTAAGCTGATCAATAGCAGAGGAGCAGCTCCAGGGGCCTGGTTCGCTGCCATCCATCAGCACCATTTACATGAGAACTGTCAGGCTGCAAATAGAAAGCCAGGCGATGTGAAACAATCCTGTCTGAAGGTTTTTAGCACTCCTTACAAATTGCCGCCGTGAATAACTTGTTGCCTGTATTTATCCCTTTTCAAATTGTCTCTTAGCTACACTCATCCATCTTCATTCCTCCCCGCCTGCTCCAGACACTCTCGGCTGCTGCCTCATTATTTTACATTTGTGCGCTGCCACTTGGCTCAGGCTCGCAGAGCAGCCCCAGGAGCACAGATCCATCCCCGGGGCGATGCCACTGGGCTTTTGGTGGCCTTGCACACATTCCCCCTCATCCCTGTGAGGGATCTAAGCCTTGGCAGCAGGCTCCACCCCAGCCAGGACAACATCCCTACAAAACAGAGTTCTGCTCCCTAACCCAGAGATTTTCAGTCTCTTCACTCAGAGCTCTCTGCAGGGATGGGCTGGGAGATGCCTGAGATCTCAGTTTGTCCTTGCAGTGACAGCGGTGACAACTCCTCTGCTGGAGCCCACAACTCCCTCATTTTCCTGTGCCAGTGGCACCAGACATGAGAGATATTCCAGCAGCCCTGCTCACAGGCTGGAGGGGCACCCACAGCCCCTTGGAGCAGGAAATTGCAAATCAGAGCTGTCCCAGGGAGCAGACACCACACTTGGAGGAGCTTCAGCTCCAGCTCTGCTCCATCACCACACAGGCAGCTGCTGAAAGTGTGCCTCCACCAGATTTCTAGTCCAGTTTTCTAGTCCAGAATTTTATTCCAATTTTCTATTCCAGATTGCCATTCCAATTTTCTATTCCAGTTTTCTATTCCTGTTTTCACACTGCTCCCTCTCTCAGGAATGCTGCCATCCATCCATCCATCCATCCTCAAACCCTTCCACCAAGCACACACCTTCACCCTTCCCGAGGAGGGAATGGTTCTTTCCCTCCTCCAGAAAAGTAGGAGCTCTCAAGCCACCTCCTTGTGGGCTGTAATTTTGCACCTATCTCAGCTGGGATTTATGGCACAATATCAGTTTATTTTGGACAGCATCTTTCACACAAACACTGCCACTCGAAGGCTTTTCAGAGGCAAATAAAAGCGAGGCAAGCAGAGTACAAATTAAGGAGAGCAGTGCTTTGGAGGTGTGGAGTGGGGAATGCATCTGAGGCTGGCAAAAGAAGGAGAGAGGGAAAAGCTGGAGCATGGGAGAAGCAAGAGATTTAATTTGGAGGGGTTTAAAATGCACAGTGGTGGGAGAGAAACTGGGGGTGAAGGTGTGCGCTTGGTGGTGGAAGGGTTTGAGGATGGATGGATGGATGGATGGCAGCATTCCTGAGAGAGGGAGCAGTGAGAAAACAGGAATAGAAAGCTGGAATAGAAAACTGGAATAGAAATCTGGAATAGAAAATTGGAATAAAATTCTGGACTAGAAAACTGGACTAGAAATCTGGTGGAGGCACACTTTCAGCAGCTGCCTGTGTGGTGATGGAGCAGAGCTGGAGCTGAAGCTCCTCCAAGTGTGGTGTCTGCTCCCTGGGACAGCTCTGATTTGCAATTTCCTGCTCCAAGGGGCTGTGGGTGCCCCTCCAGCCTGTGAGCAGGGCTGCTGGAATATCTGCTGCCTGGCTTTTATTGCCTCTGAAAAGCTTTCAAGTGGCAGTGTTTGTGTGAAAGATGCTGTCCAAAATAAACTGATATTGTGCCATAAATCCCAGCTGAGATAGGTGCAAAATTACAGCCCACAAGGAGGTGGCTTGAGAGCTCCTGCTTTTCTGGAGGAGGGAAAGAACCATTCCCTCCTCAAAAGCGTGGCTGGGATTATTTGAGTGGTCAGGCTCTCAGGGCTTGGCTCTTCAAACCCATAACTCCAAAGGTCAGGTTTTGTTAAAACCATGCACAAATTCAACCCCCAAAGCCCTGGAGAATCCCTGGAGCTGTTTCAGGAGAGGTCCCAGACAAAACAGCAGAGAAATGCTTTGGAAAGCGACCCCAAAATTCCTAAATAACCTCTGTAATCCTGGGATGCAGCAGGGTGGGGAAGTTTTCCAACAGAAATACAAAATATCCCTAGAAAATAAATTATTTCAGAGTAACCAGCAGCGTTTAATCCAAGGGAATGAATGACTGAATTTTAATTTCATAAATAAAAGAGATATTTTGAACTGCATGTAAGAAAATAAAGTGCACTTCTGCTGACACGGGGAGAAATAAGTTCTTTTCTAGTTCCCTAGCAGCTTAAAAGCTGTCAATTAGCAAATCCCTATGCAAATGTGCTCCAACTTGACAGGCAGAGCTCCAAAACAGTGATAACACCACAGGGAAAAATGCACCAAAACCCACAATATTTACAGGAAGCAGCAACACCAGGTAAATATTTTCATATGCTGTAAACTCTATAGGTTTAAAGCGTTCTCAGCATTGCTTTTGATGCGATTAAAGGGTGGGGGAAAAAGGCAATGTGCAAATAAATTGCTAAAAAATGGGTGAAAAATGGGAGGTTCAGACAACTGAGTGTCAGAGAGGAGCGTGCTGAATCAATAAATTGTGTTCTCAGAGGCAGAATTCACTTGCCCTTTAACTAAAATTGGGATCTATTCACTGCCTGATATCATGGTCACTTCCCAGAGCACTAAATCAAGGCTGGGATTTGTTAATCCCAGCATTTTGCTGACAGAGCAGAGCTCAGGCCCAGCCAAAAGGCACCAGATGGGCACAGGGGGGGACCCTGAGCACAGCAAAGCCAGAGGGAACAGTTTGGTGCTCACTTTGTGTTTTGTGTTTTGCTTTAGTGGCTTTAAATTGTTGTTCTGGGGAGGAAGAAGAGAAGAAAAGGAGAAAATTTCCCTGGAATGTGGAGTTGGGTGGTAACTCAGCCCCCCCAAAAAAGCCCAGAAGAATAAAGAGATGCAGCAGCAAAAAATATTTATGGTCAACAAAATCAGGTGCTCCAAAAAGCCAAGCTGGGCATGGGCTCTTCCCTCTTCTCCATCCTGGCACTGCTTTGGGGGATTTGTCAGCCAAGGGATGAGGAGAGAAGAGCTGGGATCACGTCAGGCTGGTCTAAAATCTCAGGTGGGGTCTACAACAGGCTTCAGGTCAGCTTAAAACCACACTTCAGGCCAGCTTGAAACCCCCACTGCAAGCAGGCCTCAACCTCTCTTCAGGCCAGTCTAAAATCCCATTTCAGGCCAGTCTAAAACCCCATTCCAGGCCAGTCTGAGAAAAGTTTAGGTTAGTGTAAACCCCACTTCAGGCCAGCTTGAAACTCTTACTGCAAGCAGGCCTCAACCTCTCTTCAGGGTGGTTTAAAACCCCATTTCAGGCCAGTCTAAAACCCCATTTCAGGCCAGTCTAAGAAAAGTTTAGGTTCATCTAAACCCTCCTTCAGGCCGGCCTCAAACCCCTGCTGCAGGCCGGCCTAAAACCCAGCTTTGAGCCAGCCTAACAACACAGCAAATGTTGTCCTAAACCCTCACTTCAGGCCAGCCTAACAACACATCACATTGTTCTAAACCCTCACTGCAGGCCAGCCTAAAACCCTCACTGCAGGCCGGCCTAAAACCCTCACTGCAGGCTGGCCTAAAACCCTCACTGGAGGTTGGCCTAAACCCTCACTGCAGGCCGGCCTAAAACCCTCACTGCAGGCTGGCCTAAAACCCTCACTGGAGGTTGGCCTAAAACCCTCACTGGAGGTTGGCCTAAAACCCTCACTGCAGGCTGGCCTGAAGCCCTCACTGCAGGCCGGCCTAAAACCCTCACTGGAGGTTGGCCTAAAACCCTCACTGCAGGCTGGCCTAAAACCCCATTTCAGGCCACCCTAACAACACATCAAGCTGTTCTAAACTCCCACTTCAGGCTGGCCTAAAACCCTCACTGCAGTAACTGCCGCACTTCACCAACACAGGCATTCCCCAGAAAAAGAATTTTGACTTTTTGGGGCAAGACAGGCTGTGCCTTCTGATCCTCTGGGCTGCCCTGGGGGGACTTCAGTTGATTTTTGCCTCCACATTCACTGAGCTCTTCCTAAAATTCACCCCTAAGCAGGGCTCAAAGCAGAGCAGGCAGTGAAACATCCCAGCAAGGCTTCCCTTGGTAACAATTGTGGCAAAACTGAATTTCCTGAGCAGCTGGATCACTGAATCCACACTCAGGACACAACAGGCTCATTCCTGAAAATACCCCTTTCCTTTAGGTACTTTTTGTTGTTGTATCATTTTGCAAGAGCAGGAGGAAATTTGATGGAAAGCAAAGCCTTGATACTAAAATATTTTTATTCTCTCTTTATTTTGCTGTTGAGGCAGAAGAGGCTTCAGTTCAGCTTTTTTATTATATTTTTTCCCAGACACAATTTGGTGTTAACGTTTCCTATAGGAAATGTGTCACCAAAGTTTTGCTGGCAGCTTCTCCACGAGCACACAGAGGGCCCTAAAAACAGGAGAGCAAAGCAATTCCCTGCAAGTCAGACTCAATCTCTGTCCACCTTTTGCCTCATTAGAAGAGAGGAGGTTCTGAGCCTGGCCCAGGGTTTTACTGCAGCTCTCAATTACCCCATGTACATTTTAAACACTTCCCAATTACTTGGGCCACCTCTCCTCGATCTAGGGCTGGGTAGTCCTTCTCCAAACTCCAAAAAGCAATCCAGGGAATAACAGCAGCCTGCTGCAATTCTAGGGACAGAGATGGGGATTTTTTACTCCCTAATAAAACATCACTCCCTTCCCCAGCCCAGCTTTCTCTGGATGTGGATCTTGCTCACTCACTAATGATTATTATCCCTTCTAGCAGCCAGTGGGAAGACTCCAGTTTGGTTCTGCAGGGATATTTATTACCCAGGCTGCCCTTTGATCCTGTTTAGTCTAATTGAGCCTGGCACACGGCTCAGCCATGCTGATGGATCTGCCCCATAAAAGATCTTTGCAGACAGATGGAAGTTCCATGATTGCCTCCTTTTCCCTGCTATTAGAGGAGCTGGGCTCCTTCCCTTGACTCACAATTTAATTACCAGGCATATGGAAACGTCAGGAGCACTGAAGCCAAGGCCCTTGCACAGATTTCAGTGCTCATTCCTGTGTCTTTGAGCCACCCTTGTGTTCTTTTTAAAGGCTCAACTCCTAAAACAGCCCCTTCAACACCATCCAGAAACAGAGATCCCTCAGTGAGATGCTGCTCTGGGTGGGTTCAGGGGAAGCAGCCAACAAAATTCCCATTCCCACAGGGCAAGGACAGAGGCTGATCTCCTTTTCCCGAGCCCAGTTCCCTTCTCCCCAGCCCAGTTCCTTTTTCCCAAGCTCCATCCCCTTCTCCTGAACCCAATTCCCTTTTCCTGATCCTGATTCTTTTTCCCCGGCCCCATCCCCTTCTCTCCAGCCCCATCCCCCTTCTCCTGAACAGAATTCCCTTTTCTCCAGCCCAGTTCCCTTCTCCCCAACCCAATTCATTTTTCCCAAGCCTGATCCCCTTTTCCTGAGCCCAATTCCCTTTTCCTGAGCCTGATTCCCTTTTCCTCAGCCCCATAACCCTCTCCTCAGCCCCATGCTCTTGTCCTGAACAGAATTTCCTTCTCCCCACCCCCTGTCCCCTCCTCCCCACCCCAATCCCCTTCTCCCCAGCCCCATTCCTTCCTCCCCACCCCAATCCCCTTCTCCCCAGCCCCATCCTCCTTCTCCTGAGCAGAATTCCCTTCTCCCTAGCCCCATCCCCTCCTCCCCAGCCCAGCCTCTCTCTCAGAGCGCCCCAGCCCTCATTAGCTCTGTGATCTCCTCCTAGCTGGAGGTGCTCGCACCTCACCAGCTCCTCCCGCAGCATTTATCCCCTCCCAGCTCTCCCAAATGTCAGGCACCCGTGAAAAACCCACAGGTTTCAGCTCCTGCCTGGGTTTTAAATATCAAGATGCCATTAAGGCTCTCTCGGTGCCCTCCAGGAAGCAAAATGAGAGGACAATGGCAATTCCTGGGCTCTTTGTGGCTTCCTCCTCTCCAGATTCCCGTGGGGATAAGGATGCTGCTCCCCAGGCCCCCCACTCTGTACAGCAGGCTCTGGATTTGAGGCACAGGGGAGCAGCAAGGGCTGGATAAAAGGAGTTTTCCAGGCATTATTCATCCCTAAATAATCATCCCTGCAATATTCATCAGGGATGGCCCTGACCCAAACAGCTCCTGGCTGGTTTAGGTGCTCCTGGTGCACTGGGAAGGTGACACTCAGACACCTCCTACACTCAGAATTTCCCAATAATTTTACAAGAAAGACCCAAAAGAGAAGGAAATGTCCCCAATCCGATGGGAACCTGGCAGGCAGCACCAGCCCCTCCTAAAGGGAGTCCATTAAAATTCACCTCACCCTTTCCTGCTCATTATCCAACATTTCCTTGTTTCACTTCCCTGTTTCCAAATGGAATCCTCAGTAAAACAAATCTCAAAAACAAACCCAAAGGGAATGAATGGAGGAAGGGGAGGATGGAGAGGTGACATTCACTCCTCCCCCCCTCAAAAGAGACACCTGACAATTCCTGCTGCTGAGTGTGTGACAGTCGTATTCAGAGGGATAATTGACTCCCTGTCAATTAGACAGGGAAATCAGATCAAAGTTATAATAAGATTTCTATAAAAAAATAATAAAAATTGAAAATGAACAGAGAATGGAAGGAAATAAAATGTACAGAGTGGTCTAATGGGGGCAAGGATGGAGAGGAACCCTTTGGAGAAGGAATGGGAGCACAGCTGAGTTTCCTCTGGCTTGGAATCACTTCAGTGCTCCCACAGACCTGGAGAAATTATATTGAACATTAAAAGCTTCATCTGTAGGTCCAGAAAGGTGCCTAAACACCTGGAGACATCCTAAGCAACACCTGGAAGGAAAGGCTGCTCTCCCCTCGCTGCTCAGGGCACGAAAAACTCTCACCATGTCACCACCCCCTCCTTTCAAAGGCTGAAAATCAGCTGGTGAGCAGGGAAATTCCCCTTTGAGGCTGAAATTCTGCAGGAAAATTCCCATTCTCTTTGCCAGACACTGGGGTTGTGTTTTCCAGAGCATCCTCACATCCGTGCACTCTGATCCCAGAACAGCATTCCAACAGCCAAGTCACCACTGGTATTTCCCTAGTTTGATATTTTTGTCACTTCCTCTTGCTTTTTTCCCCACTTTTTCTCTCCTTTAGGAAAAAAAAAACTCTCTCCCTCTGCTTTCCTTGCCCTCCAATAGAAGCCTGCGCTTCTCTGCTCCCTTTCTCAATTTCCACTCTCTGTTTGGCCGAGTCCAATTCAATTTAAACCAAATTACTTTATTGGTGCCACTGAAAACACAAGGCTTGCAAGGAGCCATTAGGAACATGTTCAACCCCACATTATGGAAAAAACATTTAAGGGAAGGAACTCTCCAGCAAATGGAATCAATACATTCCAGGTGAAGAATTGTCAGGCATGGGAGGAAAGGAGTTGGAGGCAAACTCGACAAAATTCTGAGCTGATAATGTGTCAGGACATCAGCAGCAGCATCCCAAGTGCCCTTGAAGCCTCAGGTTTTGGCTTTTCTATTTTTCAGATTCTGTGCTGCTTTAGTGTGTGGGTCTGGGCTCACATCAGGGGATGCTGAGCTCTGCGCACAGAGCAGGGAGACAAAACAATTCCTGCTCCAGCTGGGCACCAAGGACAAATGATCCAAATCTCAGCCCAAGAGCACAAACACCGTGGGCTGGAGAGAGAAAAACAAGCAGGGTGGGACTGCCTGGGCTAAAGCTGGAATGGGACAATGAACTGCAAGGTGCAAATGGAGCAGAACTGATCCCAGGGAGAGACCCCGGGAGCGGTCGGGGATTTTGGGACCATTTTGGTTCATCTTGGGTTCATTTTGTGACCATTTGGGTTCATCTTGGGTTCATTTTGTGACCATTTGGGTTCATCTTGGATCACCTTGGGTCCATCTTGGGACCATTTTGGGTTCATTTTGGGACCATTTTGGGACCATTTTGGTTCATCTTGGGTGCAGCCCTGGCTGGGCTCTTGTGCTGCCCAAGGTGCATCCATGGAGGAGATGCTTTTAATAAATCCCTGCTTTATTCTTTAGCTGTGTCCAGCCTCTGTTCCAGGCCAACCTTCCCAAATCATCCCCTGATTCCTGAGCAGCCTTTCCCAAATGGATGCTCCCTCATTTTTCAGGAATTCTGGGCGGGAGCTGGAGCTGTTCCCTTTGGATCCCTTCCTGGCTGTGCTGCTGCCAATGAATCCACACTTCTCTGTCACTTCTGAGTCACATCTCAGATAGGGCTGAGGGTGGGCAGAGGCATTTTTAGACCCAAAGGGGGAGTGAGTGTTGTCTGTGGCCAATTTTAGCAGGTGGCCTCGAGTGACCTCTGATTCCAAAGGTTTATTGCCTGTTTTGGTTTAATTTTCTCCAGGAATAATTCTTAATTACTACACTGGGGCAAGGGAGCCTCACTTAGAACAAGCAGATCCTTAATTACACTCTTTAAATTTTGTGTAATTCCACCCCTCCTGAAGGAGTCAGGGGTTTCCCTTCTTGTCAAACCCTTTTTTTTTAAATTAAATTATTTTTTAATTTTTTTCCCTTATCACAGAGCCAGCCCAGCAAAGCTTTGCCTGGTGCACTTCAGAGAGGCACCTTGAAGCCAAGAGCTTGCTGTGAGAGCTGTGCCATCAAAAGCCAAGCTTAAAACCCAGACCCAGCCACCAAATCCAAGATTTAAAGAGATAAAGGAGAAAGGAGTCACCCATCAGTTACACACACAAAAAAAAATCAGCAAAAATCTACCTTAATAAATTTACAAATTCCCATTAGACAGCATTTAAGGTGTGGATTAATTAACTATGAAAAGCAGAAATGGTTAATTTTTTTGTTATTCACAAGTGATAGGATGAGGGGGGAAAGGCCTCAGGATGCACCAGGGGAGGTTTAGGTTGGATTTTAGGGGGAAATTTCCTCACCAGAAAGTCTGGCACAGGGGATTGAAGAGATCCTGGAGGGATTTAACAGAGGTGTGGATGTGGCACTTGGGGACATGTGGTGGCAGTTCCAGTGTTAGGGCTGTGGCTGGACTCAGTATTAAAGAATTTTCTAACCTAAATGATGATTGTATTCCATAAACTCACTGTAAATGGATTTTCAGAGGCCACGAGGATTTCTGGACTCCAGATTCATTCACACAGAGCTCAGTGGCTTTTCTGGAATGGATCACAGGGGGCAAAGCCACCTTCCCCAGCAGGAATTGTCATTTTCCCTTCCCTAATGCACTTTTCCTGTTTCCCCACGCTCGTGCATGAAGATTTTAAAATGATGATGATGATTCTATTCCATGAATTCACTGTAAGCAGTAAATAAATGATGATTCTATTCCATGAATGCTGATTCTATTCCATGAATTCACTGTAAGCAGTAAATAAATGATGATTCTATTCCATGAGTTCACTGTAAATGGATTTTCAGAGGCCACGGGGATTTCTGGACTCCAGATTCATTCACACAGAGCTCAGTGGCTTTTCTGGAATGGATCACATGGGACAAAGGCACCTTCCCCACCAGGAATTGTCATTTTTCCCCTCCTAATTCACTTTTCCTCTTTCCCCACATTTGTGCACCCCAATTTGAGCCCCCTGCCCTGCTCCTGTCCCCTCTGAGCTGGGGACAGCTCCCTGTCCTCACTTCATTATCATCCCCTTGTTCTGACAACTCCTGGAGGCTCCAAAAATCCCAATATGGACCAAAAAATAAAAAAGAAATTCAATTTTCTCCTTGGAAGCAATCAGCCAGAGCACGTTGTGCTTACCGCAGAGATTAAGCGGTCTCAATAAAAATTTGATTTTTAGCACAGAACTGTCAGTGCTGCCTCCCTGTCACCCCTGGGGATGGCACAGCTTTTTAAGGCACCTCAAATCCCAGGGAAGGAATATTGTGATTATTCCAGATGAGGAATATTATTGTTGTTATCCCAGATAAATCATGTCAAACCCCCTGGCAGAGCACCAGCCGTGTTCCACCACACCTGAGTGAGGAGTTTCAAACGCTCACTGATAATGTTTGTCAAAACAAAGAACAACAAAATAATGGTGATAAATCCAGAGTGTGCTGAATTCTGAGAGTTAAATTACACAGCACTGAGGATCCAGCTGCTGGCAGGGGTGCATTAATCATTATTAATTGGGATGGTTATCTCCTCTCCTGCTTTATGTGTCCTTAATAGCACAAAATGCTTGCGAAATAATTTGCTATTCATCATAATTGATTGCTTTCCTCCTAAATATGAATCCTCAGAGCCATCCCTGTGTGGGACCTGGGAAATTTCCCTCTCTGCGAGGAGACCTTGCAGTGCCTTTTCCAAACATTCCTGATGCAGTTTCTGTCTGCATTTCCCTCTGTTTCCTTTTTATTGCTCTCCCCCCACCAGCCTGCCAATAAAAATTAATTTCTGAGCGTGCTGCAAACAAAGCCTGGCCTGGAAAGGCCTCCAGAGGAATCCTGGATGATGTTTTTAGCTCAAACAGCGCTGCCCAGGCTGGGTTTAACAAATCCACCCCTGGGCATCTGCCAGGGGCTGCAGGGGGAGGTTACAGACTGAGCTGGAGCTTCCCAAAAATCCTCATTCCTTGCCAATAACCACCTGCAGCACGGGGCTGAGGGGAGGGCAGAGAACATCCCAGTGCTCAGAGAGGTGCAGAATTGCAGGAATATCCCAAATCCTCTCCCTGGGGAGGCAGAGAGCTCAGCACAGCCCTGGAGATGGGGAGGGACAGCAAAAAGTCACACTGGACAACAAAATAATCCAAATTCATCATTCCAGCAGCCAAAATTCCCAGGTTAAACATCCATTCCCAAATCCTCTCCCTGGGAAGGCAAAAAACCCAGCACAGCCTTGGAAATGGGGAGAGATAACAAGAAGTCACACTGAGCACCAAAATAATCCAAATCCATCATTCCAGCAGCCAAAATTCCCAGGTTAAACACCCATCCCCACATCCTGCTCCAGGGAAATGCCAAAACCTCCCAAAAATCCTCATTCCTTGCCAATAATCACCTGCAGCAGCTGGGCTGAACTCACTGTGGGGTCACAAAAACTGGGAAAAATTCCAGTTGTGGCAGAGAAATCCCTGCTAGGAATATTCCCATCCAAACACCCAGCCTGCTTGAACTCCTGGAAAATTGCTTTTAAACAAAGCTTCAACCCTAGAAAAAAACATTAAAAAATTTGCCCCTCGTTATCCACTGCTTCTCATTTATCCATAATTTTTCATCTGAGCTCCTTTAGAACACCTGGTGCTCCTTTAACTCGCTGGAGAGCATTTTGAAACTTAAATATTATCAGCTGCATTGTTTTTATCACCTTTTGTCCCTCTTTCCTGGCCCTCGAAGTCTCCAGACTGTTTAATTAGCAGACCTGGAGTAAAACCCATTTATCTAAAGGCTCTTTAGAGCAGAGTGTTCTGTTGGCATCTGTTAACCACAAAATCTGCCCTCAAACTTTTTATTTCTGAGAGAGAACAAAATGAGAAGTTCTCTCAATGAACAGCAAAGAACCCAAAACAGAAGCAAGTCCAAATAAATAATCCTAAAATGGGCTCCAAAATGAGGTAATCAGTGCTAATGACCCAGAGTTTCTCCTTTTCACATTAAAACGAGCAGCCCTAGGGAAGGAAAATTCAGATTTTTGGAGGGGACGGAGCAGGAAAAGGATTGGAGGGGTTTTTTCCCCAATTATTTTCCTTCCTGAGTGATGAAAGGAGGTTTTGGGAGCAAGAAGTGAAGGGACAGTGAAGGAAAAACAGCGAATTAAAGCGTTTTTAGTTCATTCTCCTCTAAGTCTCTCAAGGTGTTTTTGCTGCCTGCAGCTTCCAGCTCACAGCAGGTCCCACCACAACGCAGCAAAGGGGGAAAAATCCTTAAAAAAGCAAAAATTTTTCGCAAAATTCAAGGCAAACCAAGCCTCCTCCCCTGGAGAAAGAGACACCCCTGAGGCCTAGGGGGGTTTGGAGCTGTACTCACCCACCCTGATCGGCGGAGCCAGGAAAGTGCTCCAAAAAGGGACAAATATTGAGCTTTTCTGTCAATTCCACAAACTAAACAGCAGCAGAGATGCTTTCACTGCCTCAACCCATAAGGTTTTGCTACAAACACACATTTTCCAGGATATCTGGCAGCAATCTGGAGGGAATCAAACTTCCCAGGGATATTTTGCAATTTCCACTTAAGCTCAGTCTGTCTTTATATTCTCTGTCATCTAAACTGTGAATATATTATATTTTTTCTCCCCCCCCACCAACTTTCCAATTTTATCCTCTCCCATCAGCCTGTCATTCCTGGGATAGGAGCTGGGGGATTTTATTTTTTAATTTATTTCTTTCTTAGGCAGGAACTTCACCTTAATGTGTTATAATACAAAACATAACAGCCATTACTGGCTTGGGTGGCAAAGTTAATATTTCATTTTCAGGTGTTTTACATCCTGATGGCTTCCCACGAACATCAGAGGTAATTCTCATATTTTTCACTGGGAAATGTAATGGGCTGGAAAGACATTCCCGATTTCTGCATTCAGCTGAGGCACAGATGGAATAAAAACCGGCAAAAATGCAGTGGTGCTGCCTATTTTGGGGCAGAATTTCTGAGATTTATTTAATAATCGCGTTGATCAGGGAGACAACCGAAGATTTTCTTCCCTTTTGTTTGCTCCCCGCACAAATGAGAGGAAAAGGAATGGCTGCATTTACACCCTGAGCCAATCTTTAAGGCAGTGGTGTGGAAAATTGCATTGATACTTCCTCACTAAAATGATCATCTTTATTGAACAGCAGCAAAAGCTGCACATTTGCATCAGGCTTTTAAAAAGAAATCTTCATCTCCCTTCCCTGAGAAATCAAATAGGAAATACAACAATTTTTGCCTGGGTGTTTCCCAAGGATTTAATTGGAGGCCAATTTATTTGTGGGGGCTGAGGAAAACTTATTGACCAAAGGGGGTTTAAAACTGGAGATTAAAAAACTGGAGTTTTTAAAAATTGGAGTGTAAAACTGGAGGCAAATTGAGTTTTGGAGGATTGGATTTGATGGTTTACAGGGCTGGTTTTACAGGTGGGGTGTGGGCCTTTCAAAGCTGCCAAATTGAACTAAACTAAACTAAAATGGAATTAAACTTAACTTGAGATTGAAGCAGATGTGAAAATTCAGAAAAAATTCAGATTGCTGTTGTGAGCTTATTGACCAAGGAGGTGTAAAACTGGAGTTTAAAAAACTGGAGTTTTTAAAAATTGGAGTGTAAAACTGGAGGCAAATTGAGTTTTGGAGGGGGGGATTTGATGGTTTACAGCTCTTGGTGGGGTGTGGGCCTTTCAAAGTTGCCAAACTGAACTAAACTAAATTAAAATGGAATTAAACTTAACTTGATGTGACCATGAGATTGAAGCAAGTGTGAAAATTCAGAAAAAATTCAGATTGCTGTGGTGAGCTCACCTTTCTGTGCAGGTGGTGTGTCCCCCTGACTGCCCAAATCACTGGGAAATGGGATTTCCAATTCATCACGACAAAGAAACAGAATCTAGGGAATTAATCAAACCACAGACAGAGTCGAACAGCAGCTGAAGCATTTTTATTGCCAATATTTCTTCGCTGCCAGCAGAAAAAGATCTCATCCCTTATCACAAGCTCTGTTTTTTAAAGGCCAGACAAGTTCCTTGTGGCAGCACTGAAACCAGCCCTCCTTCTCCTGCATTTATTCCTTGTTTCCCAGCAGGGTTTCTGCTCTCCTCAGCCTTCTCCTCTAATGCTGCACATCAAGGTTTTAAGAGTTACTTATTTACAAATAATTCCTCTTTCCTCTAAGCTTTTAATTCACCCTAATTAAAATCCTAACACTGGCAGGCTTTGCCTTTAGTTTTTAAATTAAAAGAAAATTCCTGAATCGCTCCAGAAAAGCCTTTTTTTTTTTTTTTGCTTATCCCCACAGGGTTCTCCACTCAGGTAATCCTTAAAAAAAAAATATGGTTTTGGCAATGCCTGAGCTCCAAAAAGTTCCCTTCTGTTCATGGATTTCACAGGCTCAAAGGGATTTTTTCTGCCTGTGCACAGTTAAAATGATGCCTTTGGGCATCTGGAGGTGGCCAGGCTGATTTCCTGGGACCAAGCAGAGCTCACATCCCATGGCAGAGCTCATCTGTCTGGAAATTGTGGACAGAGAAAAGCCCTCTTGATGTAAAAGGGGGGAAAAATGGTGAAAAATGAGAAAATGAGAGGTGCTGGAAAGGCACAGCTCTGGCAGGGCTTTCATCTCAAATCCAAGGGAGGGCTCCAGGGTGGGCAGGGAACACCAGGGACAGGAGCTGAGCCCGGGGAAGGGTGACAAATGATCCTCTGGTCACGATGCCTTGGGTTTTGGCTTTTCTATTTTTCAGATTTTCAGGTTTTGGCTTTTCTGTTTTTCAGATTCTGCGCCGCTTTAGTGTGCAGAGAGAGCACAAAGCTCTGAGCAGGGGCTGCTGCAGAGCAGCCACACTGGGAGATGGGAGAAGGAGGAGAAGAAGAAGGGAGAAGAAGGGAGAAGAAAAGGGAGAAGAAAAGGGAGAAGAAAAGGGAGAGGAGAAGAGAGAGGGAGAGGAGAGAGAGAGAGAAGAGAGAGGAGAAGAGAAGAGAAGAGAGAGAGAGGAGAGGAGAGGAGAGAGAGAGAGGAGAGGAGAGAGAGGAGAGGAGAGGAGAGGAGAGGAGAGGAGGAGAGGAGAGGAGAGGAGAGGAGAGGAGAGGAGAAGAGAAGAGAAGAGAAGAGAAGAGAAGAGAAGAGAAGAGAAGAGAAGAGAAGAGAAGAGAAGAGAAGAGAAGAGAAGAAGAAGAGAAGAGAAGAGAAGAGAAGAGAAGAGAAGAGAAGAGAAGAGAAGAGAAGAGAAGAGAAGAGAAGAGAAGAGAAGAGAAGAGAAGAGAAGAGAAGAGAAGAGAAGAGAAGAGAAGAGAAGAGAAGAGAAGAGAAGAGAAGAGAAGAGAAGAGAAGAGAAGAGAAGAGAAGAGAAGAGAAGAGAAGAGAAGAGAAGAGAAGAGAAGAGAAGAGAAGAGAAGAGAAGAGAAGAGAAGAGAAGAGAAGGCAGAAGGAGAATTCTGTGCTGGCCCCAAAAGCACCAGTGATGAACAGCTGCCTCCCAGCTGAGCCCCGAGCTGTGTCTGCAGCTTGCCCAGGTGCACAGAACACTTTTGGGACAATACCTCAGCAGGCACTTGTTGAGCATCTCTGATTCTTATGCTGAGGGCAGCAGAAGGGGTCAGAAACCCAGGTGTAAGGAGACAAATCCGGGGTTTCTGCTGCCCTGAAATCTTCCAGCTCCTTCCTGACTGAAAACCCACACTAATCCACACCCCCAAGCCATTTGGTCATTTGTCAGCACCAGAAGGCAGGAGAGCCCTGAGGTGCTTTTCAAGTTCCCCCCAGTTTACTTTTTAAAGGAATCCCTGCCCCTGCCAGGCTCCTGCCTGGCAAATCCCCCCTTTGCCAGCTGCACTCGGAATTCTGGGCTTCAGAGCGAATGCAACGCTCTTTATTAAAAAATTGTCATCAAGGAAAGCCCTCAGACCTGGGGGCACAGGGAATTCATAACATCGGTGACAATTTCTTATTTCTTCAGCCTCTCATCTCGGGCTGTGTTGCCCACAGGGCTGACATCAGCTCTCTGGCGTGTACATATATTTTCATTTAATCACTGCTGAAAAACAGCGAGGCTTTTCGCACACTTTTAATGAAAAGCGCTGATTCTGGTGGCCAGCCAGGCACTATCTCTTCATCTCCCCTTGCTTTCAAGGGCAGGGCAGTGCAGAGCCAGAATTCTGGAGAGGCTGAGCCAGCCTGGGCCTTCTCACCTGGGGAGGACTGCAGGTGAAGCTCCAAGGGCATCACAAAAAAATCCAAATTCTGTAGAAAATCCTGCTCTTGAGACAGCACAGATAAATTCTTCATGAAGAACTTAAATTAAATTAGATTAAAGAAATTTAACTAATAAAATTATTTCTATCCCTGCTGCTGGGATGTGGATGGAGGGAGCAGCTGGGGGTGGTTGACTCCACAAAATGACCCCTCATTTTTAGATATTTTATCCAGGTCTGTTCATGCCTCACCTCTCGGCACAGGACAAAATCCCTGCACTTCCCAAAATGCCCCAGTGGCTTCCTGGTGCCTGTGAAATTCTGAAATTGGATTTTGGCAGGAGCTGATTCCCATTTCAGCTGCCCAGGAACATCCCAGGGAATGTCCCATTCTGGCACCTCCTTCTCCAAACTTCTCCAAGGATTTTTGCCTCTCTCACCACTGCCTGAGGGGGTCCCTATGCACGCAAACACCTCTTTATATTTTTATATTTAAAACATATTTTTATATATCTTTAAATATATATTTATATTTTATATGTATAATATACCTTTTATATTTTAAATATAACATACATTTTATCTATTTTAAAATATATTTGTATTTTATATATTTATGTTGTATATTTTATATATTTATATTTTATAAATTTATATTTTATATATTTATATTTTATATGTATAATATAGTCTATATATCTATATTTTAATATATTTATATATTTCATATATTATATATATTTTATTTTATATATTTATATATTTTGTATATTATATTATATCTATCTTTATATTTTATATTAAAAATATAAAATATTTGTCCATTTTATACAGGGGGGCAAATCTTTGGTGCTATAAACTGGAAGTCCTTTATTCAGCAATCAGTCCTCTGTTTGCAAGATATTTCTGCTCATTAAACCAATAAGTGATGGAAATGTTGAATCCAAAATCTTTATTTTGGGTTTAATAGGCTGTGCTAGGTCAGACCCCTGTTCCCTCCAATCCACTGTCCTGGTTTATCCAGATGAATTTCCCCAGAAAATGGGGGAAAAGAACAAAAAGAAATTCAAGATTCCCCTGATCTCTGAGCACTGATTTATCTGACCATAATTGTGAAGGTAATTGCATTACAATTATTAAGACTCCAACTAAGACTTGGACCATTGAGCATCAGCTCAGCCAAATTATTTTTGCTTCTGTCCAGCTCCGTGTGCCACCATTTGCTGAGGGAAATGATCACAAATTCAGCAGCTCTGCAGGTTTTGGGAACATTCCCTCACCCAAAGGGCAGCCCTGGAGCCAGGAATAAAACATCTCCTGGGGTTAAAACACTGTCCCCCCCCAGCCAAATATTTCACAGCTTCATGCCTGACAGAAATGACAAAAAAAGCCCTGGAATGTCCTTCCAAGTGACACTGCAGGAGACAGGGAAAACCAGCAGGGACAGGAGCCAAAACACTGACCAAATGTTTCCACTTTGTGGCAGGAAACAAAAATAAGTGTTGACAAATAAAAGCACAAGAGCTGGGCTGGGCAAGAGACTCTTCAACGTTTCCCTGTCTGGCTTTTGCTTTCTAATGTTGACACATGCAGAAAACAAACAAACTAACAAAATCAAAAATCCTCCCTGCTGCGCCGGGATCTGGGAACACATCCCAGAGCCAGGGAAGGTGCCAGCCCTTGCAGCAGGCTTGGCTGGCACCAGCAGGGACACTGGGGACACTGGGGACAGGGCAGAGAGCTCTGACACCTCCAAGAGCCCCTTGTCACAGCTGTCCTGGCACCAGCAGGGCACTTGGGGACACTGGGGACAAGGCAGAGCTCTGCAGGGTCACCCTGACACCTCCAAGAGCCCCTTGTCACTGCGTCCTGGCACCAGCAGAGACATTTGGGGACACTGGGGACACTGCAGAGAACTCTGCAGGGTCACACTGACACCTTCATGAGCGTCGCCCCTTGTACACTGCCTGGCACCAGCAGGGACATTGGGGACAACCCCAGCAGAGAGAATTTGGGGACACGGGAACTGAGGGCTGCACTGAGCCCTTGAGAGCTCTGCAGGGTGACCCTGATGCCTCCAAGAGCCCCTTGTCACTGCTGGCACCAGGCAGAGACATTTGGGGACACTGGGGACACTGCAGAGAGCTCTGCAGGGTCACTGACACCTATGAGAGCCCCTTGTCACAGCTGGCACCAGCAGGGCTGGAAGGGCACAAGAGGTGCCACCTGCCCTGCTCTGGGGCAATCAGGTCCCTGTGGCCCAAATTTGACAAATCAGGAGCAAAAAGAGCTGAAGTCACCCTGAGCAGGAGGACAAAGCCCTGGCAATGACAGCAGAGCTGCCTTCAGCCCTGCCTGAGCTGGGGTTTCTCAGATGAGACATGTGGGACACAAAAATGGGTCCTTTTCCCCCAAACCACTCCACTCTTGGGACACTACACGAAGAAGTGGCCCCATGGTGATTTCCCCATTTTTCAGAATTCTCTTCCCCTGCACAATCACAGCAGATTGATCCATCCTCTGCTCATAACTCATTAAAGTGCCCCAAAACCAGAAGAAGGTGTTAAATGTGAGCTCATTATCCAGCCTGGCTCCCCAGCTAACCGAGAGAAGGAGGTGAGGAGCAATCCCCACCCCAGAGCAGAACTTTCCTCTCCTGCTCTGTCCCTCCTAACCCAGGTGAGCAGATCCCAGCAATCAGAGGAGCGGTGCAAAAATACTGAATTTCAACCCAAAACGTTCATCTGGGCAGTGAATTTGGCCAGTTCAGAGGAACAAGAGCTGTCCCTCACCCTCCATGCAGGGCAGGGCTGAGGGGGAAGGGTTCAGACTCTGCTGTCTGGCAGAGTGAGGCTGCTTTTGGCTGCAAGCACAGCGAAACATTTGCAGAACCAGCACAAGCACCCCGAGCTGCCATCTGACTGTCTGGGGGGAGCTGGGACAGCAAAACAGGAAGAGGAGAGGATGAGCAACAGCTCTTCCTCCTCAGGCCTGGCTCCAGCTCAGTCTGAGGAGGAGTTTGTGGGGCTGCTGCAGCTTTAAACCACCAGGAATAAAACTGTGGGCCCAGAAATCAGCCCTGGGGGTGTGGCGTGATGGGCTTTGCTATCTGAGAGCTTTCCTTTGCAGGAGAACACATCCAGCCACCCCATCCCACAGGTAATTGCACGTTTTAGCAGGATAATGACACCTGCAGCCTCTCCCTCAGCACAGGATCTCCCTGAGCACCCAAACCTGTGCAAGCCCAGCCCTGGACCCCTCCTGTGCTGGGCTGAGCAGGGCTGGACTGAGCTAATGGTGCAGAAGTGATGGATACAGACACTGCTTATGTAAGGCTCATTTCTCGAGGAAACTCAGCTAAAAACAGCACTGAGGAGCTGTGTCGCCTTCCACACGCTCTGAGGTTAAATCAACCCTGCTATGAAACATCCCTGAAAGCCTTTTCTTCCTTCCCCAGGCTCAGCAGCAGCACAGCCCCTGCCTTTGCAGCCCTCATCTCCAGGAGGAGGAAAACATCTGGAGTGGAGAAACGATTCCCTGACGCCTCCCAAAGGACACTGCGACAGCAGCTCTTTATTCCAGAATAAAAACCCTCTCCAAAGTTAATTAGCATTCCTCCAAAGTGGAGTAATTACTCTCCAGTGAAGTCACTTGTGTTCCAGAGGAGCGTGGCCGAGCAGCTGATTCTGCAGGAGCTCTCTGCCACCCCACGGAATGCCAAGCAGCTCCTTCCCCCCTGGAGGGAGGGCAAATGCAATTGGGGAACCAGAAATGGAATAGGGAACCCGAAATGGAATTGGGGAACCAGAAATGGAAAAGGAACCAGAGCTTGCAGAATCTCAGAATCGCAGAACCACAGACTTGCAGAATTGCAGAATCACAGAGTCAGAGAGTCACAGAGACACACAATCACAGAATAATGGGGTTGGAAGAGACCTCTAAGATCATCGAGTCCAACCCATGCCCTAACACCTCACCCAGACTGTAGCACCAAGTGCCATGTCCAGTCTTTTGTAAACACATCCAGAGATGGTGATTCCACCACCTCCCTGGGAAGAGCATTCCAGTGCTTTATTATTCTTTTGGTGAAAAATTTCTTCCCAATATCCAACCTGTACCTTCCCTGACATAGCTTGGAGCCTGTGTCCTAACTAACAGTAAGGTTAGGACTAAGTCTTTTGTCCTTGGGTGTGTGTGGCAGCCATCTTGACATCTTCAGTGTCATGCTTTCTATAAGCTACAAGAACGTAAAATTTGGTGGGTGATTGGTTGATGATTTATGATCATGGTTTGTATTTTTGTTTGGTTTTTTTTGGGGGGGTTAGATCTGGGGTTAATTCTGTGTTTGTCTGGGAGTGGTTATGGAGTGATGATGACGGTTATTGTTTTTGATACTAGGAAATACAGAGGAAGGTTAATTGAAAGTGTGTTGATGACAAATTATTTGGATAATGTAGGGATATATGGTTTAATTATTTGACAAAAAAAAAAGTCAAGATAAAAAAAACCGGATGTGTAAAATGGAATTTAAATACGAGTTCCTAGTAAATGATAAAATAATTAATATGTCTGGCAAGCATTACATTATCTGTTGTCTAGAGGTAGGTAGCACGCCTTTCCTGGATGTCACTTGCCATCCACCACTTTCAAGGAAAATTCATTTTTCTGCTGTTTTATAACTGCTGGCAAGAACTCAAGGAGAAAGGTCAAATTCTTTCCCTGCCCCTAAAGAAGAGACAACAGCTGGGCCCAGCTCAGAGAGCGCCCAGAGGGAAGAGGATTTTATGAACTCCCAACCATGCCCAGAGCCTCAGAAGAACAGAATTTTACGAGGCACCAGAGACTCCAGCATAAATCAGAGGGCTGAAGGAAAGCTGGCTGGGACTCTGCAGCTCCTGGAACTGCTTGTTCTCCAATAAAAGGACACGAAAGACAAGTGATTCCTGAATATACAGCCCCGTGCGTGCTCCTGTGCAGAACAGCCACACCATGGGCTCACAGGAGCTGGGACAGCTTCTCCTTGCCAAAAAAAACCCAAATCAGTGAAGGCAGAAGGGTTAACGCAGAGCAAAACGGCCTGGGATGATTTTCCTCTGGGCTGGGCTTGTGCTGAAACGTCCTGATCTATCTTTGGAGCTGCTCAGCATATTTGCTCAGCTGATTTGCATAGGCAAATATAAACTGTGCTCTCAAAAAATTGCTCAAGCAGAGTCGGGAGCAAATTAAACACTCAGGCTGAGGGGGAGGGAGCGAAAGAAAGTTGTAGCTCTCGTGTGCTCTGTTCCTGGAGCTGATCTGAAAGCAGAGAGACTTGGAAACATCAAGTTCTGGGGGAAAACATGACAGGAGAGGCAGGCTCAGGGAAGGAGATGCACGCGTGGTTTATTCCTGCATATTCCCCAGCTCACGTGGAGAGCTGGAGCTGTCAGCACTGACAGGGATTGCATCTCTGTGCTGGTGTTTGCAGGGGTCCCAGGACGAGGGGAGAGATGAGAATCTTGACTCTGTGTTTCAGAAGTCTGATTTATTATTTTAATAATAAATAATAATATATATTATATTAATATACTATTAATAAATATTATATTAAACATAATATAATATATTAAATATAATATCTTAATTAATATATTATATTTGTTATTAATTAATATATTACATTAACATATTATATTATTGATATATTATATTAACTATTCATTAGCATAGTATATTAATATAATATATTAATATAATTATAATGTAATTATATTAATATATATTATATTAAAACTATACTAAAATAACAGAAGAAAGGATTTCATCAGAAGGCTTGAAAGGAATAGAAAGGAAAATGGAATGATAATAAAATCTTGTGGCTGACCGGAGAGTCCGAGCCAGCTGGGCTGTGATTGGCCATTAATAAGAAACAACCACATGAGACCAATCACAGATGCACCTGTTGCATTCCACAGCAGCAGATAATCATTGTTTTTCTTTTCCTCTGAGGCCTCTCAGCTTCTCAGGAGAAAAAATCCTAAGGAAAGGATTTTTCATAAAATGTGTCTGTGACACATCTCAGTGAGAGGGGCTCAGGGGACGGATTAGGTGACCCCCAAGTCCCACCAGCCCCATTTTTCCATGACCAAACCCCTCCTGTGAGCTCAAGATGGGAGGAAAAGTGGAAAAGTAGAAAAGCTGATGGTGCTGATTCCTCCTCCTGCTGCAGAGGAACCCTGAAGCCTCAGGAGCCCTGAAGAGGGGCTGCATTTAAAAACCAAATTTCCTTTTGGTCTTCCCTCACCCAGCCCAGAAAGCACAAATGTGAATGAGGTCTGCCTAAAAACAACCTTCAGGATACGCAAAAAAATCCATCTGAGCTTCCCCAGGGTGGGAGGTTTTGTCCCCAAGGCCTCCCAGACACTTGGCTGTGACCAAGCAGTCCCAAAACCCCCTCTAGAGCAGACCCAGACCCAAATTCTCCCTTTCACCCATGAGATTCCAGCCAAGATACCCATGGAGGCTTTGGAGGGACAGCAGGGAACTAGAGGAGACAACTCTGGACCTCTCCTGATGAATTTTTGACTTTATTTTGCAATTTCCCCTCCCTCGGGTGTCCCCCTGAGGGCTGGAGGGACATCCCACCAGTATGACACAGCCTCAGCTCCAGGAAAACCCCAAACCTGGGTTTATCCTGGGTAAAGGATAAACCAAAACCTGGATTTGCAACTGGGCTGAGTGGGGATGGTTGGCACCTCCAAGGGCACCTGCAAACACGGCTGGACCTGGGAAAACACTGAATTAGGTTAAAAATGCAGTAATTTGGATCATCAGAGACATCCCTCCACAAGAGGGATTTTTCCAGCAGTTTTAAATCCTGACCCTTCCCAAAGCTGCCTCACAACAAAGAAAATAAAACCCAAAATTGGTTTGCCTGGAGAGATTTGGGCACATTCAGTGACAAAATTGGGAAAAGCTCCCAACAATTCACTGCTGCTGCCTTTGATCTGCTGAAGGGTTCCTGCCAGGCCAGGGAGCATCTGGGGCACATTTTGAGGGAATTCAGGGGGAATCCTGGAGCTGAGGCTCCCCTGAGCAGCACAAAGAATCCTCAAGCACTTCCAGAGCAGCAGAGTGAGGAATCCCTTTTGTTCTGGGCATGTAACACTAGGAAACCTGTCAGCTTCCATTCCACTTGATGACTCGGGTAAATCTCTCTTTTTTGTCTATTCCTGCTTTTCTTTCCTTTCTTTTATTGTTTTTTTTTTCCTCTCTCCCTGAGAAGAAGTTGACGTGAAAAACGAGAAGCAAGAATTGCATTGTCAGACAGAAACACACACATGTAATGAATTGTAAGCTGCTTGACCCTTCCTGGGTATTGATTCTGCTCTTTAAGCGTGGACTGCTTTGCAGGAGCTGATAAAAGGCAAAAAAAAGAAAAAAAGAGAAATCTGCCAAATAAAAATTGAACCCAGGATTTTCTTATTTGAAGCTGAAGCTTGTCACTGGCAGAGCTGCCTGAAACACCATGATACACTGCAATTTCTTCACTCTCCCCAAACACCATTTTCTGTGTGCATGAGAAACTTGCCTGCTTTCATTTATCACACTTTTTTATCAGCAGGGAAAATGTAAATAATTGAGACCGTGAGCAAAAAAATAAAACAAAAAAAAAAAAAACCAAAAACCAACCAAGCATTCTAAAAAAAGTGTTTTGCTTTCTGGGATCCCATCTCCCATCAAAACCTTAAAGATGCTCATGAAATATTTCCACACACCAAAGGAGCATTTTTATGAGAAGATATATTTCGTGGAGAGCAAAAAAAATATAAAAAATTTGCATTTCTCCAACAGCTGCAGTAAATCCTCATCTCGCAGGGATGCTGAGAGAGGAACACTGAGCTTCAAGCAGTTTTAGAAACACATCTTCAGCTGGCATCAATCAACTTATTTCCACCAAAACAGCAGCTTTTGAACCCAAATTCTGCTCCAGAAAGGAGTTCCAGGTGACAATTTGAACCCCTAATTTTGCAGAAATAAGGGAAGTTTTTTAAGGGAAGTTTTCCTTTCCTAACTTGAAGCAAGCAGTGCATTAAATCCCCCTGGATAAACCCAGCAGCTCACACTTAAAGCTGTCAGGGTTTTCATCAGTTATTCCCAAGAATTCCAAATGATTTGGAGCAGGTGAGGGAGCACTCCTGGAACTCCTGTTTGATGGATGGGCATTGCAGCAGCAAGGAAGGACAGGTGCTCAAAGAAAATAAAAAGCGCTCAAAAGAAAAGCCTTTCCAGAGAATTTTCCACACACAGAAATATCATTTACCCCCCCCCATGAACCCAACAGGCCAAATTAAAAAAAAACCACACAAAAAATCAAAAAAAAACCCAACAACAAACCCACCAAAAAAACCACAAATAAACAAAACAAAACCAAAGAAAAAACCAAACCAAAAAACATCCCCCAAAATAACAACCCCCCAAAAAATAAAACAAAAACCCCAAAAAAGCAGCTCTTTAAATCTTTTTTAGCAGAGTAGGAAACAATGAACCCTCAATTGCTGCAGCTCCAAAAATCAGCAATTGCTCCCAGGGAGATTTTCAGCTTTTTGCTCTGGGTTTTTTTTTAGCAAATACTCATATTTTACCAGTCTTTGTTAAATCAGAGGTGAAGCTCAACATATCCAGGGTGTGTGGTGTCTGACCTTCCTGAGCAGCACAGGGACATTTGGATAAATGCCAAATGAGCAGCTGGGCACTTCTGGATGGATTTTAGCAGCTCCCCCTGATGCCCCTCAGGCCTCCTGTGGCCCAGCCTGGGTGAAATGAACTCATCCACCCCTGACAAATCCAGGGAGGGGCTGCACAGACCCCGAGTTTTCCCTAATTTTCTTTGTCCTTTCCTCAGTACAGCCCCTAGACACACTGAAAGCATCTCGAAAAACCCCTCAGTAAACAACCCAAGAGAGAGAAAAGTGCTGTGTCGACATTTCTGGGCCAAGAGGAGGAGGCAGAGCTGGAAATGAATTATGGAGCAGCTGCTGTCTCACTAACAGATACCATTGCTCTTTAAAACACACTCTTCTCCCCCAAAAGAGATTTTTTTCTCCTTCCCCTGGCTCTCCAGGCTGGAGGGAGGCTCACAAAAAGCAACAGCAGAAAGTTTTCCTACCTTATCCTGCAGCTCTGAGGTCAAGGGAGGCAGAGCAGATGGAAAAATCAGCTGGCACCTACAGCCACAGCAAGGTGCAACTGCAAACTAAAAATGTACCCAAAAAAAAACCCCAAACAAACAAAATAAAACAATTAAAAGCTCCAGCAGAAATCCCAAAAGGTGAGTAGGGCCTTGAGCTGCTCAATAAATCTCCTGCAGAGGTGGTGACCCAAGTGATGGGGATTTGGGGATGTTGGCTTTAGCTGACACACGTGGGGACAGAACTGGTGACAACCTGGAAAGGAATTGGTGACACCTGAGGAGAAAGAATTGGTGACAACTTGGAAAGGAATTGGTGACACCTGAAGAAAGAATTGGTGACAGCTGTGAAAGGAATTGGTGACACTTTGGGAAGGATTCCTAAAAGTGGTTCAATTACCCCCAAAACTACCTGCTCCAGCGTCATCAAGGCCTAGAGGGTTGGCAGCAGCTGTAGGTGATTTTTAATTGACAGAATGAATTTACGTTGAGGATAGGAGGAAATGTTTTCCCAAGGGAAAGCCTGAGGTGAAAACTTCAAATGGAATTGTTCCAGTTAATGGGATCAGCTGCATGGCCAGGGACCCCTGGAACAATCCAGGGTAACTTGTCACTGTCATATCTTCTGAAAAATCCCTTTGCCCAGGATTTTTCTCCTGGGAAGCTGAGAAGCCTCAGAGAAAAAGGAAAACAATAATTATCTGATTTGCTTCTCCTGTGTTTTGCTGCGTTGGAATGTGTTTGGACATTGTTTACCAACAGGTGCAGGTTTCATTGGTTTCTTGTGAATTATTTTGACTTAATGACCAATCAGTGTCAAGCTAAGTTGGGACTCTGGAAAGAGTCAGGAGTTTTCATTATTATCTTTTTAGCCTTCTGTCTGTATCCTTTCCGTATTCTTTAGTATTCTTTAATATAATATAGTATCACAAAATAATAAATTAACCTTCTAAGAACATGGAGTCAGATTCATCATTCCTCCCTTCGAAGGGGCTCTCAGAAAATCCCACAGTAACTCCTCAAGTATCCTCCAGAATTCCCAAATCCCTGCCCAGCTCCCTTTGACAGCTCACCAGAGGAGCCCTGATGGATTTCTGTGTTTGTCAGTAAGAAGTTCCTGTCTCACAACATTTTGGGTTTGCAAAGTGGATAAAGTTTCCTTTCAAAGATCCCTCTTTGCCAAGCTGGTTCCCAGCCATCCCTGGGGAACAGCCACAATTATTATCCAAACGACACCGTGATGCAAATGCTCAAGCACTTGAAATTTCCCATCTGTTAATACTCATTAACGAGACTTGAAATTCCTTGATTCCGACAGAAAATACCTGAGAAAACACAGGTTTGGGTTAAAAAGTGAGTTGGGCTGGCTGAATTCCTGAATTACAACTTCAAAATTGGCCCCTAGACCTGAACCTCAGCTGAGCTTTAGTCCAGGCCCAGCTTTTGATCAGGAGAGAGGGAGAGAAGGGCCTCAAGGTCTAAAAACCAGTGGAGAGGGAATCAAGGGAGAGCTTTATGCTGATCACATGGAAAATAACATCAAAGCCCAACAATAAAGTGAATTTATTAAACTCCCTCCCCCCCCGCCAAAAAAAAAAAAAATTAAAAATCAATCAGTATTGAACTTCCATAACAAAGGAATCATAAACTCCAGGCAGAGTAATGAACCAGGGCTGAGCACAGAGAGCCCCTCAGCTGCTCAATCCCCCCCTGCTCCACTCAGAACAGCTCAGGCTCTGCTCTAACTCTGCAGGGCAAGAGTTAAATCATCCCATAAAAATAAAAGGTTTTGTGTGGAGAACTTGGTAAAATTGTTCACAAAAGATGAGCAATATTGGCTGCCTTCATTTTTAGGGTGCTGGAATGAAAGAAAACCGGGATTAAACCTCAAAAATCGAGGCATTCCAAATTCCTCTGCTCCTCCCTCCAAGAGCAGTTGAAGACACAGCATTTGGAGACCAGAGCGATTTAGAAATTGCCCCCATTTTTTATCTCTCTGATTCCTGAGCATAAGTCACATCCTGACTGAGGAGCGGATCAGATCTCAAATTATTTGTATATTTTTTTCCCTGATTGAGGGTACATTTGTGGTGAAGGGAGCGCTGTGTATTTTATTTACAATGCCATGCCTGGCTCTGAGATTGCCCAAACCCAGTGATAAATTCCTGCTTTGTTCTCCTCACAGCATTTTCCTGCCTCTTTAGTGGGAGCTTTATGACTTTTTTTTTTTCCTTTGGTGCAATATGAATTCGCCAGCCTATATATACGTATTCTTTTAATAATAAATACAATGTTTACAGGAATAAAACCTCCATCCCAGACAGAATTATGTACCTGCACAGGGATGGCAGAGCCCGAGGCTCCCAGCTCTTCCCAGGGGTGAGAACCAGCAGCTCCAGGAATAAAAGCTGCTCTTGGAGCAGGTTTTGTCCTTAAAACACCACCCAGGAGGAGAAGGGAGAAGGACGACAAATCTCAAACATGAGATTGGATGCATTAAAGCTTTCCTTGAGCTCTGACCTAAGAGTTTTTTCCCCAATTTTGGTGCCAGATAAATTCCAGGTGAGAGCAGGTTTTATCCCAGTTTTGGTACCAGATAAAATTCCAGACGAGAGCAGTTTTTTTCCAGTTTTGGTACCAGATAAAATTAGGGGTTTTTCCCCAGTTTTGGTGCCAGATAAATTCCAGGTGAGAGCAGTTTTATCCCACTTTTGATACCAGATAAATTACAGATGAGAGCAGCTTTTTCCTCAGTTTTGATACCAGATAAAATTCCAGGTGACAGCAGGTTTTATCCCAGTTTTGGTACCAGAGAGAATTCCAGATGAGAGCAGGTTTTTCTATCCCACTTTTGGTACCAGATAAATTCTAGATGAGAGCAGTTTTTTCCCCAGTTTTAGTACCAGATAAGTTCCAGGTCAGAGCAGTTTTTTTCCCCATTTTTGGTGCCAGATGAAATTGCAGCATTTCTGGGGGACAGAGGGACAGGTCCCTGCCAGGTGCAGAGCTCAGGGGTTGCTCCTGTGCAGCTGCAGCCCCCAGAGCAGAGCAGACCTCAAAATCTGCTGTCACACCGAGGGATTTCCACCTCATCCAGCCAGGAATTACCAGGCTGGGCAGATCTGAGCTCTCCTGAGTCACCATGGATTCCTCCAGATCCCTCACTGTGCATTTCTACAGATCAAAAACCCCCAAAGCTTCTCCTCTTTCCATGTGGTTTGTGATTATTCAGCTGGGGGTGACATTAAATCCAATTAATCCTCAGGCTCCCGGGGCATTTTGCCATCAGCAACTCAGCACAGGGGAGGGGAGCAAAATTATTCCTTTTCTTTGTCCCTGGTCCTCCCAGAAATATCACAGCCCTGAAGGGGATCAATGAGAATGTGCTGCTACACTTCCTTAATGCTTTATTACAGGCACCAGGGTCCTGCTAAAGAGCATAATAAAATATCAATAAACAGACTCTGCTGTAAAGGCTCCTTCTGCTGCTGCAGTTTGTGCACCTCGAGCAGGATTTGTGCAGCTGGGGATGTCTCAGGGCTGCTCTGGAAGGATGGGAATGGGGAGATGGATGGATGGATGGATGGATGGATGGATGGATGGATGGATGGATGGATGGATGGATGGATGGATGGACGGACTCATAGGGCTGTGGGGTTTTAGAGGCTGCAAGAGGAGAGGAAAAAATTACATCACCAGAGGAGCACTGATGCCCACAGAAATTGTTCTGGTTTCAGCCTTCAGCAGAAAGAGAAATCCCAAAATGTTCATTTGAGAGCAAGACAGATTCCCCTCACTCAACAGCAATCCCAGAGAAAAAGGAACAGAGCAGCACTTTGGTTCCAGATTTGAAACTTGGATTTTGGGGGCTGTAGGTACAAAGGGAAGGGTGGGGAATACACGTGCAGGAGTAGGAAAAAAATATAAAAGGGCCCAAATGAATCATTGTGATCAAGCCCAGCCAAAAGTGGGTTTTGATGATTGATGAAAAATGCCAGGATTTTCATTTTGGTAAAAAAGAAAGGCTTTGACCTTCCCCCAGAGCAGGAAATCCTCTCTCCATCCTGCTCCAGTTTTGATATCATCTTTTCTTTAGTGCCTCTGCCGAGAATACCTGAGCAAAGCTGCTCTGCTGGGGGATGCTGCAGGTACAGCACAGATCTCCTTTTTTCTGAGCAGCCTTTGGCTCAGCCAGGGCTCTGTGCAGCCTCAATCTCAGCCAGGCTGTGCCTGAAAAATCCCTGCTGACCACAGCTCTGTCCTCCAGCTCCCCCCGCGGCCTTGGCAGAGCACCTGATGAAGATGTCTGCTCTGACACGGAGCTATTATGCTGTTTACAAGAGATCTGTCACAGACAAGTGCCTGCTGCACAGGAGCCATTTCCTCCCCAGGCAGGGAGCAGAGGATGTCCCAAATTAGCTCCTGAGCATGGAGCAATTCCAACACCCCCAGCCACAGCCCCGTAGCGAGTTTGGCTCGTGACCTGTAAATTGTCTCTCCTTTCTGCTCCCCTTCCTTCTTTGTTTGGCTTCTGTGCCTTGCGGTTCATCCAATAATTCAGCTGGAGAGAGGGTGAAAATTCGGAGGGGAGGGGCAGGGGATGGCGAGGCTGAGAAATACCTGCTGGGAATGCTTTGGAAATCACCCAGAAGAGGGAATAGATCATTCTGGAGGGGACTGTTAGCATGGAAGGAGCAGACAGGAGCCTGATGGAGAGGCTGCAGTGCCAGCTCACTTTGGCTGCCCAGATTCCCACGGAACCCCTTCCCCGATCCCTTCATTGCAGGGCAGCAGCAATCCTGCAGGAATTCGTGTCTTCCCTGGGGTGTCTCAGCCAGGGTGCTGCACGCAGGAGGGGCCAGCGAAGGGTTAATTTCTCTCATCATAAATTCAGCCTCCTGTAAATTCAACTCCGCGACGCCGCGCCTGTGACGTGAGTAAATCACAGCCATAAAGCAGGGCAGGGAGGCAGGAGCAGCGTGTGGAGGGAATGGCAATGCCTGGGGAGGCAGGGCCGTGGCTCAGCCCAGCAGGACAGACAGCCCCAGGGTGCCCCTGCAGCCACCAGCCTCAGCCAAGGAAGCATCTCCTTGGAAGTGGGCTGGGCTGGATGGGTTCAGTGGAGGACACCAGCAGGTCTGGGTCTCTTTTTCTCCATAAAAGCTGATGTTCCTTTTTGTTGGGGAAGATGAAACAGGAAAGCCTTATAAATATGATTGCCTGGCAAAGATTTGTGAGATTATAGAAACTATAAGTGAGATTGAAATGAAAGCAAGCTTTGAGATGCCTCAGTTACTGAACAACTGGAAAACAATGGCGTGGCTGGCTGAAGGTGATCCCCTTTTGATGAAACAACACCCTCTGCTTGCAGACAGCGACAAGGGTCAGAGCAGACCCTACAGCTTGGCAGAAGGGGCCAAAGAGGAGTTTTTAGGGTTTAAAATGTAACACAGGATGGTAATGTAGTGATTCTTATAGGCTGCATGTAAATGCTATAGGATTTGTATCTTGGACTAGATTGGTTAGTGAGAATCAGAATATTCAACACAGAAGAAGATTTATTGTGTTGGAAGGGGAACCTCGCTCTCTTACCCTTTTATACTCTCACCTTCTCATCCTCTCTCCCCCTCTCTTCTCTCAGGCCTGCTCCAGCTGTGGCTGGCAGCTCCCAGCAGGGCCCTGCACCCAGGCCCTTTGCAGTAAACCCCAAATTCCATGACCTGGCTTCAGAGATCTCTCATCTCTGTCCATCCCGACTGTCCTACCCCCATCATTCCTACACCTCTTGTTTCCTGACTGCATTTTCCCCAGAAGAGCCCTGGACACCTGCTGTACCTGGGTGTGGAGCTGTACAAATGCTGGTGGGTTCTCCCTGTTCCTAAAAGGGCATTTCCTGACACTCCCACTGCAGGTTCTCCTGCTCCTGATGTTCCAAAACCCCTCCAGAACCCTCCGGGTGGGAAAGCACTGCAGGTTCACTGAGGCCTGACATGTGAGACCCCCACAGGCAGCAGGAGCTCTGCTCCCTCCTCTCACTGAACCCTCCCTGCTCCATTCCCAGGGCTGAGCTCACCCTGCCCAGCCCATTGCTCCTCCAAAAGCAGATCCCAAGCAGCTTCCCCACCCAGGTGACCTTCTCCAGGGCCACCACCACATGTGTGGCTCTTGGCAGCACAACGTGACTGTGACCTGAGCTGGCCTCCCTGTCTGAGCCAGCAGCGCCTTCTGACAGCCCCGAGGGGAGCCCAACAGCAGGGACAGCCTGCCCTGCCCTGTGTGCCCACAGCACCCCCTGTCTGGGTGCCCCCTTTGGGCTGGGAGCCCTGTGAGGGGCTGTCCTGCTCGGCTGTCCCCTGCCAGGGTGGCTCTGTGGTCCCCAGTGCTGTCACTGCGCCTCGGCCCCGCTGAGAGTGAAGCTGATGCTGTGTGACATTGCACTCCCAGCACATCACACACCCCAGACAGCACCAGCTGAGGCTGCTCCCTGCTTCCCAGCCTGGAAACTTCCAGCACCAGACACCTTTGTCTCCCTGCAAAGAGCTTTTCCAGCGGTGGAGGGGCTCAGTGAGGCAGCTGAAATGAGCCTGTCACAGCCTGCTCTGTGCCCCCCGAGCAGGGTGACAAACACAGCTGCACGCTGGGTCACAGGCTGATCCCTGCTCTGATCCGACCAAACCAGCAGCGCCGATGTTAGAGGAGGTTCAGGACTGCCAGCAGCACACAGTCTCCACTGCTTCCCCCTTGGCTGTGCATGGCAAAAGGCATCAATAAGGTCTGGGTAAAAGATTCTGCCCTCCCCTCCTGCTTCTGTGGAAAAACTCATTTCAGCCCTGCAGGCTTCCTTCAGCTGTCTCATCCCTCCTGTGTGCACAGAAACACGGAGCCACAGCCAGGCAGGGGCCCTTTCTATTTGCAGCCACTCACTGATTGCATGCGCCTCACCCAGAAACAAGGAGCAGCTCCCAAAAGAACCCTGCACCTCCAAAGCAGGCTCCCTGTCTGACTGACAGCTTGGGAAAGTTCCTAATGATGTCCCCTGGACGCTTTGAGGCGACCCAGGCCAGAGCAGGATGTGATGGCTCAGCGGCTGGATGGCCTCGTTTGTTCTGATTTATATTGCAGAGCCAGCTCCAGCCTCATCAGCCTGGCCTGACCCAGATTTCCCTCTTGCATAGGTCAATAAAAACACAGCAAATAGAGCTAATCAGGCACTGAGGATGCACAGTTAATCCAGGCTGGCCCGAACTTAACAGCAACACTGCAAACTCTGCTGTCAGAGACAGGAGAGGATAAATCTTTCCCTAAACAGTCAAAGGGAATTGTAAAAAGAACACGCTGTTTCCAGGACAGATAATTCACGAGGATTGGTTTGTTTTTTTTCCCTCTCTCTTGGTCTGGCTGCCTCTGGTGGATGCAGCACGAGCCTCCTTCCCCTGCAAGCAGCGAGCTCCCTTCTCCACCCTGAGTTTATAAGCAATCACCAAAAGGGCATGAAGTCAGACAAAAAGCAAATGAAAAAAATGTCTGCAGCTGGCTCTGGAGCGTCCAAATAAACCCTGGGTAAATGCCAGGCTGCCTCAGTCACTGCAGGGAGCAGGACGAGCTCCTTCCAGCCGTGCAGGGAGCGGGGCTGTGGCCACATGCACGGGCTGGACATGTTGTGGGACACCCAGGGACACCCAGTGCCTCCCAGGACCCACAAATGTCCCCCACTGTCACCCCAATCGGGAGCCAGTGCTGAGTTTTGGCACAAGCAGTGACTCAGGCGTGGTGTGTCTGTGCTCTGCGGTGACACACGGCTGTGAGGGTGACACGGAGCTGGCAGTGTCACCCAGTGACAGCCACCCCTGCTCAGACAGCCCTGTGGGGTGTGCAGGGAGCCAGCAGGGACCCCTGGCTGGGCTTGGACGTTGTGTCCCTCTGTGATCCCACTGGGAATGTCCTGTGTGGGTGGATGTCCCTGGGTTGTCACACTCCAGCATCCTCACAGCTGGGCTGTGCTCTCCTCTTGTGGAAAAAACAGGGGTGTGTTATCCAGGCCATACAGACCATGGGAACAACAGGGATGTGCTATCCAGGCCATACAGACCATGGGAACAACAGGGATGTGCTGTCCAGGCCATACAGACCATGGGAACAACAGGGATGTGGTATCCAGGCCATACAGACCATGGGAACAACAGGGATGTGCTGTCCAGGCCATACAGACCATGGGAACAACAGGGATGTGCTGTCCAGGCCATACAGACCATGGGAACAACAGGGATGTGCTGTCCAGGCCATACAGACCATGGGAACAACAGGGATGTGCTGTCCAGGCCATACAGACCATGGGAACAACAGGGATGTGGTATCCAGGCCATACAGACCATGGCAGTACCAGGGATGTGCTATCCAAGCCATACAGATCATCCCTGGGACTCTGAGAGTGCCCAGCTCTCAGGGACACAGCTTTCTCCAAAGAACTGTTTATTCAAAAGATTAATCTCAGCTTGGTAAGGCGAGGTTTATCAGCAAGGCTGTGTTCCAAGCCAGCTGACGCACAAACCAGTGGGACATGCCCATGCAGAAAAGCTACAGTGGAGCAGTGCTTGAGGTCACCGAGATTCTGGAGTTTATTTTTCCCCATGGGAAAGCAGAGCAGGGCCAGGCACGGCTCCCAGAGCCAAGAGACAGCGCCAGGCGATTCCAGCACCCACCAGAGACCTGCCCTGCTCTCCTGCCCCGGGGAAGTCCTGCTTGGGGTGGGCTCCAGCAAGGAATCAGCGTTCCCAGAGCCGGCTCCTCCCGCTGCCTGCTGGCCCTCCCCATCCCCGCGTCTCGGGCGCTGGAGCTTGAGCGTGATGTGATGTGACACCTTCCCCCACACTTTGTTATAAATATCGTGTTTCACTGTAACCGTGTCTGACACCCCCTTGGAGGCATTTGCTCATGCTCGCAGCCGGGGCGCGGGCACGTGTGGGGGCCCCGGGGAGCGGCGGGGATGGGCTGCCCGTGCCCACCGCCCATCCACCCATCCCTGCCCGTGCCCACCATCCATCCATCCATCCATCCATCCATCCATCCATCCATCCATCCATCCATCCATCCCTGTGCCCACCACCCATTCACCCATCCCTGCCATGCCCACCATCCATCCATCCATCCATCCATCCATCCATCCATCCCTCCATCCCTGTGCCCACCACCCATTCACCCATCCCTGCCCATGCCCACCATCCATCCATCCATCCATCCATCCATCCATCCATCCATCCCTGTGCCCACCACCCATACCCATGTCTCCCATCCATCCATCCATCCATCCATCCATCCATCCATCCATCCATCCTTGCCCATGCCCACCATCCATCCACCCATCCCTGCCCATGCCCACCATCCATCCATCCATCCATCCATCCATCCATCCATCCATCCCTGTGCCCACCACCCATCCACCCATCCCTGCCCATGCCCACCACCCATCCACCCATCCCTGCCCATGCCCACCATCCATCCATCCATCCATCCATCCATCCATCCATCCATCCATCCCCACCACCCATCCACCCATCCCTGCCCATGCCCACCATCCATCCATCCATCCATCCATCCATCCATCCATCCATCCATCCATCCATCCATCCATCCATCCATCCATCCCTGTGCCCGTCCACCCATCCAGTCCGTCCCTGCCCATGCCACCATCCATCCACCCATCCATGCCCATGCCGTCCACCGTCCATCCGTCCATCCGTCCATCCGTCCATCCGTCCATCCATCCATCCATCCATCCATCCATCCATCCATCCATCCATCCATCCATCCATCCATCCATCCATCCATCCATCCATCCCTCCCCGTGCCCACCATCCCAGCCCATGCCCAGCCCAGCCTGGCTCCCGGTGGCAGTACCGGGGCAGTGCAGGGTGAGCCCGCAGTGCCCCAGCCGGGCTGTCCCAGACCCAGCTCTGACACAGTTCGGATTTCTCCCTTTGCTCACTCCGGAGCAGAGGATGGAGCTCAGAGGACGAAGCTCAGAGGCTGGAGCTCAGAGGCTGGAGCTCAGAGGATGGAGTTCAGAAGATGGAGCTCAGAGGAAGGAGCTCAGAGGATGGAGCTCAGATGGAGGATGGAGTTCAGAAGATGGAGCTCAGAGGATGGAGCTCAGAGGTGCCCAGCCCTCCGGCCGATGTTGATTTCGGCACTTCCCCGGCACCCCCGGGCAGCCTGGCGGTGCTGTAGTTATAGGAAATGCCGCTAGATGTCTGACAGGGTCCTGCGCATGGCCTGCTGCGGACAGCCCGGCAAGGGGCGCAGGGACGGACTATGTGCTGTGCCCGGGTCGGTATCACAGTCCCAGACAGGATTCCTGGGATTTTTTGGTGGGAAAAACCTCGGTTTGCCGTTTCACAGACTCTCGGAATGGGTTGGTTGGAAAGTAGCTCAAAGATCATCACGTTCCACCCCCTGACATGGGCAGGGACATTTTCCACTGGCCCAGGTTGCTCCAAGCTCTGTCCAGCCTGGATTTGAACGCCTCCAGGGCATCCAGAACTTCCCTGAGCATTCATTTCCTTCTGAGAGGACATCCAAACACAAAGCTATTCACTCTCTGTCAGGGTTCTCTTCCCTGCAAGGCACAGCAATCCCACTGGCATCCCGTGGCTCTGCTGCTGGAATTGCCCACGGCTCTGGGAGCAGAGGCCAAGCCTTGGATGCGCTGCCCAAAAACCATCGCTGAGGCTCCTTCCAGCCAAAGGGCAGCTGCAGCTTTATGGCTTCACCCCTTGGGTGTCTCTGCAGCAGATGCAGGGAAATTACCGGCACTGCTGCGAGGCAATTACTGCTCGAGCTGCTTGAGAAATGCCAGCTCTTTTTCAGAGGAAAATTTGGGATGGAAATCATCTCTTTTTGTGTTTTGGGGAATTTGAGCTTCTTTGGCGCTCAAAAGAAAAGGATGGCAAACGTGCTTTTCTTAATACTGTTGATGTAAAAACACGTTAAGGAAGCACAAGGATAAAAAGAGGAGAATGTATTTTTGAGCATAAAGAAGAGTATTTTACATATTTTACTATTTTTTATATCTACAAAAAAATTTTTTTTCCTATTATAAAGGTATTTACCTTGCTCTGTAATAGAGGTTGAATAAAATCCTACCCAATAAAATCCTACCCAGCTTTAGGTCCATGTCTCTCCTGCAGAGGTCAGGATAGCACAGGAGCCTCCGCATCCAGGGCTGTCCCTCCCCATGGCTTCAGACCAAAGGAATTGTGACAGTAATGGAGCAGAAAAGCAAATTTCTTTCCCTTTTGCTTCACAGCTGACGGCCCAGTATGGGACCAGAGAGGAAACCCTGCTAAAACCTCCCAGAGAGGAGCTGGCTGAGCGCTGGCGGGGAGAAAAAGGCAAAAGGCAGTGAAAAAGTAATGGAGAGGACAGAAGGGAGAGACAGGGAGAGATTCTTGGCCCCCAAGAACCGGGGATGTAAAGAGCACAAAGCATCTGGAAAGGCTCCGAAGTTGTGTCTGAAAAGCTCCCCTGGCTGATGTGTCAAGGAGCTTCCAATCGCCTTTCAAAAGCTCCCCTTCCCTCCTCCGCCTTTGTAATGGGTGGCTGTTCCTAATTATCTGTAAATGTTAAACGTTCTCTAATTCAATCAGAACAACTTGTTCACAGATGGCAAACCCTTCATCTGCTCGGCTCAGAGTCGCTGCCTCAAGAGCCGTCGGTGGCTCTTCCCTCCCTCCCGGAGAGGCTGGAGACGCGGGAGAGGGGAGGAGAGGCGGGGTACAGGAGGAGGATGAGGGGTGAGGATGAGGATGAGGATGAGGATGAGGATGAGGATGAGGATGAGGATAAGGATGAGGATGAGGGATTCAGGATGAGGATAAGGATGAAGGATGAGGATGAGCTCCTAAATCAGGTGACAGATCCTAAATCACGTGTCCCCACTCGTGACACTAAAATCTGTGATTGTCCCCACACCTGACAATAAAATCTGTGAGGTAAAGGGTGAGGGATGAGGGGTGAGGATGAGGATGAGGGGTGAGGGATGAAGGGTGAGGGGTAAGGGGTGAGGGGTGAGGATGAGGGATGACAGGTGAGGGATTTGGGATTCAGGATTCAGATGAAGATTTGGGATTCGGGATTCAGGATTCGGGGTGAGGGATGAGGATTCAGGATTCACGATTCCCAATTCACGGTTCAGGATTTGGGATTCAGAATTCGGGATTCAGGATTTGGGATTTGGGATTCAGGATTCAGAATCTGGGATTCAGAATCTAGGATTCAGGATTCAGGATTTGGGATTTGGGACTCAGGATTTGGGATTCAGGATTCAGAATCTGGGATTCAGGATTTGGGATTCGGGGTGAGGGATTCAAGATTTGGGATTCGGGATTTGGGATTAGGGACTCGGGATTTGGGATTCAGGATTCAGAATCTAGGACTCAGGATTTGGGATTCAGGATTTGGGATTCGGGATTTGGGATTTGGGATTTGGGATTCAGGATTTGCGATTCAGGGTGAGGGATTCAGGATTCCTCCTCTCCCCGCTGCCGTGCTGCTCTGGTCTCGTTCCCAGCCTGCCACAGGTGCCCTGTGTGCTACCCTGGCTCCCGAGGCAGTTGTGTCACAGGCTGCCACATCCCCTCCCTGCCTGCCCGCTGCTGTCACCTCCTGCCAGCTCCTGTCACAGCCGTGCCCCGCTGACGCTGATCCCGTTGGACTCCTCATTCCTCCTCTCGTTTTGTGACAGTGAGTGGCACATGCCAGCGCTCTGTCCCTCCTCATTCCCCGCTCCTGGCACGTCTGTCCCCCTCGGCCACACTGCCTGTCCCCTTGCTGCTGCCCAGCTTCGATGGTTGGGGCAGCAAAGCCCTGCCCAACGCCCAGGAATGGGATCCTAAATCAGCTGAGAGGGATCCTAAATCAGGTGACAGATCCTAAATCAGGTGACAGATCCTAAATCAGGTGTCCCCACCCATGACACTAAAATCTGTGATTGTCACACACTCCTGACATTAAAATCTATGATTTTCCCCACCCATGACACCAAAATCTGATTGTCCCCACCCATGACATTAAAATTTGTGATTATCCCCACCCAAAACACTAAAATCTGTGATTGTCCCCACACCTGACAATAAAATCTGTGATTGTCCCCACTCCTGACATCAAAATCTGTGATTGTCCCTCACCCATGACACTAAAACCTGTGATTGTCCTGACACCAAAATCTGTGATTGTCCCACACTCCTGATATTAAAATCTGTGATTTTCCCCACCCATGACGTTAAATCTGTGATTGTCCTGACACTATAATCTGTGATTGTCCCTCACCCATGACACCAAAATCTGTGATTGACCCCACCCATGACACTAAAATTTGTGATTGTCCCCACTCATGACATTAAAATTTGTGATTATCCCCACCCAAAACACTAAAATCTGTGATTGTCCCCACACCTGACAATAAAATTTGTGGTTGTCCCCACTCCTGACACCAAAATCTGTGATTTACACCAGGGGCAGGGGGACAAAGGAGGGAGCAGCCCGGTTTTCTCCTCAGACCCAAGGGCCGCTCCTTGCTGCCGATTCCTAACGATTTATTGCAGCACCTCCTCTTCCTCCCAGCCCCAGAAAAGGGTGTCTCCTTTAATCAGCCAGTGACTCACCATCTGGGTGATTTACCACAAGCACGAGCTATTTCTGCTCCTGGAAGGGGAGAAAAATAGACCTCATCCTCCTCTTCATCATCATCGTCAGGGAGGGTGGGAAGGAGGGAAAACAATCCACCCACGGTCGTGAGGCTGCCTGGGCTGGGCTGGGCTGGGCTGCTCCCCACGGCAGCGGGGCTGGGGAAGGAGGTGAGGGGGAGGCTCTGGTGTCTCACACAGGCGGCTCCGTGCCAGGGTGGGAATAGAGCAGCTCTGTGCTGGATGCAGGGCTTGGAGAGGGCTCTGTCAGCCGCGGGGTGCAGGGCCAGCACTGACAGACTCTGCTGAGCACAAATCCTGAGCATCACTCCGGGCCTGAACCTGCTCTTTGCCATGCCTGTCTCTCCCTGCCTCACAATCCAATCGCTTCCAGATTAGCATTTTCTGGAAGAGTTTTTTCCTTTGAAGATACAAAATTGAAATCCTTAAAGACCCTTATACTTTTTCCATGGCAGCCCCAAAAGCTGGAGAATCACCTCCACCAACTCCCTGACTCAAATTTCCTTTTTTCTTTTATTTTTTAGCTACAAGACCACCCCCTTTCCAGGGAAGGAAGATGTCTGGTTGCTCAGGATGTCAGCAAAACATTCAGCCACCATGCAGAGCCACTGCTCCACCTCTTCCAACAACTGGCTGAGGAGAAGAAAAGACCCTTATACTTTTTCCATGGCAGCCCTAAAAGCTGGAGCATCACCTCCACCAACTCCCTGACACTAAAATTTATGATTGTCCCCATCCATGACATTAAATCTGTGATTTTTCCCACTCCTGACACTAAAGTTTGTGAATGTCCCCACTCCTGACACTAAAGTTTGTGGATGTCCCCACTCCTGACACTAAAATCTGTGACTCAAATCTGTGACTCTGTAACTCCCTGACTCAAATTTCCTTTTTTTTTTGACCTAAAACACCATTCCCTTTCTAGGGAGGGAAGATGTCTGGTTGCTCTGATTTATTGAAGACCCTTATACTTTTTCCATGGCAGCCCTAAAAGCTGGAGCATCATCTCCACCAACTCCCTGACTCAAATTTCCTTTTCTTTTTTTGGCTAAAAGACCACCCCATTTCCAGGGAAGGGAGATGTCTGGTTGCTCAGGATATCAGAAGATTCACAGCTAACATCCAGCCACCGTGCACTGCTCCAGCTCCTCCAACAACTGGCTGAGGAGAAGAAAAGTCATTAAAGTGTGTGTTATATTGGCTGGAAAAATCCTTGGGAAGGAGCTCCAGGCAGAGCCCCAGTGGGCAGAGTGCTGGGCTGCTCAGGAGCAGTGATTAGGGAGAGTTTGTTAATGAAGCAGATTTTAGTGACTGAAGGCAAGTGGAGAGAGAGAGAAGAGAGAGAGCAGAGCGCTCAGGAAATGCTCTCCTGTGGGCCTGCCGCAGCTGAGCCATCAATCAGCCCAGTTCTGCCGGCTTTTATCAGCTGAGGATGTGACCCAGGGGATTTGGGGATCCCTGAGGCCACAGCACCATCCCACCCTCCAAAAGCTGCTCAGCTCTGCCTGCTGCAGATCCCAGAGCCCTGTGAGGGCATCCAAAGCTGCTTCAGAGCCAGAGAGGTTTCACTGGCTTCTCCAAAATTGCCTTTTGTTTCCTGCAATGCCTTTAAATGAGGGGGATCCCCCGAGGCAGAGCAGAGGGACCCTGAGTGGAGCCCAGGCAGCGCTGCTGTTCTCATCTCAGTGGGATGGAAATCAGCATCACCCACTGATGGAACACAACCAATTCACCCTGTCTGGGGCTCTGCTCCCAGCTCCCTGGGCTCTGCTTTGCCCTGTGGGACAGATGGAAGGTTTTTGCCAGTGTTTATAGGAGGATTGCATCCAAAACTCACCAAAAATATCAATTTTGTTCCCTATTCCCTCTTCTAACCTGTCATCCCTCCCCCATCTCATCCCTTTCCCGTTCTGCAATGTGTTGGCACAGCCACACAGGGAATTCCCATTTCCTGCAGCAGATCCCCACATTTCCAGGTATGATTTCCTCCCTTTTTTTTTTTTCCCTCAGTGATGAGCAACAGGAAAAAAGACTTCAGGGGAGTTTGTTAGACCAGGACAAGCCCTTCCCCCAGGATAACTCCCATCAGGTGATGAGAAACATTCCAAACCCTCCAGGGCACGTACCAGGGGATGGATGCAGCCCCAGGGCTCAGCTCTCCAGCCTTTATCTCCTGCCTTATCCATATCTAATCTCCCTGCCCCTGCTGAATCAGCTGTGACAAGAGGAAATTAAGATTGGTTGGGAGCCGGGCTGGGTGGTTTGGGAGAGACAAACCTTCGGAGAGGGGGGAAATTGGGACTCCCAAAGTTTCTGGGGCGAGGAATCAGATCTTGAGCAGCCCTTCCACGTGTCCTTTTGGCACCGCCGAAATCCCTGCAGCGAGCAGGGAAAATGAGGTGTTTTCCCAGCTCTCCTCCATCAATCTCTGCCCACCCAGCCCAGGACAAAGCCCATTCAGCCCAGCCCCTTCCCATCCAGCCCTTCATCACCAGGGATCGATATCCCATATTGACTAAGCAGGGCCCAGCCATTAACGAGTTCATTTTCCATCACTTAGATGCAGATGGATTCCCTCAGGAGCCCCGGGGTCACCAAAGTTTCATTAACAGAGGCTGTAGAAGTATTTAAATACATTTAGAAGAATCACTTGACAAATGGAGTGAGCCCACAGCCCTGCTCCTCTCAGGTTATCTTGAAAGAGAAACGAGACTTCTGCTGCCCACAGAAGGACAAAAAGCCCTTAACAGCTTGTCCCTGCCATTATCCATCTCCAACATTTCACCTCCACAGAGGTCCAGTTTCCCCATAATGCTCCAGATGGAAACCAGTTACTCATTTATCCCAGCTCTGGGTTAAATGACTGAAAGGGTTTTTGGCCTCCAAAATTCCCATGTTTGGTGGTAAACTGAGGCAGGAGGGGATGAAGGCTCAGCCTCATATCTGGAGAGGTAGAATAGATACCACAGACAGGCACTGGGAGATCTGACTTCTTGTCCCCATTGTTTGTATCAGGGTAAAATAAAATGAAACCAAACCCAACCTGGCCTTGAACACAGAAAATGCCATGAGAAAAAATGTGTCAAAAATGCAGGCTGAACTCGGGGGTCTCTTCCTGCTGCTAAAAGTTTTCTCCTTGCCACAAATCTGCAGAAAACATTGAATTTTACCACCACCAAACTCTGTGTGGGTGCTGGCTTAGCTGTCCCCCCATGAAAACGGGATTTGGAACCCAAAACCATCACCAAATCCCCACCAAAATCCCATGGAAATGCAGCCCTGCAGACAGTTTCCACTGTGAGCTCATTTTGTGTCGGAGAGCCGGAGCCACGCACTCGAAACGTTTGCAAACAGCAATTTAATGTGACTTTTTTTTGTCCCCGCTCGGGAGGAGATGACTCATGAAGTCACTTTACAGCTCTTAGAGGGTGCCCAGGGTGGCAGGGGCTCATGGCACATGGAAACACAGTCACACTCAGGAGGGAGGGCAAATAAATCCAGCTCCCCAAAATCCAAAGCCTGCATTCCTCAGAAGGTTCTAAAGCACCATTGACCACTGAGGGTTTTTTTTCCAAGTTTTTTTTTTTTTTCCCATCACAAATAAATCTAAATTGTAAAGAGGAGTTAGGAGCAGAGGATGTTTCCTTGGCTGGTGGAAATTTGGTGCCGTGAGGGCTCATCCTCACTGCCAGGCCAAGGTGGGCAAAGCCACCCAGAGCCTCTGGAAAGGTCTCCTGGTTTCCCAGGTGACTCCTCCCTCCAGCACCTGCAGAAGAAAGCAGGAACTCATGGATGGAGAAGAATGAGGCAGGAGGAGAGGTTTGTCCCCTGGGACAGAGCAGCCACCCCATCCCAGTGCCCCCTGTGCACTCACTCCAGGCTGACAGAGACCTTCCCCTTGGAGTCCCTCCAAATTCCCATCGCTAACTCCTCAGACTGCAGCAAAACCCCTCTGAATAGGCATCAGGCAGGCCCCGTTGGCATTTACAAAGCAGGCTGGGAGGGGGATTACCCTGGGCTCACACTGCATTGTTTGGTAAAACCCCTTCCCCGCCTGGGCTGGAGCAGGAACGTGCACAGGAAACCCCCAGAGCCTCCCCACAGGAGATCCAGGGGTGCAGACAAGGTAAACTCAGCTTTCATAGCTCTGTTTATCAAGTGTGAAAGCTGCCAGCCCCAGGGATGATAAATCAGCATCTCTGGGGTGTGCTGATTCCCACCCGGCCCGGTGGATGGGGGCAGAGGGTCCTGCTCTTTTGGGACAGCCAGAAACTAATGGCATGGCTGAAAGAAGGGAAGATAAAAGATAATCTTTGCTGGATGTGCCTCAGAAACAATGGCAAGGGTTGAGTGGGGCAGTCCCTTCCCTGTCGCTGTGCTCACAGCAGTGATTGCGCTCAACTCACTCCAGGATTGCACCAAAAATTCCCACGTCTGGCATGGATTTGTTAAACTTACACCCTGCATTGGAGCTGCTGCAGAATTACACCCTGCACTGGAGCTGCTGCAGAATTACACCCTGCCATGGATCTGGTCCAACCCCAAGGTCCCCAGAGGGTGGCAGTGGCTTTGCCCTGCTGATGGCAGGGGTGGCTGCAGGAGCACAGCTCCCTGAGCGCAGCAGCTCGGCTGCCGCAGCATCACATTCCCCCTCTGGTGCCACTGCCATGACAGCCTGCAAATGAGACAGAGCCTCCAACCTCCCTGTGTGACCCAGAGATCAGGCCCCAGAAGAGCTTATGTAGGAAGAGAAGCCTATTTGTCCAACCACAGAAAGCAAAAGGCTTATTTCCACTTGCACATTTGCAGCAAGCCCTGATCCCGATTCAGACCCGAAGCGGAGCGTGTCAGAGAATTTCCAGGGCAGAGAAATCCTCTCTGGGAGCTCTCCCTCACGGATGGCTGCACAGCAGCTCCTGACACCCCCGTCAGGAGGCTGCTCCCCCCCTTGGCTGGGACTCTGTGTCCTGCCTTGCTTGCATGGGCACTGCCAAGGCCCTGGGGATGGCGGGGCACAGAGCTGTTCAATAATAAATGCCATTTTCTGATACAGTCACTGCTGCTCTGAACAAGCTGTGCCCGTGCCTCTGTGAGAGAATTCCCCTTGCCCGACCTCATCAGCAATGCCCTTTGAAGTGTTCCCGCTGGTTCCACCCTCTGCTTCTCCTCTGGTTTCCCTTTCCCTGTGGATGCTGTGCCTCATCTCCTGCCTGCCTCTGGCCCTCATGGACACGCTCACACCATCCCCAGCGCTTTGTGTGCATGCAAGAGAGATCTTTCAATCCCTTCTTCCATCTCAGCTCCTTCTGGGAAGACAGCAGCTCCTTCTCTGAGCATTTCATGGCTTTGATGAAGGAATTATTCCCTGCTGATGGGAACAGGCTGACACCGAGCCCACACGAGGCACTGGAGTGCCCAGCACTGCTGGCCAAACCTCGGGCCAGTGGTTGTTGTTTGCATCACTCTTACGCGTGCAAGACCCCAAATTCCATCCCAAATTCCTCCCCTGGATTGAGAGCCCCTCACTCCAGCCCTTGTAGGGCATTTCCAACCCGTGGCTCCCCCCCAAGCCCACCAGCCTTGCAATTCCAGCTGCTTTCCACTGGAAATCCCTCGCAGAACTCATCCTGCTTCCTGCAAGGCCGGGATTCCTGATCTCCCCGGGTTTCTTTTCTTCTCCGTGTATAATGAGGATTACGGTTTAATTCCTGCCTCGCAAGGGGGTGCTGTGGGGATTGCCAGGGTTAAGGCGCTCAGACAGCGCCGAAAGGCTCCCACCTTTTCAGAGGGGCTCTGAAAAAAACCCCACTGCTGTTTGCAGCCTGCTCGCAGCTCGCATCAGCTCCCATTAACTGGGAGGCAATTTTCTCCCCAGTTCAGACTTAATTCCTCCTCTAACTGCTGGCTCTATCCAGAGAACAGCAGGGCAGCAACGACTATCGGTGCTGAATTGCCTTTTAAAATGGGATGTGTGAGCTGCCTGCGCCGTGCGTGTGTGCTGTGTGTATGTGAGCCCATGCAGGAGGCTGCACCAGGAGAGCTCAGAAGTGAAGCCAAGCACGGAATCAGCTCGGGAAGCCCTCTGCACCCCTGATCCCCCATTGCTGGCTGCACCACAGACCCATTATGTGTGTTTACAGATGAAAAAGCAAAAAAATAAAACCGGTGCCGGCTTTAAAATTCCGCCGAGCGCAGCCTTCTGCACTGATTCCAAATGTTTATAAACACGGGAGTTAATGTAATCAGCACTGCAGCAAATACACACCAGGTACACGGCACAGACAGGAGTGTCAAACGCGCTCCCAGCTCGGAGTGACAGCTCTCTGCTGTGGGCTCTGCAGCAAACAAAAGCAGCTGAAAAAACCCCACCGAGGAATGCTTGAAAGAGCAATCCCTTCCCCCCTCCTCCTCCCCGCCTTCCAAGACTTTCTGGTAGTCAGAGCTGTAAAAATCTCGGAGAAGGTGTCCCTTCCCACTGAGCCTTTCAAGTGCCAGAGGGAAGAGGCCACTGCTTGGGAGGACACTGGGGGAATTCCTGGCTCCCCTGAGGGCCATCCATCAGCCCAGCCCCGGTTCTGTGCTCATCCCGCAGCAGCCAGGAGCTGCTTTAGAAAGATTTGGACAAGTCTGACTCCAGGAGCTGTTCCACCCCGGGGAAGGATGTGCATCAGCTCGCCAGGGAAGATCCCATCCAGAGGAGCTGTGCCAGTGCAGAACCCTCACCAACCCCTCAGCCAAGGGAGTTGTGCCAGTGCCAGCCCCATCCCAGCCCCATCCCAACCCTGCTCACTGCCCACGTTTTCCAGTGGGAAGGCTTTGGGGAGGTCCCATTCCAGCAGGTTGCTGAGGAGACGTTACCTCACACAGCAGCATCAGCAGAAAACCCCGGTGCTGGCAGAACAGCCAAAATGCTGGGAGGACAAAACACTGCAAGCCTGTTGGTTTTTTTTTTTTTTTTTTTTTTTCCCAGCCAAATGTTGTTTCATGCTCTAATGGTGATTTTCAAGAGCAATATTGGCGTGACAACTTATATAAGTGTGGGCCAAGTTCCTACACCACTTCCAGGGTCTGTGCCTAAACCAGATTTCACAGGGGTGCACAGGAAAGGCTTTGGATCTCTGTTTTGGGGGCTACCTGCCACCTAAAATGAGACTTTTACCACCCCTAAAACCCAAGAGAGGGTAAATATTGCAGTTTTATAAATTATTTTCCTTGGAGAAGGTGGGGTTCCTCGCAGGGCAGCTCTATCTGAGGCACCAGGTGGGTCGGTTTTTTCTCTCTTTGTTTGCAGTAGAATACATTTAGAGATTTATGGAAGGGATTTCTGAGTCTCACAGTGGTTCATGTGTTCCTGCAGTAGGAACCTTGAAATTCCCCATCTTATCACTGCAGGGCTCCTTTTCCACATCTCTGCCTGGGATGAGTTTGAGGAACCCACAATTGTGAGGGGTAAAACAAGGAAATAAAAAATGGGTTTAAATCAGCTGATCTAGTGAAGCAGGAGGCAGCTCCCCCAGCCCCTCAGAGGCCATGCACACAGAGACCTCCCCAAATTAAAAACAATATAAAGCATGATGCAATTAAATATGTTACATATTATGATCTTCCTCCCCTAGAAATAACAAAAAAACTGCCAAACCAGAGCATTCTGCTCCTGCCTCTCCTGCTCATGCACGAGTCCCCTTGGGCTTCACGGAAATTTTGGTCTCACAAAATGCTGCAGAACAGGGGCCCCCATGGCACTGGGTAATAAATCTTAGAAGTTAACAGCCAGAACTGTGCCAAATGTGATGGGTTTTGCTTTGTGCAGGATCATGAAAATAATACATTCTGGCTCAGTAAGTCAGGCCTCATGCACCAGGGCTAATGGTCCACTGCTGCTGCTGCTGCTGCTGCTAAATGGATTTACATTTTTGTCTCACATGGTTGAAGTCTGTGATTTGGGAAGCCAAGGCCCCAAGGCTCTATAAAATCTCCCCAGATTCTTGAAAGGAAATGTGGATTTTTTCCCCCACCTGGAATGCAGGAAGCTCAAAGGAGGAGCGTTGAGGTGTGGCTGCCCCACAGATCTCAGGGATGTCAGCTCAGGTGCAGTGACAACAGAATAAGTGGGAGAAAGGGGAGGGTAACACTGGGAATAATGCAAGCTGGAGCATTGTTAATGTGGGGAACTCCATGGTAACTCAGAGAGACCTGCCCAGGGGAGCAATGTCTCATCAGAGGTATCTCTTTAATGGAGTTGGGAAAGGAAATAATGAGATTTTATGGATTAAAACTGAAATTAGACAGATAAACACTCCATGGGCAGGAAAACCGACCAGCAACAAGGATGCTGAGACTCCCCACGGCCTTTCTGCCCACAAGGGTGGGGGGCTGCCCTCCTGAGCTCAGGTCTGCAGCTTTAGAGAAGAGGCAGGAGGCAGAAACCATCAGTTCAGCAGCCTCAGCTCCACAGGCAGGATGTCCAAAGGAATCCCAGCGGCCTTAGAGTCTGCGAATCTATTAACTAAACCTCATTACTACGTAATAACTTTTGTTATTTCGGAACAAACCTTGTATCTGCCTAATCCGCTTTGTTACAGAGCTGCCCATCCTTCCCTTGAACAGGAATTAACTTCTAAAGGAATTAAAAGGAGGAGGAGACTGCCGAAGGGGTCCTTAGGGGTATCTTTTTATAGCTGCTGGCTGCCCCCCCCTCCCCTTTCCCTTTCCCACTATGTGTGGTATCCTTCCCCACTGATTCCATCCTTTTCTGCCTGCCAGGCATTGATTTGTTCCTGTGTTGTTCTAATGGAGCTTGAAATCAACATGACTTTGTTGTTGGTTGTTGTCATTGTTGTTCACATCTTTGTTTGGGGTTCAGCATCCTTGCAGAGGCCAGGGCAGCTCAGGAGCCGGCATTAGCAGGCTGAACACCTCCTTGGCGAGAGATGCACAAAGGCTGGCTCTGTGTCCACATAATAGAGGCTGCCACAAAGCGCAGCGAAACCGCTGCCCCCTCCTCCCGCGCATCAGCTCTGAATCCCCTCGCTCATCCGCGCACACAGAGGGCGGCCACAACAATCTCCTTCTTTCGGCAGGCCCCGGGAAAACGCTGTGGTATCCACATCCCAGGCGTTCCGGATCGCCGCTTTAGGTCCCACGTATCTCACTCACATCGCGCAGGGTGAAAAATGCGTTCGGGTCGGGGAGGTGGGTGCCGGGCACTGCGCTCCGGAGCCCGAAAGGAATTCAGGAACAGCTCAAGAATTCAGCAACAGCCCCAAGTCCGCAAGCCCCATGCGGCGAGGCAGGAGCACCTCCGCCAACCCACGGCGAGGCGCCCTGGGCTGCTCGGCGAACAAAGCCCAGCTGCCGCCAGCTGCCAACATCCGGAGGGGCGGGCGGCGAGCCCGGCCACCCGTCCCGCCCTCGCCTGGCCGCGCATCGCCGGGAGCCGCGGGCCGAAGGAAGGGTTAACGCTGCGCCCTCCTTCCTCCGAGCGCTGACATCACGGGGCGGGCTCCTCCCGCCAGTGTGTGCGTGAGTGCGAGCGCGGCCGCCGAGCCCCGCACCGGGCACCGCACCCGGGCACCGCACCCGGGCACCCCCGCCCCGCGGCCGGCCCGGCCCCGCGCCCCCCGCCCGGCCATGGAGCGCCGCGCCCGGCCCCGCACCGGCACCGCCTGAGCGCCGCCGGGGCCCCAGCGCAGGGCGGGCAGCGGGCGGGGGCTGCCGAGCCCCGCCGCCGGAGCCACGGCACCGCCGCAGCCCGCCGAGGGCTCTGCCTCGCCGCTCTTCATTTGTTTTGCCTCCCCTCTTTCTTTTGGGGTTTCTTTTGGTTGATTTTTTTTTTTCCCCTCTCAATATTTTTTTTTTTAATCGCATTTTCCACCCCCCTCTCCCTTCTCCTCGTCAATCGCCCGGGCTCTGCGGAAGGAAGCGCCCGCACTGCCCCGCGGCCGGAGCGCCCCGCGCCCGCCCAGAGGGGCCCCGCGGATGTGCGGATCCCTCCCGCCCTCCCACCGCCTCTTTGTCCTCTCCCACCTACGATCTTGTTTTTATTTTTATTTTTAAATTTAATTTTTCAAGCAGACCTGAGCATCACCGGGGGCTGGGAGGGTGGGGGGCCCCGCGGCGCTGCCAGACCGACCCCTGCCCATCGCTCTTAAGGAACTCTCATGGCTTCACGGCTGCAGACAAGTTGCCGTGCATCGTGGTGGACTATCGGAGTTTGCATCCTGGCAGCCGCGCTCCTACCAGGTGAGCCGCTCCCCGGAGGGCGCTGCGGGGCTGGAGGCGGCCCCGGCGGGGTTTGCGGGGTGCCCGTGGGGGAAAGGAGGTGCGGGAAGGGTGGGATCGGCGTTTTGGGGTGCGGAGCAGGTGTGGGAGCATCTGTGCGAGGCTGGGAGAGAGCCGGGGCCGGTTTCAGCGCCGGCTCGGCTCGGAACAACACGCTCGTTTGTTTTGGAAGCAGCTGCAGGCAGCGGGCTCCGGAGCCCTGCGAGCCGAGGCCGTTTGTTTGCTTTTTGGATGGAGCAGCGTCTAGCGAGGCGCAGCAGCCAGGCTTCCCTGGAAAGGCAGCCACGAGGCTGGGCACGGAGCGCAGATGTTTCGGGAGGAGAGACGGAGGGTTTGGGCTCTCCAGCGTGCCCAAAATCCCCGCTCCCCTCCGCGCACACTTCCCACGGGCTCTTTTGCGGAGGGGCTGGACCGCTCCCAGCTTTCAGCGCTTCCTTTCGCTGCCTTTGAGCTTGGCTGCCTGATGGCATCTTATTCATCCCTTTGGTTCCGATCCATCCCTCGGGTTCTGATCCATTTCTGGAACGGAGGAGATGGGCAGAGATGCGCCTCTGCCAGCTCGCTGGAGCCAGCCGGGCGGTGGCAGAGCTGTCGTGTGTCCTTCCCTGGGCTGGGACCTGCCCCGAGCTCGGCACAGCGCTGAGGAGAGGGCGAGTGACCCAGTTTGGCCAGTGCCCTGCGGGGACTCATTTATTATTCTGCTCCAGTGCAGAACGGGTTAATGCCATCCTGGAGGGCTTTCCGGGAGTCGGAGCCATGGGAAGGGGATCGGCAGTCTGCGTTTGCAGCTTGTGAATGAGCTGAGAGATGCAAACAGAGCCGGTGTTTTGCCTTTTCGGTGGCTGGGGCTGGAGCGCGGGCGCAGGAGCGGATCCAGCCTGGGCTGGGATCCGCAGCTGGAGGGAAGTTGCGAGGAAGGCAGGGTGGAATTGCGTCCACTCCTCCGATATTGGGGCTGGGGCAGCGTCCCAGAGGAGCGGCCAGGCTGGCTGGGCTGGGACTCTGAGATGGGAGCAAGGTCTGGGCCATCAGAGCAAACGCCGGGGCCCAGAGCTCCCTGGCAAAGACGGGGAGGCGATAACATCAGGACATGGGAGATCAACAGATCCCAGCGACTGGATGGTCTGGTTAAAATGGATGGAACGGGAGGGGGTGGTCATCCAGAAACCAGGGAGGCTGTGAGAGGGAAAAGGGTCACAGGGCGATGGGAAAGCAGGGCTGGGTGCACCTCGGTGTTCCAAAGGGATCTGCTGTGCATTGCAAACAGAGGTGACGGAAGGGACAGCCTCGGGCTTCCCCGCTCCTCTGTGCTTCAGGCAGGTGCCTGGCTGAGCTCTGGCTCCTCTCAAGGAGTCTCAGAACTTTCCATGCCGTTCTTCACCCGGCCTTCCCTCCTCATCCTCCCGCCCACAGCCCCGGGCAAAGGCGCTGGAGGGGCAGCGATGCTCTGGTGACTCTGCTGGCTGAACCGAAAGGACTTTGTGCTCCCCTGGGAATTGCTTTCACCGAGGAGACACGCAGTGACCCTGACACAGCCTGGCATCTCACCTTGTCCTGCCAAGACTTTTCCTCCTATTTTTGGCTGTTCCCAGGGCTGTGCTGCCAGCAGCTCCTCTCTTGCCACTGCAGTAGCGTGGCAGTTTGTCTTGCACTGTCCCGCTGACAGCTCTGCCAGGATAAGCCAGTGGTGCAGCTCGTGGTGCCTTGCCAAGGCCGGGGTACAGCCAGCTCTGCAGTGTTCCAGGAGGATCATCCTCCCCAAACCCTGGCCCTGGGCACCAGTGCCCTGCAGCCTGTGTGGGCGAGACTCTCGGCCCGACCTGTTCAGTGGTGGATGCACCACAGCTGCAGGAGTGGCTGATCCTGGATATTAAATATTTATTCATTCATTTATTTCGTTTGGGTGCTGGGGATGGACCCAGAGCTGCAGGGAAGGACCAGCACAAAGCAGAGAGTCTTTACCAGACCCCACGTAGCTCCTTGAGTTCACACTTCATTTTACCAAAATCATATATATAAACATATATAAAGCTGTATTTAAGCTTTGAATTCAGACAAGCTTGCTCAACAAGGAGAGGAGACTCAGGATTCTCTACTGCAAGTGGATTAGTAGCTGTGGACTTGTTGGAAAATGTGGTTTTGTACCCAACACCCAAGAAGGATCAGAGCAGTGCCTGCTCTCTGGAAAACCTCTCATGTCCAGCTGATCAATGCCATTTCATTCTGTTCCCACCCACCTCCCCCTTCAGATAATATTAGCTTTTTTTTCTCCTTTGCTCTGATAAGGAAATAAAAGTTCCGCCGCTGTAAAAGCTGTAAGGAGTCTGGTATAAAAATCTGCTTTACAAATTATCTTTAATGTGAGCGGTTCAATCGTCCAGAACGGATTCAATTCATGGCTCCTGCAGCCTTCCCTGCCCATCCATTTGGAACCAGGTATCAGCTCACGCTCCATTCGAGATATTGATATCAACAGGGGTTACAGAGAGCCGTGGGGGAAGGGGAGGAGAGACCCCAGGCAGAGGTTAGGAATGCTTGCAGCTCAGTTTATGCTTTACAAGCCTTAACAATCTGTCTGTTTGTCCCCATCGTGGAGCTCCTGCAGCTTGAGGTGCAGCCACAGAGAGCAGAGGCATCACCTGTGCCTGCTCCTGCCTCTGCACATCTGGGAAAGTGCTGCAGACAAATTCCTCTCTGCTATTGCTGGGCTACCTCCTGCTCTCCCTGGGAACACTTTGCAGAGGGCTTTGAGATGCTCCACAGGGGAGGGAGAGCTGCAGAGGTGGCTGGAGCTGCTTTGCCACGGGCTTTTTCCATCAAAGGAGCATTGGCTGAGCCGTGGTGACCTGCAGGGCTGAGGTCAGGCTCGGCTGCAGCTGGAGGGAGGGTTCATTTTGGGGAGCCACAACAGCTCTCTGGAGTGCTGGGAAGAGCCAGAGCGTGTCACTGCAGGATCTGCTCCATCTTGTACTTGCTAGAGCTGCTTTAATATCCCAAAGTAGTTTCCAAAATGAAAAAAAAAAAGTTGCCAGAGTCTCCTTCAGCGTTTGGGTTGAGTTCTTGGCTGTTATTCTTTCCTTCCCCGCCTCCCAAAACTCACAAACAGCAGCATCAGGCTATTTCAGGCAGCAAAAGCGTGGCTTTGGCTGATTTTTTTTCCTCTTTAAACCTCACTTAAACCGACCGGTCGGGTTTTACCCTGGCGTGGACGGAGGAGCTGCTGAGTGTGTCAGCGTGGGTGAGGCACAGGCTGGGGCAGAGGCAGCTCAGCCCACGAGCAGGGGGTGTCCCTGCCCGAGGCAGGGGGTTGGAAGATGAACTTTAAGGTGCCTTCCAATCCAAAGCATTGTGGATTCTGTTCCTAGTGGATCCTGAGTTTCCTCTCCTTGTTAAGCAAGCATGTCTGAATTCAAACCTTAAATACAGCTTTATATATGTTTATATATGGATATATGATTTTGGCACAATGCATTGAGGAGCTACATGGGGTCTGGTAAAGACTCTGCTTTGTGCTGGGCCTTCCCTGCAGCTCTGGCTCCGTCAGAGCACCCAGAGATGCTGTTTGCCCCCTGAACCAGCAGCGTTGGTCAGGCAGGAGCTCCCAGCCCAGTCCCATCCACAGGGAGAGTCCAGGGGCCCATCCAGCAGCACTTGCAGTGCTTGGGACGAGCTGGTGGCCGAGAGATGCTGGCAGAGCCTGGCACACCTCTCCTTGCATCACCCCTGCTGCTCCGGGCTGCAGCTGGAGCAGCCACAAAAGCCAAGCTCAGAGGGAGGCACCACAGGGCTCCTTTGAGCAGGGCTCACGCCTCGGCTGAATCACGGGAGGAACCAGAAGAGCAGGTTGTCCATGACCTGCTTCCCAGGCTGCCACCAGCACCTCGTGCCCTCTGCTAGTGCCACCAGGCTGGGGACAGCCCGGGGGGACAGCAGCAAGTGGCCTTTTCCCACCTCTTCCCATTTGAGGAGTCACACAGCGCTGCCAGCAGACAGGGATGGGGCAAGCACTATGCAGGGAAAAGGGGATTTATCCCAGAATCCACAATGATTTGGATTGGAAGGCATTTAAAGATCATCTCCTCCAACCCCCTGCCCCGGGCAGGGACATCTTCCACCAGACTGGTTTGCTCCAAGCCAGGAATTTTGGGAAGAGCTGGAGCTGGGCTGTGTGAGGGCTGCAGGCGTGGGTTGGCCAGCGCTCAGGAGCATGGCCACAGTCCTCAGCGCTGCCAAGAAAGGGTTGGAATCTCATCCTTGGAATCAACATCCTTGCCCGAGGTGCTGATGGCTCCTGCTCGGTCCCTTTCACAGGCCAGCCGGGCTTATCAGTGCAAAAAAGCAGAAACAAATGAGGGAGGGACAAAGGAAGGCACTCCAGTCTCACAGCCCCTGGAGATCTTGCTTTTTCAAATAACGTCAGATGAAATCAGGGCAGCTCTGCTGAAGGGTGAGCTGGTGCTGAGCCACTGGAGCAGGGACCCAGTTTGCATTGGAGACACCTCTTTGTGTTAATTACCAGAGCTTAGCATGGAGATTTCCCAGCTCTGAGCCCACAGGAGCCTTCCAGGTGAAGGTTTGTTTCACACCCAGCAGCAGTTCCAGGTGAAGGTTTGTTTAAGGAATGAGAGGTCTCATCCTGCCTGTGTTGAGCCATGGATGTTCTCCCAGGTGCACATTTTGCCAGGGTTAGTCCAGGCTGCATTGAGGCACAACCCAGGGTTTTCAAGGGGAGCCCCTTGGCTCTGGAGCAGAAGAAAATCTGCTCAAATGATGAAGAGGAAGGAAGGAGAGGTTCCCCTCTGTCTCCACCCTGGGTTTAACGTCCCCTCTGAGTCACAGGGAGAAATGGGAAGTGAAATTGGCAGCACGTGTTACTGTCTGTGCCCTGTGCTGTGTCCCAGCTCCTCGGGGACACGTGTGGAGCCCAGCTCCTGCTGCCCCTGAGGGTTTGTCCTGTCTGGGCACTGATTGCAGCCCTTCCCACCAGAGCCGTGGCTCTCATTCTCCACTGCAGTGCCAGGCCACACAAACAGCAGCTCCTGGCCATGGGAAGGGGACACAGCTCCCGTCCCTGGCTGTCCCCAGCCCAGAGGGACAGGAGGGCCCAGCCTGGGGAGGCACGGGGCTCTCCTGTCATGTCAGCAGCTCTGTGGGGTTGCTGGGGATGGTGGCAGGAACTGACCCAACCTGATGAGCCATCTCTCCTCCATTCCCCCACCACAAAGCAGTCCCTGCAGGAGGTTCATAATCCTACCCATTACTGGGTGTGATGCAAGGTGGAAGAATTTCTGAGCATTATCCACCCAGCTCTCTCTGCTGCATGCCTGCCCTCCCTGGCCCTGAGCCAGACCAGTTGGGGACTGGTGGGCAGCACTTCAGCCCCAGGTGTGCAGGGAGAAGAGCCAGGAGAGGCAGGAGCAGGGTGGTTCTCCTCCCTGGGAGCTGGAGCACAATGAAGGGGTTTTCTGTCCTCCATCCCAGCCTTTCTAGCTTCAGGAAACTGCAAAGTGCTTCCATCTGCTCCCAAGCAGGCAGGGATGCTCCAGATGTGGTCCAGGACCTGCAAATCACATCCCTGCCTCGGAGCAGCATCAGGCACCAGATGGACCACCTGGCTGGGAGACAGCAGGTACTCCCAAGCCTGCTGAGGCAGGAGGACTCAGCCTCCACCTCCCTCCTCAGCAGTTCCCTCCCTGTAATCAGGCTGGGTTTGAGGCTGTTTTGCTTCTCTTGTGGAAGATCCATGCCTCTCCCCTCCCTCTGTGCTGGAGAGGGGCATCAGGAGCACGGCCAGGAGTGATGGAGGGTCCTGTTAGGCAGGGCTGACATGAGCCTTTCCAGAAGATTCCAGCACAAAGGGCAGTCTGTGAGGGACCCAGGGCTGTGTGGCCACCTGGGAGCAGAAGCAGCCCTGTGCTGTGTGTGGCTGCTGCGGTGGAGCTGTGTCATGCGGGTGCAGGGATTTCACCTGGGAACTGTCCTGAGAGCGTCTGCTCTCTGCTCTGAGGTTGTCACATGTGCAAAACCAGGTTTCATTTCTTAATTTCACTCTTCTTTTGTTTCCCCTTCGAGGGAAATGCTGCTGGAGCACTTTGCACTGTCCATTTCCACAGCCCAAGGGCCCAGTCTGGGGGCACAGCTCTGGCTGTGGGCTCAGGGTCTGGTGGCTACAAGAGGCTGCTGTGACTCAAGAGCACAGGGCTGTAATTAGAGGTTGTTGTGCCCCTGGCAGAGCCAAGGCTTACAAATTATCCCTGATGGGCAGAAGTCACAGAGTTCAATGGCAGAAGTAGGGGAGGAGAGAGGTCAGAGTTCCTGTCACTCTCTGCTCCTGATTTCTGTGCAGAGCAGCTTGGCATGGGATGGTTTTGCTGCCCTGTGAGGAGGGCAGGGGAGAGCAGCAAGGGAGGGATGAACCCTGCCCTGTCCTTGAGCAGCCTGGTGCCAGTTATCAGCTCTGAGTTATCAGCTCTGTGCAGTCATAACTCCCCCAAACCCATGGCCCTGATGGAGGTTCCCCTTGCCTTGAAACTTCTCCTGGAAATAACCCTACAAAGCCTGCAGTCAGGAGGACACTTTGCACTGGAGAATTACCTGCATCAAGCTCTGGCTACATTTTTCTTAGGAAGAGGCATCCAAGGGGCTCTACCCTGTCTACACAATCAGCAGAGACCCCTTGGAGGCAAGCCCAGAGTCTTGATCCCACCAGTGCTGATGGCCTTTCTAACCTGGGGGTGCCAAAACTAGAGGAAATACTAAGGATGGATAATGCAGATCAGTTTAGGGGCTGTAAGAACACACAAGAAGATCTCCCCCGTTCTGGAGGGGTTGTATTTCCTTTTCCCTGCCTGTCTCCTCACTTATGTTGTTCTAAGGGTTGGAGCAGGAGGCAGCAGCAGATTTGGTGGTGCACAACTGCACAAGCTGCTCATTGCTGGGCCTCTTTGGGCTCTTCCCCTGGTCAGCTGCACCAGGAGAGTGTCTGGGGGCCGTGCTGGAGGAAGGGACATCTCTGGGCACAGGGCAGAGCCGGGGCTGTGCCCGTTTATGGCTGCTGAGGATCGGGGATGTGTTGCATAGCAGCATCCCTGCCATGCTGTAATTCATATCAGCTGCCAGTTTCCATTGGATACAGGACCCCTCTGGGCTCTGCCAGGCTCCATGGAGTGCTGGATGTTTTACTTGGTGAGTTTATTTTGTGTGCTGAGGGGAAAGGGCACTCGTGGATCTCCTTCCTCCAGCTCAGCCCCCCAAAATCTGGGTGCTGAGGCCAGGAGCTCTCTGTGTGTGTGTGCGTTTTATGCAGAGACTTTTCCCAGTGATGGGGCTGAGCTTTCCCAAAATTTCCCTGGAGCTCAGATCCAGTGAGAACCCAGGGAAAGAATCAGTGAGAACCCAGGGAAAGATCCGGTGAGAACCCAGGGAAAGAATCAGTGAAAACCCAGGGAAAGAATCAGTGAGAACCCAGGGAAAAATTCAATGAGAACCCAGGGAAAAATTCAGTGAGAACCCAGGGAAAGATCCAGTGAGAATCCAGGGAAAGGTTCAATGAGAACCCAGGGAAAGGTTCAGTGAGAACCCAGGGAAAGGTTCAGTGAGAACCCAGAGAAAAATTCAATGAGAACCCAGGGAAAGTTTCAGTGAGAACACAGGGAAAGAATCAGTGAGAACGCAGGGAAAGATCCAGTGAGAACCCAGGGAAAGAATCAGTGAGAACCCAGGGAAAGAATCAGTGAGAACCCAGGGAAAGAATCAGTGAGAACTCAGGGAAAGATCCAGTGAGAACCCAGGGAAAGATCCAGTGAGAACTCAGGGAAAGAAAGTGAGAACCCAGGGAAAGGTTCAATGAGAACTCAGGGAAAGATGGGAGGGCTGGTGGGGATCTCCTCTCAAGGGAGGGATTGCAGTGCTCTGATCTTGCCAGGAGGCCTCTTTGGGGATTTGCTGGGTGCTGTGATGGGTGTGCTGGGTACCCCTTTGGTAGGAGCTGGGTGGGATCCTGTGGAGGATGGCAGCAGTCCTGGGCAGCGGTGGGAGGGAGGAGAAAGAGGATAGAGCAGAGTTTGTAAAAGGGGGAATGTTCTCTGTGCCTGAGGAGGGAATGGGGAGCAGGACTGAGGACAAGGAAGGCTGCAGAGGTTGCAGGGAAAGGCAGAGCCAGCCCTGGCAGTTCTTGTCTGGGGTTCTCCAGGAGATCCAGGCTGGAGCTCTCACATCCTGTCCACGATCAGCCAGCTCTTGACAAGATTTCCTGAATGTCCACCCAAAAACCAGCTGAGGTGTGCCCACTCCAGCTCTGCCCAACTGAAGGATCAGGAAGGAACAGTGGCCAGGTGATCCTGACCATGCTGATCCATGGATTCCCATCTCCAGAGCTCAGGGGGCCTCGCCAGGGCTGGGACATCCCTGGGACATCATCCCAGACACCCAGTGAGCAGGGACAGGGCAGGAGTCACCCCTCAGGATTCCCAGGATTTGCATTTGCTGTTGATTGACTTTGGAGCTGCAGAAGCAATTTGCCAGTGAAAGAACCTTTATCCCCCGACTCCCCCAGTCCTTCTGGGAGTTTGATTTCTCAGCTCACAACAGAATGATGGTGGTAGCAGCGAATTCTCTGGGGCTAATATTGCCAGCTAGCACACTATAGAAAGAAAATTCTTTATTTGTTGGCGTGGCAGGAACAGACTTTGGAAAATGTACCCTGATTTTTAAATACCCATTTCGCCTGTGGTGTAAATACTAAAATGGGCTTTTTTCTCTCCCCCCTTTCCCTCTCTCTTGGAGTTTAAAAATATCGCCAGCCTGGGGAGGTGCATCTTTCACTGAGATTTATAACGGCTGCTCTCAAGTGATCTGGAAAATGAGCCTCCCTCTGCCCCATCCAGCCTGGCACCTTCCAAGAATTTATTTCCTATATTTGCGCAAGCCTAAGAATACTTAAAAGGGCTGCATCTCCACCCAAGCACTCTAATTATTTAAGTTTTGTTTATGGCCGCTCTCAGGGGAGCTGCGAACGTCCAGGCTGCTGATCCCTCCCTCCTCTGGGTAATTCAGCCCTGCATTGCTGCTGGTTGGTAATGGCCAACAAATCACGGATGCTGCGCCGTTTGCCCAGGATGGATCACCCTGGCTCTGTAAATTGGCCAAGCCCTCAGGGCAGGGGTGGGGAGAGGTGCAGGGGCCCCTGTGTGAGCACAGGGCTCTGAGTCCTGCTCAGTGTCCATGCCAGGCTGCCTCCTGCCTTATCCTGCTCTCTTCTGGCTCTGGAGCCGCTGGGAACCTGTGGCTGAGGTGAGGCAGGAGCCTGGGATGGCAGGAGGCAGCGAGGAAGAGGAGGGAGGCTCCTTCCTGGGCTCTGCCCACCTCCCCAGCCAACCTGGGGCTGCCTCTGGTCACACCTGGGGCTGCACCCCCTGCCCACTTCCCCATCCCTTCCCCTTCCTCTCTAGGGGGTTCAGGCCACCTTTCCCATTATCCTGCTCACACAAAAGCTGCAGTTTTGGCAGTGAGGGGCTCTTTTCCCCCATCCCCATCCCTTCCTCCCTAAGGGGGTTCAGGTCACCTTTCCCATTATCCTGCTCATCCAAAAGCTGCAGTTTTGGCAGTGAGGGCCTCTTTTCCCACATTCCCATCCCTTCTTCCATCCCCTCCTCCCTTGAGGGAGTTCAGACCACGTCCCCTGTTATCCTGCTCACCCAAAAGCTGGAATTTTGGCAGAGAGGGGCTCTTTTCCCACATCCCCATCCCTTCCTCCCTAAGGGGGTTCAGGTCACCTTTCCCATTATCCTGCTCACCCAAAAGCTGCAGTTTTGGCAGTGAGGGGCTCTTTTCCCAGCCCTGTGGCCAAGCTGCCCAGCCCCAGTGAGATCTGGAGGAATCTGCAGTCTTGTGGCTGCCTCTGCTCCTGTCAGGCTCGGTGATAAAGAGAGAAAGAGAGATTTTGATTACATTATGACAAGCGACAGAGAGATGGAGTGAGGGCTGCAGTCTGCCTGCTCTAATTCCAATTAGCAGGGGTGGTGTGGCCAGAGCCTGACAGCTGTATTGATCCCAGCTTTGGACGGGGAAAACCTTGCCGGGGTCCCTGGGGCTGAGCACAGGGACAGCTGTGGGGCAGGGAGGGGAAAAAATCCTGTTTGTAATGGGGCACTTGAGCAGGTGCCTGAATTTCACCTTCCAAAATGCCACAGCCAGCCTGGTACTTGAGCTTTCTTCTGGATTTACCTCAAAATCTGTGCTGCAAACCCCCCTTGGGGTTTGTCTGTAGCTGCAGGATGAAGCAGGCTTCTCCTGAGTGTGCACGTGGAGTGAGTTTATCAGGACTCAGGCTCTTCCCTAGACAGAATGTACCCAAGTTAAATAAATCAGCATCCAAGGAACAAAAGCCCAGGGCTGCAAGGGAAGGGGGAGTTTTCCTGTGCCACTTGAAGGTCAGAGCTGAGGCAGGCTGGCAGGGCTGTGGGCAGGCGGGTGGTGCAGATGCTGTCTCAGCTGCACCCTCCCTGTGGCAAAGGGGAGGACTCCAATTTGCAGTTTTGCAGGTATTGATCCGAGACCTTTCACTGCCTCTAAACTCACTTTGGAAATAAAAGGCTCAAATCATTCTCCTTAAGTACATATATTCTTTTGTGGTCTTGACATTTCCACAGTGCTGCCGTGCCCGTGGAGCACCTCACAGCACCTCACTGGCAAGGGGAATATCTGCTGCCTCACACCGACTCCTACCAGGCATGAATCAGCTCTTCCTTACAGGGAAACAATGGCCTGGAGGTGATGGCAAAGCTCAGAAGGGCTGGCAGCATTTCCTGGCTTCGCCAGCAGCTCCCTGGAACATCCTTGGCCAGCTCCCTTCACCTCTGTGTGCCTTTCCTTGTCAGGAGCTGCTGGGAGCTGTCCCTCTCTGCTCTGCTCACATTGCCCCGTGTCTGCAGGGTGCCTTGCACACCTGATCCTCCCTCATCCAGGCAGGAGACATTTGCAGAGCTCAGGGAAAGGTGAATTCTCCTTTATTTGGTCATTTTTTTCACGGCCGCCAGAAGCAGGCAGAGAATTTGGAAGGCAGGAAATGCTTTCGCATGGATCCAAGCACAAACATTCCGTCAGAGCAAACACTGGGCTCAGTTTCTGGCTGCTCTGGGTGTGGGATGTGGGGCTGACATCATGGAACCGGGTGAACACAGCCCACTGGCTTCCCTGCCTGCTTGGATCCAAAGCTCTCTTGATTTCTCGCTCTGCTGGTTTTGTGTTCAGGTCACCTCTGGTTTCCAGGACAGGGCTTGCAGGAGGGTGAGAGGTGTGGGCTGGGCATCTCAGCACTTCCCTGGACTGTGCTGGACTCAGGAATGACTGTCAGAGGTTCACATCCTGAACAGGGTGCTGAGGCAGGAAGGATGTCCTGCCATGGCATAGGTGACACTCATGGTGTCCTATCATGAGAGTAGGTGACATTCATGATGTCCTACCATGGCAGCAGTAGGTGACACTCATGGTGTCCTGCCATGGCATAGGTGACACTCATGGTGTCCTACCATGACAGTAGGTGACACTCATGGTGTGCTGCTATAGCAGTAGGTGATACTACACGCATGAAGTAGGTGACACTCATGGTGCCCTGGTAGCAGCAGGTGACACTCATGATGTCCTGCTATGGCATACATGGTGTCTACACGCCGATGGTGACACTCATGATGTCCTACCATGAAGTAGGTGACACTCATGGTGTGCTGCTATAGCAGTAGGTGACACTCATGATGTCCTGCCATGGCAGTAGGTGACACCATGGTGTCCTACCATGAAGTAGGTGACACTCATGGTGTCCTGCTGTAGCAGTAGGTGACACTCATGGTGTCCTGCCATGGCAGTAGGTGACACTCATGGTGTCCTGCCATGACAGCAGCAGGTGACACTCATGGTGTCCTACCATGGCATAGGTGACACTCATGGTGTCCTGCCATCACAGCAGTGGGAGTCTCCAGATCCCTGCAGCCAGTGTTGCTCTTCCCCAAAACTCCCTGCACGGCTGTGAGCAGGATTCCTGGCACTTGAGCTGCCCCAGACAACAGAAACGCCATTTATTGCGTGAGCAAGCACTTCCAAATCTCCGTGGTCCTTCCCCCAGGCAGGGATGGAACGCAGGCCCACTGAGGCACCCAGTGTGTGTCCCCGTGTGAGCCTGGCACTGATGGCACTGACTGTGGCTGCCTCAGACAGCAGATGGCTTGGAACAAGTGTCTCTGTGCTAGAAAAGCTCTGAGTCTCTCTCCTGGGTGATGACGATTTCAGCCATATGCAAGAGTGTCTCTGGCATTCCAAGGCTGGGAGAAACTTCCCTGGGAAGAGCCACAAAGAGCCATTCTTCATTCTGTGGCCAAAGGAGGTGCAGGATTCATTGGAGGAAGGAAGGGAGGTTCACTTCCAAGCTCTGGAGAAGCAGGGAAGCAGCAGAGTCAGCAGCCTGCCCACGGAGTCTGTCTGCATCCTCCTCCTCAGCCTGCAGCCCCAGTGCACCCCAGCACCCCGGGCTGGGAGTGTTCCAGACTGGGGAGTTATTACAAAATCCTGCTCAGGACACACAGGGAGAGATGGAGGGTTTAAAGTTCGATAATTGTTAATTATTACCCAAGGTTCCCAGGAGGCTTTCTGGGAAAAAGACGTGGCTCTCATCTGCAAAGGTGTTCTGTGGAACATTAGTCTGTCCTGGCCACACTAAACCCTTTCACTCTGCTTCTTTCTGCCTCCTGTGGGATTAATAAAGTGCTGCTGGAGAGCTTCTTATCTCAGAGCTGAGTAATGTTTGCAATACAGGGAGGGGAGGCAGCTGTGATCCGGGAAAGGAGCAGAGGGAAGGGAGGAAGAGGGAGGCTCATGGGGCAGGGGCAGGCTGTGGGGCAGCCTGGGCTGGGCAGAGAGAAGCCCTGGAGACAGCAAGCACTAACACAGAAAACCAACTGATTTCTGCATGGATTTAACGGGAGGGTCATCCACTGACACTGCACCTTTGGACACACAGATTATAGTGAACTTTGGATAGAGTCATAAAGGACACGAGGGATTATCAGAACTTTGCAAGCATTCCAGACACCAGCAGGAAAAAATAAATAATCAAGGAACCCCTTGTGAAGGAGAAGAAGAAGCCCAAAAAGGGGCAATTATAGTGAACTTTGGATAGAGTCATAAAGAACATGACTATCAGAATTTTTCAAGCATTCCAGACACCAGCAGAAAAAAACAATATATCAGGGAACCCCTTGTGATAAAGAAATCCCAAAAAGGTGTAATTATAGTGGGCTTTGGATAGTCAGAAAGGACATGAGGGATTATCAGAACTTTGCAAGCATTCCAGACACCAGCAGAAAAAAATTATATATATATTTATTCCTTCCTCATGTGAAGGAGAAGCCCCAAATGGTGCTGGTGGTGCTGCCAAGGACCTGGGAGGCTTTGCTGCCCTTCCCTCTCTCCCTTAAATATATCAGCAACCCCCTGTGAAAGAGAAGAAGCCCCAAAAGGTGTAATTATAGTGAATTTTGATTAAAGTCATAAAGGACACCAGGGATTATCAGAACTTTCCAAGCATTCCAGACACCAGCAGAAAAAAATTATATATATATTTATTCCTTCCTCGTGTGAAGGAGAAGCCCCAAATGGTGCTGGGGGTGCTGCCATGCCCCTGGGAGGCTTTGCTGCCCTTCCCTCTGTCCCTGCCCAGCTGGCAGCCGAGCTCTGGAGCAGGAGCCCGCGGGCCAGGGCCACGCCTGAGAGGCAGGACGGGCTCTGAGCTTCCCACGGGTGTGGGCTGGAGCTGGTTGGGCCGGGCTGGGCCCCCAGGGCAGCACCCAGCGCCCCTGGGAGCGTGCCAGGCTGCGGGGAGGGAGCAGCCGGGCAGGGAAGGGCAGGCAGGAGGGGTTCAGCCCCTCAGCACCATCATCTCCCACCCTGCTTCTCCTCCTCAGCCCCCTCTGATCCCTGAGGAATGCTGCTTCCCCAGGCTAGAAGCTCTCAGGACTCCGTGGGCAAGGAGAGCCCCTGTGTGGGCCTGTGGGATGGGGACAGGGCTGCAGAGCTCCACCATGATCCACAGGGGTTTGTGTGCAGCCAAGGGTGGTGGTAACAGCTCCAAAACTGCCTCTGGACAACCAGTTTTTGCTGTGGGTTTTTCAGGAGAAAACAGGCTTCAGCAGCTGGGACAGCCTTGCGCTAAAATTCCTAAAGAACAGCCATTTCTTTTTATTCTTCTTTTTTTTCTTCTTTTATTTTTCCTATTCTTGCGGCAGAGTTTCTTGGTGCCTTCAGCCCATGTTTCCCCACAGAGAGTCCCCCACCTGTGCAGGCCCAGACAGCTTTGGAGGCTTTGAAGTGCAGCTTCACACTTGGTGCTTTCCCCCACAAAAAAAAAGAAAAAGGAACCAGTTCTGGGGCTGAGCACAACGAGCTGCAGCTCTGTCTGCAAATGGGGTGAGGAAGGAGGAGGTGAAGGATGAGGTAAAGGAAGAGGTGAAAGAGGTGAAGGAAGAAGTGAAGGAGGAGGTGAAAGAGGTGAAGGATGAGGTGAAGGATGAAGTGAAAGAGAAGGTGAAGGATGACGTGAAAGAGGAGGTGAAAGAACACCCTTTTCTCTCTGGGTGCCCAGGACAGGCCTGGCTGCTCCCCTCAGATCCCCCAGAGGAGCTCTGGCATCTCCAGGAGGGCTCAGCTGCCCCACACACGGCCCCACGTGGATGGTTAATCCCCAGGGAGATTAATGGCTGGGTTTTATCTTCACCCACCCCTCTCCTCAGCCCAGTCTGGCTGGGTGAATCCCTGTGGGACAAGGCTGGGACAGCTGAGCCCTGTGTCCCCTGGCCCCAGGGATGGCACTCTGTCCCCTGTGCCCTGCTTTAGGGCTGAGGCAGGCAGGGGGATGCTGCAGATGCCAGAAAATGTGGATTTCCCACAGCCAGGTGGATCTCAGCCCCCGTGGGAGGGGACAATCCCCGTCCCTTCCTCCTGCAGAGCCACCCCGAGGTGCCACCAAGGTGTGGCCATGGGGAGGATGAGGGGAGGGTGCCGGGGGTGGTGACCCCCCTGTCCCCAAGGGTGTGGCCCTGAGCGTTCCCCTCCAAGGGGGATTTGCCTGCCAGGCCCATCTGTTCCTTCAGCCCATTGCCATGGCAACGGGGTGGCTTGAGATGGGCCGGGAAAATGAATCCAGGCAGGAAAAATATTCTTTATTTTTTTTTATCTTGGGCGGAAATGAAGGGGAGAGGGAGGGGATCCTTCTGGCTCCTCCCTTAGGGCTGTGCTGTCCCCAGGCTCCTCCTGCTCTCTGCTTTTCCCTTCCCCTCCAGGTTGGGTGTCCCATCCAGGGGGGTGGCAGTGGCCAGGTGAGGGTTGGGGATGTGCAGGTGAGGTCTGGATCTCCTCAGGTGAGATCTGGATCTCTTCAGGTGAGGTCTGGATCTCCTCAGGTGAGGGTTGGGGATGTACAGGTGAGGTCTGGATCTCCTCAGGTGAGATCTGGATCTCTTCAGGTGAGGTCTGGATCTCCTCAGGTGAGGGTTGGGGATGTACAGGTGAGGTGTGGATCTCTTCAGGTGAGGTCTGGACCTCTTTAGGTGAAGGTTGGAGCTTTGCAGGTGGGGTCTGTATCTCTTCAGATGAGGGTTGGGGCCATGCAGGTGAGGTCTGGATCTCCTCAGGTGAGGTCTGGATCTCCTCAGGTGAGGTCTGAGATCTCTCCTGCCCCCCTGGCATGGCCACAAGCAGTGAGGATGCTCTGACAGGGGGTTCTGCCTCTCCCCCAACCGTGGAGCCATTTCCATGGAATCCCAGACTGGTTTGGGTTGGAAGGACCTTAAAGATCATCCCTGCCCAGCCCAGATCCCCTCACCTTGCCCAGGTGTGTGGCCAAGAGGAGCCTGGCAGCTTGGTTTAATGCAAGGAGTCACTTGTCAGAGCGAGTTACTCCCAGTTTTTCCAGTAAAAAAAAGCCTGGAATGGAGTGGAAATGGTGCCCTGCTGTTTGTGCGCATGTGGCTCTGCCTGGGTGCATCTCAAGTGGAAATGGCCTGGAAAAAGAAGCCAACAAAAGAGGAAACAACAAATAAATATCTGCTTGTTGACAGTGAGATCTGGGCTAATGTTTGACAGACGAAAGCGAAGCGAACGCGAAGTGACAGATTGACAGGAAGACAGACATGTTTTCGTGCTAGTTTAGCATCCTGATAGAAACAGAAGAGAATTCAGCTTTGCAGGGGACCTTGAGGGGTCACCTACCTGCCTGCTGAGGCGGGTGGGTGTGCTAAACACCCCTAAACACCACAGGCAAGAGCTGCACACCCCTGCTCCCCTCCCCTGGCACCAGGAGGCTGCTCTGAGGGGCAGGAGCTGGCTCCAAACTGGGCTGGGGACAACAGGAGCAGGCTGGGGGAAGCTCTGTGCTTTAGTGATAAGTTTGTGCAGATTGCCCTCGATGATCTTGGAGGGTTTTCCCAACCCCAATGTGATCCTAAAGCCAGGGCTCCTCCTGGGGAGGGCACTTGCAGCAGAGGCAGGCGGGGGGGTTGGTGATGAGGCGTTTTGTTTGTTCCTCCTAAATGTGGAGAAGTGGGATGGATGGGGTGAGTTCTTCCTGTGCTGCAGTCCCAGCTGGAGATTTTCCCATCTCTGCCTTTCCCCTGCCCTGGACACATCTGCTCCCAGGGCAGGAGGCAGTGGGGAGGCATTTCAGGTTGGATAGGGCTTGGAGCAACCTGGAAAATGTCCCTGCCCATGGCAGGGGAGTGGGAAGTTGATCTTCAATTCCCTTCCAACCCATTCCATGGTTTTAGGCTTTGGGGCCGGGGTTGAGTGTTCAAGACAAGCTTTGTTTTCCCAGCATCAGACCTGAGGCTTGTGCTGGGAGCTGAGATGAGGAACCAGGTGCTCACATGGCCCTGGTGAGTGCAGAGCTGGCTTAAAGTCACCTTTATGCTCCCCTTTATCCCAGATCTGAGTGCAGCAGGGCTGAATGTCACCTGTTCCCTCGTGAGCAGCGATTTACAAAGCTCATCCTGCTCCTTGTTTGCAGAGCAAATGCCCTTTTCCTGTTGGCTCTGCCCTCCCTGCAGTGGGGAATCAGCAGATTCTGGGCTTGAAGCTTCTCCCAGATTTATGAGCTTGCTCTTCACCTTGAGAGTGAGGCTCCCTCACCCTGAGAAAGCTTTGAAACCCAAAACACCAATTGCTGACTTCAGCAAACACCATTGATCCTCCTGCAAATAAAAGTTCTTTCTTTTTTCCTTTTTAGGGCATGGCTTGTGGGGATTTTGTTGTTGTCCTCTTTGTGTTTCTCTTTTTCCTCTGGAGACACGAGTCCCAAATGGTTCTGAGCAAAATCAATGTGATCTGAAAGGAACTCATCAATGGTCCTTATGGGGAGAGATTTCCTACCAGCCAGACGCCAACAAAAACCCACAAACACCCCTCCTCTCATCTTCCTCTCCCCTTGAAAAGCAAGGTTCTTTAATTGGCTTTTAATCCTGGGAAGAGCAGAGCTGTTTGCATGGAATTGCTAATAGGGGATCATCTCTTGCCATGACTGATGGGTTATTTGATCCTGTGCCTCAGGAACCTGAGCCCTGCCTGGGAAATCAGGTGGGGAGGGGGATCCCAGCCTGGCTCAGAGCCCAAGCACAGGCACAGCTGCTTTGTGATTTCCAGGAAGGATTAGCAGAGCGATGGGGAACAAGCCCCTTTTGTCCTGTTGCTCCAGGGCATGGAGTGACACTGGGGAAAATCTGTGGGGTGCACAAAGTGGGGCACACTGGGCAGTTTGGGGGGGTTTGACCTTCCAGGGGTGTCCCACACGTGGCTGTGACTCACAGGGACAAACCTTGACCCTGTGAGTTGTAAATAGCAAAGAAAAGCACTGCCTTAGCCCTGCACTGCACAGGTGAGCGTGCTGCTGTGTGGGACGCTCAGGAGAGGAATGCTTGGAGCAGGAGAGGTCGGTTCTGTTGGCTTCTCTGCTCCTATTCCTGCTCTGACCACCTATTCTTTGGCACAAAGCCTCTCATCCTCCTGCCTGTGTGCTTGCCTGGCTGCTGATGGGCTCCTGCACGCCCTCACCTCATCTCTGTGTCCCTAAATGTCACTGCCAGCCCCAAAGTGGGCTTGAAACGGGGCTGAAAGGCTGAAAAACCCAGCCAGGCACCAGGTCACCCTCACTGAGCTCTTCAGGCATCACAGGGGTTTGCAGTGGGCTCCAAAGTGGGGATCACTGCCCTCACCAGCACATGGAGCATTCCAGAAAGGGGTGCTGGGAGGCACCTGGAGCTGGGAGAGCTCCAACAGCACCAGGTCCCCAAGCTCTGAGCCCAGTGAAACGTGCTTGAAATGCCCCCTGGCTCTGAGCTGACTCAAGCACTCAAGGGAAACTTGTTATGTGGATGACACCGCTCGTTCCTGGCTGGTTTTTGTTTGTTTTGTTCTGTGTTTCTTGCTGCAGCTGCCTTTGGAGCAATAAATAGCTGTGGAGCTTGCTTGTGGTCTGTGCTAAGTTGTTAATATTTAATCAGAGGTCTGAAGCTGGATTTGTTTGGTTGGCAAAAGATAAAAATGGCTTTTTTGGGGTTTAGAGCTGGGGACAGACCTTCAGAAAGAAAGCTCAGGGTCAGCTTTTAATTAATCAATTATTTTAAGCCTGGAGCACACTGGTCAGTGACAGATTTTCTGAACACCTCAGCTCCCAGCAAACCTAATATGTGCCAAGCACCTGAACTGGCTGGCACTCAGCATGGCCCTGGTGTGAAATGTTATTTACAGAGGAAGCCCTGCTGACATGTGCCAGAAAGTGTTACCTGGATCCACTCCCCCTCCTCCTGCTCCTCCTTGGGGCTTGGATTCTGCTCTCCAAGGAAGCCAAGGAGGGAAGGATTTCCTTCCTAGAGCAGGATCCAGCTTCCCTCTGGCTTTGTTGGATTAGGGATCCAGGCCCTGGACAGCTGCTCGTGTAGAAACCCTGTTGCAAACTGCTGAGGGAGGGAAGCTGAGCTTTTATTCCCCCATCAGCGACTCTTACCACGTACAGAAACCCCTGGCACACACCTCTGGGAGCTGGCAGCTCCCCTGTGTGCAGGGAGGGAATTCTGAGTGTCCTCAGAGCCAGGCAGACCCCACAGCTCCAGCCCTGCCTGAGGGATCCTGTCCCAGCTCCTGCCTCCATCCCGTTTGCAGCATTTGCATGCTGGCTCTGCCTCAGTGCAGGGGTTTGGCAATGCCCAGGGCTCTCCAGTGGGTTCTGCAGTGCCAGGTCTGTGGATTCTGGCACTACAACAATCATAATTCTGTGGATTATTGTCCCTGGGGACTGAGCAGTGGATGGCCACGGCTTGGCCAGCTGGTGTTTGCCTTGTGGAGGAGGGCAGGGCTGATCTGTGAGCAGGACCAAAGCTTGTCAGCTCTGGTGCCTGATCCAAACATCCTGCCTGCTAAATCCCAGCCTTGGGATGAGCTCCTGGGGTCCAGCTGGCCACTCCAGGGGCCAGAGCCTGGCCAGGGCTTTGCTCAGGT